>NC_059358.1:43215093-43815093 GCF_019703515.2 Myxocyprinus asiaticus
TACATTAGTCACAAGCTCTCGCTAAGAGAGACTAAGTACAGCACCATCGAGAAGGAGTGTTTGGTCATCAAGTAGGCGGTCCTCACCCTCCGGTACTATCTGTTGGGACGTGCTTTCACACTCTGTTCGGACCACGCCCCACTCCAGTACCTCTATCGCATGAAGGATATCAATGCGCAGATCACCTGTTGGTATCTAGCTCTCCAGCCTTTTAAGTTCAAGGTAGTCCACAGGCCAGGGGTGCAGATGAATGTTGCAGATTTCCTCTCCAGAAATGGGGGGGAGGAGTAAGTGACAGGCGATGGGGGTATGTGGTAATGGGGGTATGGCCGAACAACGTTTGCAGAGAGCAAGGCCGGGAGAGACAGAACGGTAAGGACTGACACCTGTGGGAAATCACCTCTAACAGCTGTTTTGTGTTTGCAGTGAGAGTGGAGAGGGATAAAAAGGGCAATCCAGGCCACTGGAGAGGGAGAGAGAGAGACGCACACAGCAGTGATCATGTGCGCATTGAGTGTTATGCTGAAAAGCAGATCTTAGTATGTGAAATAAAATTTACGTTGGATTGTTTATCCAGCTCCCGCTTCCTCCTTTGAAGAAAGAAAGCTAGAGACTTGTCTCAGCGAGCATTTAATCAATTTACCATATTCTGTTGCCTTTTTTCCCTATTCCCAGAATACCAATACCTTAAAACCAAAACAATACTTTCACCTCCTTTTCCAAAACAAAATTCTGCCATGACCTCAACATATCTCCGAAAATGTCCCCATTCCCCTCTACAGCCATAGTCAAACATCTCTCCTTTTCTATAATGCATGGAGGGCCACCTCACACTTGTGTACTCCTCACAAGGCTATCGAGTTTCAATCTTGAGAAAACATGCCACTGCTCTGCAGCCTCATGCTATTTGGACAAAATACCCGGCCCTGCATTTTACAATATTGTGCTGGCTGTCTACAAAATGGAGATAAATGTGCCTGTTGGAGTCCTTTTCTTAAGCGTTTTAGCATCCATGGCTAAAACACGGCAGCTTCAGATGCCAATCTTCACCTGATGTATGCACTGATACAGTTATTCTTGCTGTACTCTTATGGAGAAAGGGCCAGCAGGCTTTTGAAAAGGGAACTTAACAAAAGCCATCACTTCCCCAGATTGTGCAACCATCATCTACTTAAACGTCAGAGACGTACCTGAGGGCAGGATTACATCTTGTGTGTCACGAACAGTAACCCTGGCCAACATCAGACAGAAAGCGACACAGTGAGGAAGAGCTCCTCCATAAAACTGAAATAAACTATGTATTACTGAGTACTGCACTTTTTACAGAGGAGACAGTATACACTCAGGCAAACTGTCTGCAGATTGAAAACTAAACTAATAATCTGTGAAATAAGCCAAGTGAATATATACTTGTTCATCACTGTGTTGCAGGAAATCAGCATGTTATTTCCATATTTATTTACACCCAAATTTGTACCCGATGTGCCAAATTTTGGACAAGCGCCAGCATGTGGCAAATGTTCATGCCTTGAAAACTGTCTGCGTTGTGCCTCTGACTTTACATCCCTTTTGCTGTGCCTAGCGAGATACTACATTTGCAAAAAGACAGTGAAAGAACTCTGGTTTTGTTTCAGTATTGTTATGGTTAGGTTTAGGGTTAAGAGTATGTTAATTTAAATACTGCTCAAATGTTTAATTCGAATAATGTTTGCTCATGTCTTGAACTTGCACAGTGCATTGTACAAAGGTGTGCATGAATTCAGCAGTAGTTCCAGAGTTTAGCTAACAAAAAATGTCCCTTCCTAACAACAATTTCAGTGAGATCGGTCTAATCTGTAATTTGGTCACACAATATTTTATAGTGTCAGTGTTACACATTATCATAATAATTATAACTATTAAATAATAATTACGTATTACTAACATGAAACATGCTTGTAATTACACATTGGCATAGCATACAATACCAATGTGTAATTACAAGCAGCTCCTTAAAATATTCACACAGTAGGTATAGGTATATTCGTCATGATATGATAGCTGTGAGTGAGAAACAGACCAATATTTAAGTCCTTTTTTTAAATGTAAATGTACATTTTCACTTCCACATTCTGGTTATAATAGCTTAATAACAATTATTCAACATTGGTAACATATAAAAATGTACCTTAATGTAAGGTAGACATATTTGAAGGAGTTGCCAACACTAGAAACCTATGAGTATGGTTATCAGGCTTTATTATATGATATATGTTGTGAATGAGCATGAAGAGCTTAAAATTGTTTCTGCAGAGGACTTTAGATAACTAGGACTAGGTAAGTTGGGACAGCACTCGGGAGTAGCACCATTCTTTTCACATCAACCTGACAAGGAAAGAGAGTCAAGACATTACAGTAATGAATATACACACAAAATGATATAATCCCTCCTTTTAATCTCACTATAATAGTCTGTTTTTGCTGCATTGTGACATAAATCATAATTTAGGAATATTAGGGCATTTTATGTTTTTTATTAATATGAAAATGAATAAGTGTAGTTAAGAAGCATTTATTAAGCAGTTAATCTGTACATTAAAAGCTCACTGTTGTTTAGGATGAAAGTTGCCCTTTGTAATGCATGTTGCTACAATTGCATATAAATGATTTACCAGTCATTAATGAACCCATTAACATTAAAGTAAAGTGTTACTGTGAAGTCTGTGTAAACCACTGGTATGTAAGTGTCTGTACAGTTTAAAGCTGTTTAAAGCCCTTGTTTTAGCTCAATTGTTGATTGACAGTCAAGGAGATGGTCCTTCGCATCAGAGCGCACTAACGTTTACACTTCAAAAGCAATGTGGTCGCATGCATTTCTGACCATCTCTGAATGTGTTTTGAGTGATTGGATCTCAAAACATCTTTCACCCTGTCCACACCTGTATTTAATGCTGTCCACTTGTGATCAAATTAAACCGGCCGGAAATTAACGCAAGGTGTAAATGAGATCAGATATATAGCTGAATATATTAGATATATAGCAGATATATTACTACATTTGTTTTTCCCCTGGTGCATTCTTTGAAAATAAGCATATTCTACAAGCATCTGAAAAACAAACTGAGCTCATAATGAAAACTACAAAACGGTTTCAAATCCCTGATTCTGTTTAGTGTACAGCTGTTGATATACTTTTTGGATTATTATTCATAGATCTTCAATATATTGCATTTTAGCCCCTGTATGGGATTGTGTCTTGAGTTGTGAACTCATTCACCTGCAGTGATATCCTTGATATTCTGGAACTTTCTGTTCAGACCAGCTCTCAAAGCTGTGTCTAAAGCTGCTCATACATTAAAGTGACTATGTTTTAGATACTGTGAATATGTTAATATTGTACATTTCCCTGTCTGTCCAAACTTACAAATGTGTACATGTGAATGTTACATACAAATATCTATAAATACTATTGAGATCACATGCAGGAAAAACAGTCAGCTTATCTAAGAGCAATGGCAACTGTTCAGTTCAAGTTTTGCTTAATTTTATGTTGCAATGAAGATGGGTCATTATCACTCTTGCTTTCCTGATTAAAAAGCAGCGAGACCCAATTACGCAAAGCTTTTAAACTACCTGTTGCAGACAGGCAAGCTATGATTAATGTCAGTGGACGTGACAGAGAGTTGGGGGATGGAGCGAGATGATAATGGTGCCTGAAGCAGAGCTCCATCATCACATATTGAGAAGCAGTGTGCATAAAAAAGAAGAGCATGTTTGAGGTGAGTGGTATGTGCTTTTCTCCTCGGTCTCATCAGTTGTGATTTTCAGTCTTGTTCAGCCCTCATATTGAGAACACATGGATGAGAACACAAAGATGACAGACATCCCCACCCCCCGCCGCCGCCTCCATTTGCCACAACATCTGTATGTGTGTGTTTGTGTTTTAGTGAAAGATTTCACACACTAACCTCTCAATGGGGCACCTGCACGTTAGACAGGGAAGGAAAACAAAAGCCAAACTGAAGGGTTTCTTTCACCATCCACAGCGTCAGCAAAATGCTTTTATGACTTCTTCAACCTGAATAATCTCTTAGGGATGTAATGCATTATATATGGATAGTTCAACCAAAAAGAAAATTCTGTTATTTACTCACCTTCATATTGTTCCAAACTCATATGCTCATATGTTATTTTCTACCATGGAACATAAAGGGAGATATTCTGAAGAATATTTACACATATCATTTTTCCAAAAAACACTGAATTAATTATAGCCTATTTGGGGGTCTGAACATTCACTGCATGGTGGAGCTTGTCTGGAATTCGGCACATTGTGTCTGAAAGTGGGTGGCACAACATTAAAAAGTAATATGCTGATTTCCCGTGTGACCATTTTTACAGAATGATGTTATGTGACTACTTATACATAACGTGGCAGTTCCGAGGTGAAATGTCTACTGTGTGGTGCTGAAAGTGAGTTCAGTGTTCTCCCAAACAGAAGAGGTTTATGATGTTAACACTCTATCGAGTTTTAAATCAACAAAATATTCCTCCCTACCCTAAACCTAACTGATAGTGTCAGAAAAAAACAAATGTGAGATGAAAAGCACAATTACTGAAGCAACCACAGCATTTTGCAGTGTTTCTATAACACTTTCGGCTCACGTGTTGACCCACATGCTCTCCAGACCTCATGCCTCTGTCTTTTGTGTCGACAGAGCAAAGCTCTAACAGTTGAGCTGCTGTGCAATTTGATTACATCTGAACAAGCTTGGAAATGTAGTTGGTTATGTAATGCAGTTAATTTTTATGTGCTCTAATAAAAGTGGTAAGATGTCATAAGATAGCATTGTGTGAGGAACAGAGCAAAAAGTGTTGATAAACTGATAATCTGCAGTTTTACTTGTAATTTGAGTGAAAGAAAATAAAAATGGTTGTTGTGGTGCCTCTAGCGTTCATTTCACCAGGAAACTGCTGCTATTCATACAGCTGTGACGAGTAAGGTGAGGATGGAGGATCTAAATGCAGCTTTTAATTAAACAAAGATAAACAAAATAACTCAGAATATAACCAAACAAACACAGGGACCAAAGCACTGAGCATAAAGCAATACATGCAAAGACTGACAAAGAAACCAGGGGAAACAAGGGCTTAAATACACAAGGGAAAACAAGGGAACGAGGAACACCTGGGGAAACAATCAGGGGAAAACCAATCATGAAAAGAAACTACAAAGGACTACAAAACTAACAGGAAACAGGAACGGGGAACTAAACAAGAATTTCAACATAAAAGTCAAGGCAAATAAATGGAATACGTGACAACAACGAGTCACATAAAAATAATTTTGCAAAAATGTAGGTATAATAACAATAATTTTCTATGGGACTGATTATATGAAATGTTTATATCTGTAAAGATACACATTCACAAATTATTTTCATTGTACTAATTAGTATTGATTGATAATAATACCAAAACATTAAAATAAACATAAAAATTAGTATTGTTTCATTTATTACGCAGTTAGGGCCAGACTGAGTGCTGCAGGCAGGCTGCTAACCTTTCCCAGAGAAAGCTTTTATGAGGACATTGAAATGATCTCATCCCTTTATTTTATGTTTAACTGTGATCAGTACCCTGTGGCGTTATCAAGGCCAATGAGATTATCTTTTGTGAATGTGTGGGTGGTGATACAACTTCGTTTCCATCTACTTCTCATTCTGTTTCTGTTAATACAATGATTTTTTTCAGTAACACAATATGTTCACATTTATGAGTTACATAATTTTTCAAGAAGATTAATCCAAAATGAAAGACTTACATTTGTCATGATCAAACATATTTTAGCCCGGATTTAAAGTTGAAATGTGTAATTTCTGTGCTATTAGCAGCCGCGGGTCGTCTACATGGGCAGAAAATAAATATTGGTGGACTCTTGAAAACATAGATCAATACTATAAGCTTCCAATAATGTAATTTGTTAACCTGTAAATGTGTATGACACATGTATTTAAAAGCAGGTCATTAAAAGTTTTCTTCTATTTTTAAGTTGTAATGTAGCAGAAACCTCCGTTACACTTTGTATGATAATGATGATCTTGTGGGGCAGGAAATCTGCTGCCCACTAGAACTTAATTTTTCCAGTGGAAATCTGTGGTGAAATATGGAACTGCAACAAGCCCTAATCGAGACCCATTGGGGCAGAATTAATCTGTCCCACTTGCTGCTAAACATAATGTCCAACATATTTACCTGTCAGCTCAAGTAACATATAACGTTAGTCCCCACTAAAGTGTGTGACAGATTGTGAACTTGAGTGTAACAGCATTTTGTTTCTATTGAAAACCTCTGTACCAGCGTGTACACTCACCTTTTAGGACTTTTAGTACATTTTATGCATGAGGCCCTTGGTGTTTTATTTGTGTGGTGTTTTAATCTGGTGTTTTAGAATTCATAGTCTATCAATTATGTTTATGATGCAACCAGGCAATGGAACACTGATGGATTCCAAATGAAGAACATGCACCCTGTTATCAATTAGTCAGTACGCATAACAGGTAAATAAAATTAGATACTGTATATATTTTGTGCATGAGTGAATACATATTTAAGCTGCAGTGACTAGTCACCATTTCTTTGAAGTTTTTGGCTGTGTTTAATCAGTTTAACCTTTTTGCATTTACTAGTTCATTTTAATTGGTCCTGCAGTGTGACAAATTTATTTTCAAAAGTACAAATATTCGATGTAGTCTCATAATTAAAATGGTCATAAAACAGCATGTATAATAAATATACAAGAAAGAGAGAAATGCTGATTATAAATACTTTTAGAACATGCCACACCACAGGGCAACTTCCCAAAAGTATTTAAAATTAACTACTGTAACATAATAAGTTTGATCACAAGATAAATTAAATCCTTACCCAAAAGCACAACAGTGCCTGTCCACTTTTTCAACCATCTTGGTACCGGAAGTGTTTTTCCCATTAAACTTTTCATAAGTAGGGTCTAAATTCTCCTGCAGTGCTCTCCAGAGTGAGTTTTTTCAGCGCATGACACTGCACAGCCGGCACTAGAGGGGGGCGGAGTGTAAACGAGTAGTTGGTTGAATTCTTGATTTCTTGTCATTTAAATAAATAAATAAATAAAAACTTAGGAACATAGGAACAAACAAGTTATGTCTACTGTACTGTATTTGATTCATTTCTTTTGTTTACACATAGCTATAAAAATAAATGGACAAAAAATATAAGGAGTACCGTTGGCCTGTGCACTGTTTGAAATCTCAGACAGTGTGTGCATGTGTGTGTGCGTGTGTGTGTGACAAGACAGGTTGCCACCTGTCCCGTAAAATATGGCATTGTCCCGTATTTAAAAATGAAATTATATGTCCCACATCGAATCAATGCAGGATGCGATTTGTCCCGTATTTAAGATGGTCTGGCATCACGGTGCAATCATTCAAGAACATAAATTTAACATTGATATTAGTTGAGAATTTAGCCTACAGTGGGCAAGGGCCCATCTGAAAAGTCCACATATTGTACTAAACCGTGCTAAAACAGCGGAATGTGTTGTATGGGACCGTATGAAAATGTCAGCCAGCCTCAAAAATGGGTTTACTGTGATCACACGAGTTATAAACTTACATTGTGATGCTTTTGTGATAGTTTGGCTGTCTCTTTCCGATTTGTTTTTTAAAAATTTTTTATTATATGCTTGAAAATACTGTTTGAGTTGCTGTTTCTGTAATGACAACCGCATACTCATCTACAGTTGAAGTCAGAAGTTTACATACACTTAGGTTGAAGTCATTAAAACTAATTTTTTAACCACTCCACAGATTTAATATTAGCAAACTATAGTTTTGGCAAGTCGTTTAGGACATCTACTTTGTGCATGACATGAGTAATTTTTCCAACAATTGTTTACAGACAGATTGTTTCACTTTTAACTGCCTATATCACAATTCTAGTGGGTCAGAAGTTTACATACACTAAGTTAACTGTGCCTTTAAGCAACTTGGAAAATTCCAGAAAATTATGTCTAGTCTTTAGACAATTAGCCAATTAGCTTCTGATAGGAGGTGTACTGAACTGGAGGTGTACCTGTGGATGTATTGGCCTACCTTCAAACTCAGTGCCTCTTTGCTTGACATCATGGGAAAATCAAAAGAAATCAGCCAATACCTCAAAACAATTGTGGACCTCCACCTGTCTGGTTCATCCTTAGGAGCAATTTCCAAACGCCTGAAGGTACCATGTTCATCTGTACAAAAAAATAGTACGCAATTATAAACACCATGAGACCACGCAGCCATCATACCGCCCAGGAAGGAGACGCATTCTGTCTCCTAGAGATGAACGTAGTTTGGTGCGCAAAGTGCAAATCAATCCCAGAACAACAGCAAAGGACCTTTTGAAGATGCTGGAGGAAATAGGTAGACAAGTATCTATATCCACAGTAAAATGAGTCCTATATCGACATAACCTGAAAGGCTGCTGAGCAAGGAAGAAGCCACTGCTCCAAAACCGCCATGAAAAAGCCAGACTACAGTTTGCAAGTTCACATGGGGACAAAGATCTTACTTTTTGGAGAAATGTCCTCTGGTCTAATGAAACAAAAATTTAACTGTTTGGCCATAATGACTATCATTATGTTTGGAGGAAAAAGGGTGAGGCTTGCAAGTCAAAGAACACAATCCCAACTGTGAAGCATGGTGGTGGCAGCATCATGTTGTGGGGGTGCTTTGCTGCAGGAGGGACTGGTGCACTTCACAAAATAGATGGCATCATGAGGAAAGAAAATTATGTGAATATATTGAAGCAACTTCTCAAGACATCAGCCAGGAATTTATAGCTTGGTCGCAAATGGGTCTTCCAAATGGACAATGACCCCAAGCATACCTCCAAAGTTGTGGCAAAATGGCTTAAGGACAACAAAGTCAAGGTACTGGAGTGGCCATCACAAAGCGCTGACCTCAGTCTGATAGAAAATTCGTTGGCAGAACTGAAAAAGCATGTGCGAGCAAGGAGACCTAAAAACCTGACTCAGTTACACCAGTTCTGTCTGGAGGAATGGGCCAAAATTCCAGCAACTTATTGTGGAAAGCTTGTGGAAGGCTACCTAAAACTTTTGAACCAAGTTAAACAATTTAAAAGCAATGCTACCAAATACTAACAAAGTGTATGTAAACTTAATATCTTAAAATAAAGTAGTGATCCAAACTGACCTATACAGGTAATGTTTTCTATGATTAAATGTCAGGACTTGTGAAAAACTGAGTTTAAATGTATTTGGCTAAGGTGTATGTAAACTTCTAACTTCAACTGTAATAAGGAGATGGCTGCGTGCACAGGATGATCGCATTTAGATGTGATGGCTTTGCATATACACGCTGTGAACTGTGATCATGGTGCTTTGGTGACAATTTGACTGTCTGTTACATAAAATAAAATTATCATATGTTTGAAAAGACTGTTTGAGAAGCTTTTTGTTTGATGAATGACAACCGCATAACCACTAACGTAAACAAACATTGCCGCACACATTTGAGCTGTAAACTTATTATCGTGGTACTTCGGTGACAATTTGGATGTATGAGTATAAAATAAACTCATGTTTTTGAAAAGACTGTATGATTCGGTATTTGTGCGGATATTAATTGTAGATGCTTAGCCAGGGCAGCCTGTTTCAGCGTGAAAGTCAATTTGAACATAGCAGCTTGTAACGTGGCTGTTGCAGAAACACATATACAGTATGTGACGCTTTGCGGGGGGCAGTTATACATATGAAAGGGTTCATTTCTTCCATGTGTGGCGACTCGAGAAGGATGGACAAAAAAAAAATGATATTAGGCGCACACCCAGATAATCCGACTACGCCACCCCAGGGGCCTATTACTGGGGAATCACCCTCAATACAAAAATCTTAAGGCTCACAGGTTCAATTTGGTTGGAGTCAGGCATGAGACATGAGTAGAGTACAAATAATAAAAGCAGTTTATTTGGGTACAACCAGTCAGAATAAAAGCAGTCCACATCACATGGGGAACTCTTCCACCATACTAAAGACAAAAAAAATAAAGAAATATATGTCACCTAATTAATACACAAACAAACAACAATTACACACCAATTGGGGGTCAACGCATTCAATCTCCCACAGGAAGGATCACGGTACTCTAACTAAAAAAAATTAAAATAAAATACTCAGCAACCACACATGCACTCACACCACAGCCAGGCACACTGCACCTTGATATGGAGCACAGCAGTCAGTGAAGAGCCCCACCACCATAAAGGGAAGAGAAAGAGATGCTGATCCTCCTGCCTTCCATTACCCCAATTCTAGAAGATACAAAAACAATTAAAAAATAAAACACTAATACACAAACAGACAGCAATTACACACAAATTGGGACGTTCCTCTTACACAAATCACAGCAATGTGTGCTGAAAACACACTACCAGGAAGCTCAGGAACAATAACAAAACCAACACAGCCTTTAGGCCAGAAAGAAAACCAAATAACTAAAGAAAATAACTGTAAAAATCACACAATATGATGGTGACAATACACAAAAAAACAACCAGCATCCAAAACAATTATACAATTTAACAAACTTTTAAAGGAAAACAAAAAAACAAAACATAAACTACAATACAAACCAATCAAAAAGAAACACAAAGCAAAACACGATGGCAACTGCAAAGCAGGCATCCGAGCACACTAACAAAATACATTAATACCGTTCTGGAACCATACAAGAGCATAGAAACAGAAAGCTGAAGCAGCCACATGAGGATCCGAGTTAACAGCCCGGTCGCCCGGCCAAATATCAAGCCGATCCCATGATTGTTTGCTCGGCCAGGAGCATCCTATGAAGTTCAGCCTGGTAGCAACCCAAATGATAAACAAAGAGCAATACAGTCGATCCGTCAGCCCACCACAACGTACATAAAGGCGTCTTTAAACACACCTTAATAGTAGCGACCATCACACAAGGATCACCATCCCCATTACAGATGGGAGCTTTAATGGACAGAGCGCTCGCAAACAAGGGTTCCACT
The DNA here is from genome assembly GCF_019703515.2 of Myxocyprinus asiaticus. NCBI lineage: Eukaryota > Metazoa > Chordata > Actinopteri > Cypriniformes > Catostomidae > Myxocyprinus > Myxocyprinus asiaticus. Next base: position 43,226,149 of record NC_059358.1, read on the forward strand.
TTCAGTTCCTCAGTCCACTCCTATGCACGCCCCGCGCCGGAAATGCAGTGATGACACATAACGCTCAGGATAACGTACTTCCAGGTAGCACACACACATGGCTTTTATAGCCCACATAACCAGGGCTTAAACAAACACGCCCCCATTCCATTAGGTGAGGAAAACGCCTACTGCTACACATAGGAATTAAATAAAATAATTCATAAAAAAAGTTGTAAGCCTTGAATCAAACCAATCAGCCCCGAGATTAATCAAAACATTACAAAGTTTTGATTTGAAGCAAAAAAGAAGGTAAATACTTATGAGAAGTCACTGCTGATTTAAAGGAGGACTAACAGAGTACATTAAGTGTTCTCCCTCCTTTGTTGTGCAACTACAGGCCTGAAACACAGAAAACAATGGATAATAATAGGTAAAGTTAGACCAAGATTCACTTCTATTCATGTTAATTGTTTTATCTCTATTGTCCTTTCCGCACTCATCCATGAACACATTGATCTCTGGATGGTTAATCCCGTGACATCCTACACAAAAAGTTACTTTTACTGAGATCAGACCAAGCCCCCATTCACAAAAACATGACACTCCTGATGCACTTCCCATTTTATACAATAGCATTGTAGTGCATATTTTTTCCCACCTCTGATTAGGAACAAGCTGATCCATTAAAATGTCTCGTTTACGACTGTAACTATGTACAAAGGAGGGAAAGAGATGCTGTGTCAGTAGCTCACACTGTGGGAACTCCTCCCAGAAGAGACAATCTGTGAAGCCTGTATGGAAACATTCTTGACATTCTGATGCTTGATGTTCTCCCCCTTATGTGTGCGTCATCGTGGGCATAAAAAAATGGAGCAAATTGCCATTTCTTCAGGATTATTTAGAGTGAAGGGAGTTAGCTAGTAGCTGACGCTATGGGAATCTGTAACAGGGTTAAAATGGGAAAGGAGGAGGTGGGAACCGGCTGAACAGTCAAAGTAATATTTAATGTAAACTTAAACAAAAAGACACAAAACACAAATGCACACACGGCAGCTGCATGTGGCTCTCTCTCTCCCGAACTGCCGCATCCAGCTGCCTTTATCCCTCACCATGGCTGATTAGCCTGATTGGAGGCCAGATGTGCGTAGTCATGGCCCGGCCCCGCCCTCCTCCTCGTCACAGAAACGTATACCATTACATTGTGCTACTGATTCACAAGCACAAGAGCATGAATGCACCCTGATTTGGAAATTTATACATGCCATGAGCACAGCGCTGTCCATACAGACCAGAACGTGAAAGCCTTGCACATCTGCCTGAAAGGCTCTCATAGACTGCAAGCAGTTCTAGACAATTTATGTGCCACATAACTTGCGCACCTGTCCAGGTGCCGAATGCTTCATGACAACTTTATGCCTGACCATTTGGCCCAGCACAACACCCTTCTGATAAAATAAGGCCGCTGCGCCCGCCAACACCAACATCTGCTGGAATTCTCACAACAGCAATGCTGTTGTTGAATTTCATCCCCAAGAAGGAAACTTGCCAACAGGGCACCAAATTGCTTTATGCCCAATTGACTTGGAGGCCCAAAATTTCTACAGTAGGTGCATAAGCAACATATCCCTGTGCTTGCACTCTAATTTTTTCGATTACGCAAAGAACACACAAATGTCAAGGTAGACCAACACATTGGCAAATGTGTAAGGAGCCAGAGACAAGCCGCAGGGAAGGACCTTGAACTGATGAGCCGCCCATCTCAAAGGTGAATCTCAAGAATGGCTTGTGGCAAGGGGCTATGTGTACATGAAAGTAAGTAGGTCCACTGATAAGAACTAGTCGAATGGACGGACATGAACAAAATCTGTGTCTGAGCAACCATCTTTAATGGAGACTTCTTGAGTGTCCATTTCAAGCAATTCATGTCCAATAAGGGCCGCAATTATCCAACCTTCTTGGCAACCAGAAAATTACATCTTTAAGAGCCTTTTTGTGCGTTGCACAATTGGTACCCTCACTGCATCCTTGAGGAGAAACTTTATTTCTGAGCATAAAATCAGTGTGTCCCACACTATGATGGTGGGGGACATGACGCTGTTATAGCGAGGTGGCCACTTTGCAAACTAAAGCACATAGTCATGAATGGCTGTGCTCAGCCCACCCTCAGTTGATGGTGGTCCAGCATGACTGAGTTGTTTAGAGCTAATGGGCCTCATGCAGTTGCAACAAGGTCTCTAATTTATGTTCAGACATGGCAGCCTTTTGGTGCACCACACAACGGCATTACAAACAGTGGCAAGACTGGACTCAGACTAGACTTCTTGCTGTGACACTGGATCCTTCGGCAAAATGGCCTTGTCCTTGTCATGTATCTCTGACGAATTCAGCCAGAGTTGACACTCAACAGACACAAGGCTACCCAAAGACCTGCCAATAGCCTGAGCTGAGATCTTGGTTGCTCGAAGTGCCAAATTCGCAGCATGACACAGCTCTTTAAAGGACTCAGGGTCCTGGTCGCAGTCATCCTTGTCCATAAAAAGGTCTGCTTGGTAGGCCTGCTGGATTGCCATGGTGTGCAGGGCCGAACCAGCTTGGCCTGCTGCAGTGTGAGCCTTACTGACCAATAAGGACGTAAGCCAGAAGTCTTGAAGATGAAGGGCATAGGTGGGCCGCCACAGCCTCTTAAAATGTGGGAAGCTCTGAGTAGCCTCTCAGCATGGCACATTAAAGTGACATAAAGACCCCTGCAAGTAGGGAGTAGGAAGAGCGCCATGTCTTAACCAGCTGTTCATGGACAGAACTGCACCAACCCATTCAGCCGACCGCATGAAAACCTCCAGCATCAGAGGGTGCTCTAGTACGGTTTTCCATTCCGCAGTAGGAAGTACCAGCGGGCACCTTAGCTGAGTATGCCCCAGGTCTTAACATCAGAGGTCTCTAGCGAGATATAGCATTGCTCGTCATCATCTCTGAAAACATGATCACACTATGTGTGACAATGGTGGGGCACAGGTCATCCCAGGCATACTGGACAGGTGAAGATGCTTGATATGGATAAGAGGAGAGACAAAAGACAAATCATTCTCAAACTCTCTGCACTCTATGTCCTGTCCTTGCATCTCTTCCTCATGCAGTCCCTTGGGAGCCACAGAAGTCATGCCCGTCAGAAAGAGAGATTAATCGCTCACAAAGAGGGAAATATTTGCAAAATGCCATCTTTATAAAGATGTGTTTGCGTTAAGCAAACTGGTCTTCTAGTTTCTCCATCTAGAAAGAAATACACACAATAAACCTCAATGAAAATAATCCACTCACTGTTCAAATATCCAGATCAATATGAAGTGAAGAGTCAGGCTTGCAGAGCACGAGAGATGTAATCAGGACTTTGAAGAAGAAAAATTCTGACGAAATGGCACAGTGCTCTGGTTTATATGTCATATAATGGGTGAAGCTTAAAGTGCCATCTGCCAAAAATACTGGCTTGATTCCATACAGGCTTTAGAGATTGTCACTCCTGGAAGGAGTTCTCATAGTTTCAGCTACTGACACAGTGTCAAAGAGACTGACTTAAAAGGCAACAGAAATTTGTATATTTAGGCAACTGGCATGACATTTTAATGCAGGAGGTCTGGAGACGTGAAGATTATAAGAACTAAACAGAGCATTAATATGAAACTCAAACGAAACAAGAGACTAGGAATAAGTAAACAACAAAACACTGGAAACCAAAACACACCAACACAATAGCCTACAACGGTTAACTAACAAAGACAGACAGCATGAGGGAATTATACTGTATACACAAAGACTAACAAGGTTAACAAGACTAGTAACAAGACATACCTGGGACAAATTAATAATGGAGACAGGAAACAAGGGCAGAACTTCAAAATAAAACACACATAAGAAACTTAGTGCCCTCTACTGGGCGCTAGAGAATGTTCCATATGTGGCAGACACATCTTTATAATGTCCTTAAAGAAAAATTGCAATATTTTTTTTCTTATGTTTTTTTCATCATGTTTTCAAATTGACATCATGTAGTTGCAGGGCCGCATTAATGCACAGGTTTACCGGGGCTTAAGCCCCAGAGCCCTTGGCTGCAGGGAGCCCCCAACTCAAAGGGGGGGCCAAGTCACAGCATCTGACACCCAATTCTCCCCCTCTGCTGTTCGTGGAAGGACACGTATACAAACGCATTCAGCGGAAGGCTCATATAAACATAAACACATACCAGACTGATCACACTTCGAATTTGGTGACATGAGGTCAAAAGTTCTGCTGCCGAAATCAGTCTGCGCTTACCGAAATTCTGAGCACTGCCTTCAGTGGCCGAAGCTGGAAGTGTTGTGAAATGTTTCGGCACTTGTGAGTTCCAGTTTCTGAGTGAAATGTTCACAAATTGGCTGTTGTGGTTGTATTTTTTGTTGTAAATAATGCAATACAGTCAAACAGGAATACGTATCTTATTAACTGAACCCCTTAACCCAAACCCCAACTCTTAACTTAATTTTAAATGTAACATAATTTTAGAGTGATAAATGTAACCTCTGAATCGTGCTCACCATTGTTTATGTGATTACTTCCTGGTTTCCACAAGGTGAACACATTTGAATTAATGCAAAACTGACTGATGTGAGATGGCACTGGTCAGTAATTCAGCAGAATGGGATTTTATGGTACATCAACATTGTGTGATAATGTTACGCTTCCACAGGATGCATATCTGCATTCTAAACTGTGTTTGAATTGAAGGGGGGTTTGGTGGGTCCTGGACCACCGCTAAGCATTAAGGCCAAAATAATGTAACTTGGGGGGGTCCCCTGGTGTTTTATCAAAACCAAAGTACTAGAAGCATACTGTAAAACTAGATTTTTTTTTTCTTTCAAATATTTGTGGTGACACAATGTGAAATTGTCCATTATCTGTCTCAGTTTTCATAAATAATCCAAACCAGATTTTTACTTTGGAAAATTCTAAAGTGCCTGAATCCCCCATGTTTTCTGAAGGAACTTACTAATGGTGACTGAGTGACACTAGCAGAGGAAACCTCATTTTCACCTCACAATAATGGTAAGATATAATTCTTCTTTGATAAATGTTGGTACTCCTAATTTACTTTTTTTTTTTATTTTAACTTTATCCGCCCTTGGTTTATGGAGCTGGTGGAGCTGTTGAATGCCCCCTCATGGAAAATTCGATTGCGAAGGGACCTGCTCTTGCAAGCACAGGGCACAATTTGGCATCCACATCCAGAACTATGGAGGTTTTAAGAGTGTCCCCTGAATGGGGCCTGTCTGATATAGCCGGTTTGTCGCAGCTAGACACCATTTTGAATGCTAGAGCCCCCTCTACCAGGAGGCTGTATGCTTTAAAAGCGGCATCTTTTCTCTGATTGGTGTTCCTCTTGTATGTTCTATACCTTGGATATCTCCTCTCTCTCTTCCCTTGCTCTGGCTGTGAAGGAGAGTTGATTTCACTGTGCTAAAGGGACTTTGTCATGCTTAAGCAGGCGGCCCACTAGCGGATTTTGGCAGAGGGGGTCACTCATGCATACTGTTTTGCATAGATCTCGCTCTCTTCAATCTGAGGTATGACATACTGAAGACTTGCCGATACAAAATGGTGGAGCAGTAACAACATATCAACTCACCACAACTCTCTCTCTCTCTCTCTCTCTCTCTCTGATTCACTGTCATGTGGAGCTCGCCGAAATAACCACGTGAGCATAAACAATTGCAATAGATGATTTAGTGCATTTTGAGACTGTAGCTTACTTTATTTGTTCTGAAACAGGGGCTTTTTAACATAGTTACAATGTGGCATTTTTTTTTTTTTTTTTTCATGGTTTGTTTTCGCTTTCACAAGGTTATATTTAAAAATGGACCAAAACTGTAAAATTTCTGCTGTGGTTATTTTTTCCCCCTCATTAGTTACTTTTGCATTATTTCTACATTGAAAAGTACTTGCTCTCACAGTCACGGAGCTCTTTCTCTCTCCCTACCATGCCCGTGCCTGCACACAAACACACATATACACAGAAAGAGTGAAGCCACATTTATACTTGTGTCTGTTCTGCCACTATCCAAAAGAGAAAAGCGATCGTGAAGATTAACCTCTAAAATATAGCCACCAAAAGGCTAAATCCATGTTTTGATGATGAATTACAAAGACAAGCTGACCTACAGATTTGTTCTCTGTCCAGGATGTCTCAGTCTGATTGTTCTGGTGTGGATTCGAGTGCGATTGCTGTGTTCATATATATGCCTTTAGGAACCAAACCAAGGGAGAAAACGCACAATGTTCCACAACAAATGCTCCAAACATATCAGGTGTGCGATTCATGGTGTAACTTTACCTTGTGAAATTGTGAGACTGTGTATTTATCCCCTCAAGGCTTGCTGTAGAACACGTACGTCCATATGCAGCTTTCAGTGAATAAAGAAATTACGTTCAATAAAAACAGACTGTTGTGGCTCCGCTTTCTGATGTCATTTTAGTGAGGGAAAAAAGGCAGGAAAAATGCTTGGTGACAGGATCATTATGGATTACAATCAGAGTTTGTGATGCTATGCAGCTGAGTATGATGAAAACATTCATATCAGATTGACATCTTGTCAGTTCTTCAGAAGAAGCCCACTGGTCACTTGACAAGAACACAAGACCCCACCTAGGTGACAGCATGATTTTTTCTAACCATTTTGATGTTTTTTCCGTTGCTGGAACCATTAACTCAGCAGGGAGTCCCAATAGTGAAGTGATTAACACTAAGATGCTAATGCTCACCTCTATGAAGCTCACACCTGAAAATCATTGGAAAAATCACCTAGAGTGGCATCGGCTTTATATTTCAATACCCGGTTGGCTAATGGCATTTGTCTTGCTTTGTCAGTTCTCATTGCCTTTGTTTTCCCACGATATTGTGGGTGCTGTCCACACAAGTGGTGCTTCAGGACAACGATTTGCTACCTGTTGGCTAGCCTTGTTGTATATGTCTACCCCTCATTAAAAGGGGGCTCTGTTTCTTCCTATTTCCTATTTGGCATATGAAGTGGAGTTCTGTTTGCGCTTTTCTACACTTTTTGTGGTAAGTAGCGCATTGCGTGCATGCAGATCAGTAGCACGCTATCCTGATGAGATGGCGACGCGTTCCCACTTTCATGCTTGTGATGACGTACACCTTGAGGGTGGGACACTGAGCACCATCTGCCAATAAAATTGCAGTGATGAAAAAGGGCTTTAGAGATCTGCGATCTTGTGAGAATTTTGCCATAGTGTCAGCTAAACTGACATAGTGTCTCGTTTTCTCCTCTCAGGGAATCGAGGTTAACCTGAGCGCATTCACACCTGCCTCGTTTGGAGCTTTTAGAGTTCTGACAAACTTGCTGCAAATTTGCTTCAAACTTGCCACAAATTTCCTACTCATTATTTTCATATTCAAATGAGCTTGTGAAACGCCACAAATGTTTTCCAGAAGTTTGCAGCTCTTCACCAGCAGTGGTGAACCTGCAGCAAATATACTGTATAATAATGAGTGGCAAATGTTTGGCAAATTTGCAGCAAGTTTGCCAGAACTCTCAGTTTTTGCAAGGGTGGTGTGTTTTCTCCCTTGGTTTGGTTTGTTTAGGCATATATCAACACGGCAATCGCATTCGGATCTGCACCAAAAAAATCGTCCAAAACCACCTGGACGAGGTGGTCTCAGTCCAATTGCGAACAAACTCTGGAGCAGTTTGCATGTGGTGAGAATGCAGTCTGACTCAATGGACCAACAAAACGAAAAAATATTCCTATAAAAACTATGAACATACCAGATCTGCGAAGAAGATCTGTAGGTCAGTTCGTCACTGTAATTCATCATCAAAATGCAGATATAGCCTTTTAGCGACTATATTAGTGATAGTTGCACATTTAAAATTGTTGTTGTTTAATAGTTCCTGAGGTAATTTTAGCTTGATCGCTTCTCTCTTTTGGATAGCAGCAGAACAGACACAGGTAGGATGGTGTAAGCAACTTTTTGACAGATAAAAACATGGCTTCACTCTTTCTATGTAAATGTGTGTGTGCATTTGTGTTTGAATGCAAGTGTGAGAGGGAGAGGGAGAGAGCTCCGTGACTGTAAGAACAGGTACTTTCTTAAATTTACACATTTTTGGTCCATTTTGAAATAGCCCCTTGTGATAGAGAACCAAGCCATGAAGAATATGCAACATTAACCCTATTTGGACAGGATTCGTTTTCCCTGAGGAAGTTAGGGAAATTTGTGTTTCACAGATGTACTTTAATCTCGTCTGAATCTGAAAAGTCTTTGGTTTTCTCACACAACCTCTTTAAAAATTTCAGAGCAAATTACCAACTGTTTTTCTGCTAACTCAAGGGTCCTCTGAGAAATTTAATCCCTCCCGAATGCGAATGTCTGTAATTGTTGATACTGAATTTTCATATTCCTCATTTATTTTGACCTACATGTACTACCGTTGAGATCATACTTATGCACGTCAGTCTTCTGCCTGCTGTGTGCCTTTCAATATGGATGTAGATTTTTTAGCCATCCAACAAAAAAATAAGAAAATAAGATAAAAAAAGGAGAGCCAAATCACGGAAACTGCTAAGACTGGCCACTCTAATATCAGCTTCAGGTAAGATACACACTTTAATTTCTCAGCTCAATTACATAATTTTATATTAGATCTATGACATATGTCACAGATAAGTCTTACTTCAGTGAGTTTATTATAAGCAGACACTTCTATAAACTCATGTGAAATTTGTTTTAATATGGTTTTTATAATAAGTAATTTATCATGTGTAATTAATACATTAAAACTATTCAGTTATAAAATAATTATTTAAAATTACTTATTAAAATTAGTCATTTTAAATTTAAACAGATAAAGTTTAAAAGATAAGTTAATTTTATCACCGAAATTAATTGAATGTTTTCAACCTTCTGTAACACCCACATCTAGAAAACAGACACTCCCTCTGTAATAAACACAGAAATCTTTGTCCCGCTGAATCAGTACTTGAAATCAGACGTCAGGTGATCATTGTAACTCAAACATCATTTAGAAAGCTAATCCTGTCTGAAAAGGGCTATTGTTACAATTTTAGCCTGTTTTGGGAAAAATCAAGAAAGCTTCAGGTCTGAAAACACCCTAAATAGGCACACAGACACAGCAAATGTTTGAAATGGATGGCCACAAACATTTGTTTACAAGTCATATTCAAGTCCTCCACAATCACTTACTAGGAGGTGTCAAACACAATCAAGACAGCAATCAAACACAAGATGTCCTCTGCCCATCCAAACCATTCATTAATTTGACAATAATGAATATTGATTGTGAAATTCCCCTCAATGTGACGGCTATGTTATGTCCCAGCTGGGTCACCTCAACTGTATATCTACCATCACACCAAATCTAATCTCACTTTACGGAAAGTCTCATTATGGCTCTCTCTCTCTCTCTCAACTCACAATGCACTGGATAACGTCATTACTGAATGCTTTTTTGCTCTATTGTCTAGCCACAATGTTCCTGTTATGGTAGAAAATGTCTAATTTCTTAATGTCCATTGTGTACCATGAGCTTTTGAGACTTTAATTTTTGTGCTGATGTGTATGTGTCTGTGGTGGGGGAGGAGACCTGCTAAGACATCTGGAGAACAGGTGAAGATCCTTTTGAAGACAATCCTTTTCCAAAATAATTGAAGCAAAGGCAATAAAGAACTTGATCTTTATTAAAATGCTGGGAACAACCAATAAAGACCCCAAAATCTAAATAACTTGCCAGGTTGATCATATGTGTGTGTATTAGGTCAATCATTCCTTGGCTCATCTTTTTTTACGTGAGATGAAAATAAAAGATTTTTAATGCAGTAAACATCAAGTAGATTCCACCTTCCTCATAGCTTCATATTACTTTGAATAACCAATGTGTTTTCATTCTGAAACTTGAAAACGTACCACTTCTATATCATGTTTCAGCAATGTCTCCTTGTAGTCTCAGTGGAGGAGTAATTTATACAGCTCTCAATATCAGTTGATAATATGTGATTTGTCCATATTTGTCTAGGTTTGAGGTGTTGGACCTGTTCTTAATAACATTTAGTCAGCAATTGTCTTTAATGCATAGGTGAACAAACTTTTACCTCTACAGCTGGTCTAATTGTGTTTATGCGTACATTCTGTCCAGTCAAATCCCTGCAGATATGTTTTCCCACTGCAAAATGATGTCAGAGCAGTTTAGCTACAATTGTTAACACCATTTTAATGGCCTTCATTCTTGTTATGGCAAGATGTTCTGGATTTGATTACTGCCTAACATCATTCTTTATTTAGAGTGAACAGAGTTTACAGTTTATACAGTTTGACAGAGCAGACAACAGTCAACCGTACACATCTGTCTTGGCTCTTGTTTCCTTTTAAACACTCTGGGGTGTGATTAAACCTCTCTCTGATATGTACAATGTCTGCAGCAAATAACTGTATGGGGAAAAATTCTCTCTCAAATAAGAAGAAATGGTGACACCTTACAGGTGAAGTATGTAATTTCTGTGCAACTAGCATCACTAAAGGGATCATTTATTTAAACAGGCTTCACTCGCCGGTTTTCCATTGGTTACCCAAACAGCCAAACTCACACCACTGGTTGAGCCAAAGTTGCTGTGTTGGGCTGGTTGGGATGCTCAAACAGAGCAATGTTCTGATAGTACAAAAGAACCGCAGTGTTTAAATTTTTTGGAGGAATAAATGTAATCATTTAAGAGATTCCTTCAAAAAAGTTACAATGAGCCTTTCACAAGTTCTGCAAAGGGAGTATTTCGAGGGTAAGCAAAGTTTTATGCACAGAACTTGCTCTTTGGGGATAACAAAAGTAGACTGATTTAATAAACTAATGAAGATTTAATACTTAGGTGACTCCTAGGATTGCTAGAGCCTTTTCTTTATGATGCATGAGTAATTATCGTTACTGTAATTGAGCGGTTATGACGTGAGAGACCAGTGGACTTTGAAAGCTATGAATCAGAAAATTTATACACTTCCAAATAGTATTCATCCACATCACAAGTTGTTTTTCTCTGCAGCCATGCCAGACAGTCAACTAGTGGAGGGAGTGAATGACACTAATTCATAAAAAAAACAAAACAAAGCAAAACAAAACATGGCATTAAGATCTGTTTTACTCTAGAGGTGAAAAAAATTAATTACATTGTAGACAATAAGACATGCTTGGAGTCATATCAGCATTCTGGGGTATCACTAACAAGTTTCTTTTTCTTTTCTTTTTTTTTATGGGTAAAGTGTGTAATTTATTAAACTGGACTGACACAAAACCAAAAGTAATTTTATGTCCAAAGAAATTGGTTACATTCATCAAAGACATTTGTTTTTATTACTATTTAGAAAAGCAATTTAATGGCTCTGATGCAAAATAAAGAAATAATTAAGAAAAAAAAAAAAAAAAAAACAGATGATGGACAGTTTATTTAAAGCTATCTCAATGCAGATAGTATAAAAGTGCACCTAAATGTATTAAGTTTAGCTTCATGCATTTCAAGTGCTTTAAAGAGTAACTCTTGATTGACTCACAGTGGCATTATCTTCTTATTTGGTGAAGTTAAAATGAAAATCTGTGAAAATCTGCTGAATGGATTTACTGTCACATACACTGCAGAATTTTGTATGTATTTATTTATTTTTTTGCTTCATATCGTAACATCTAAATTAACTTGTTTTATTCAAGTCAAAAGTATTCTTTTATATGAAAATGTAGAGTAAACATATATAAGATATTCATTTGATACATGATCTAATATAGAACAAACCTGACTTTATTAGGTTACACTACCATTTTTAAGTGTTACATCAAGTAGAAGTAGATCCTTAAGGTAACATGTTGCATTTTTACTCACAAAGTATTGTCTCACAGCTTTCTCTCGTCACAATGTGGAGAACACGTTATGAACATCGTTGCAAAGTAAAAATGGAATGTGGCAGCAATGTCGCCACAACATAAATGTGTTTACTGGGAATAGCCCTTAGTTCCAAGTCTGTTTTCATTGTATTTAACAGTGTGCCGTTTTTGCTATAAATCAATGAAATTTTCAAAATGACATAGCGGATAAAACTGTAGTCTTTTGACTCAAACAGGTTTCAATGTAAAAACTTAATAAGGTTTCTTACCAGATTTTTTTTGTTGTTGTTGTTGTTGTTGTTGTTTTGTTGTCTTTTCTCCCAAAGACTAACTTTGCTGAGATTGGCACCATGTTGTTTTGTCACATGACTCGGTGCGTCAAAAGTTTTACAGTTGAATGACAGCCCAGGGTCTCCTGAACTGAGATCAGTCGGTTTAAATGAAATTAAATTATGCATAGCATATAGCAAAGACAAAACATTATGTACGCTCATTAGGACGTGGGGTTGCACAAGGATGCACCATCGATTAACAACATTGGAGCTCATAGTATGTCTGTCTTTAAAGGTTTATAAGTGATAATTAAAAATCTATTTGTCTATGGAGAAAATAAATGGGATTTTTACCTCAAGAACACGACTGTTGCGCTCTAATCTGTGGAAGTCTGCAGAGCTGCCATTCTGCAGGCCATGTGTTCGCTTATTCATTGCTTAACACCAGTTATTAACAGGGAATATTGTATATCAAGTCATTCAGCTTTTGTACGCAATGTTTACCCTCGGAAACATGCAACACTCTAAATGCCTCTTGGGATGACAGACAGCTCCACTGCAAGGCTGGTCTGTAGTGTCTCCTACTGCACAGGAAAGATGCATCAGGCTGATTTCCAAAGTGCCCACATGCAGGTTTGTTTCATCCTTCCAAATATATCAGCATATCTCTCCAAAATAGAGCTTAATTTTGTTTTCATTTTTTTTTCTTTTTTTTTTCACTGTGCTTAAACGTTTCATTAGCGCAGCCACAGAAAGGAGATGTCTTTTCATGCCAACCCACCCAAAGGGTCATGGTTCACATGGTGATATGACTACACTTGTGTGCTAACAAACACCTCTAAATAGCATGTCCACAGTATCATTTAATGTATCAATGAACCTTATTTTTCTCAGTAAGCAAGACGACATTTCTCTAAACATGCAACAAACAGTTGTCTGCTCTTTCAGCAGAAGCATTTGACTGCCTGTGTCCACTCTGTAGAGTTTGAGGAGAGGTTGTGGGCAGTCTCGTCTCTGAAAACAAAGATTTGAACCTTATCTTCCCTACGTAAGTGATGCGGGCCGAGTCTTCACCAGACAATATCATTCTTTCCTAACACTCAGCTTGCATCTATGCCCCTCTCTTTAGCTTTCCTTTCAGGCTCTGCAACATTCTTTACACTTCAAGCTGTCACAACTTGTTGCACAAAGTCTCCTGAGAGACCCTGGAGTTGAGCTCTTTTTTAATGAGATCTTGTTTTCTTGAAAATTCTGAGGCGGCTGCCAAATTCAGTGCATGGATGCATTGCTGTAAAAAAGCCTGTGGTGGTGGGGGCATGGTTGAGCGCTGGCTTGTGAATGGAGAGCAAGATCAGGAGATGAGAACGTAAGGATCATCACCTGACAATGATTGTCTCTAACAGCTTTTTGTCATTGCAGTGAGAGTGGAGACGGGCTTTAAGAGCGAGCCAGACGCCAGTGAGGAGAGAGAGCTGCCACGCACACACTAAAACTAAAAGAAAAAAGTGCACATTAACCACAAGATGACAAAATTTATATAGAAACACCGACCTGAGTAATCCGATGGCAAAGTTGTCGTGGGGGTTCTCGTAAGCATGCATGGACTATTTACGTTTGTGAGGGATGGAAGCACGACAGTGCCAACTGGCTTCCATCCCTCACAAACTCAAACAGTCATTGCACGCCTACGAGAACCCCCACGACAACTTTGCCATCGGATTACTCAGGTCGGTGTTTCTATATAAATTTTATCAACTCCCCGACTAAGTCAACTCCCAGGCTCACGGCCTGCTCGAGGGCATCAGCTTGAGCACGTAAGTGTCTTTTAATGTCTCCAGAGCCTGAGGATTTTGAATTCTTAGACATATTGTCCTCCTAGAACAGTTATGGAACAAAGTGTATCGAATCTCACCAGATTATGTCATTAAAAGTGTTAAAACTAGCAAAGAGCACAGAGCTCGCCCTTCACACGTCCGATCCTCGCATGGCATCATGTGACTCCAAGACTGTGCTATTATTAAAATTACACTGAAAAGCAAGTTTCTTTTTGTAAAAATAAAAGTACCTTTTTGAGTTGGATCTTTCCATCTCCCGCTTCCTCCTTTTCATTAAGAAGAGAACTGTTACAAAGCCATACTAAAATGAGTCTTGCGTAGCCTGACTTTTGACTTAAACAGCAAAAGTCTGGGCTTTATGCAGCTTAAATTGGCCATGAACCGCCCACTCAGATTGGAAGACCGTCTAACTAACTGACACATGAAGCATTCAATCACAGTTGTTTTTCAGATATATAACATACCAAAATAAAAGACCGCCATTGGAAAAGAAATAGTGTATATAGTGCTGCAGCAGTTTCTGTAAGCCACTGCACAAAAAACTTCACCACAGATTATTTCACAGACATAACAGCAGAATTTAAAGTTCTGCTCATGGATATCCGCTTTACTTGCTACATGCCTCAAACAAAATTCTAAATATCTTTTAAAGGTTTGATGTCACTAACCTGGCGAGCTTTGGCATTCCAGGGATAATTTCATCCTCAAATCACTCGTTGTATCATCCCAGAACACGACTGATTCCAGGCTGTGCTTTTACACCCTGTCTATACCGGACGCGAGCGTCGCATTGCATCAAAAGCAATAGAACCCATTATAATCAATGATACTGTCTACACTGAAAGCGTCCGTTGCGGTGTGTCGCACCGTCAGTAAACTGGTGTCCTATTCCATTTTGCGTTGCACTGCTGGCGCTACTGCCAACAACACAAATAAACAGTTTAGAACGTCCATGTCAATGCATCCAGTTTTTAGCTGTGTTTTAAATCATAATAGATAGCTTCAAACCGAATTATAAAAATGGCTTAAAAAGTGAATTCCAAATTAATGTTATTTTGGAGCCCCACATCTTTCAGCCTTCCACTGCTCTCAAAGTGGATGGTAAAGACTTAGGACAGGGAATAGGGCCGAGGGATGATCTCTTCTGAATGGAACGCGCCCATTTGAAGAGTATGCATATGCATTTGTGCTCAAGTACGTTGGGGGAACCCCAAAGTCTGCTGTAGAGTGAAAACAAATATATTGCAGCACTGTCTCATTACACGATGCATGCCGATTTCGTGTCTTCAGCAACTTTCTCACATTAAACGTTTTACTGGTGTAGGTGTAAATGAGCTATTATAATTATAATTGTATTTTCCCAGAAGTTATTACTCCACCCCCTGCGTAACGTCATTAAGGACAGTTCTATGTTGTTGAACCAACATGGTTTGAACGATGGATGTGCGAAATATTACTACGGTTTCAGGAAACAGTCATGACTAGCTAGTTAATTTCTCCAATGATACATCGTACTATGGTGGTTAAGCAGTGGGTTACATCGTTGTTCGGGAAATATGTAAATAACATTGATATACATGCACAGAATAGCTATAAATATATATATATATATTTTTAAACCTGTTTTAGCCATTTAATGTCAGAAATACAAAGAGAATTGGATATGACTATTTAGACTTCGATCAGATGTCCAGATATTGGATATGTATCTGATTTACAACCATATTTGGAAGTGGCTCATATTATATGTGGACAGTTTTGATCTCATGCCTTAATTTTTTCTTTTTGTTTACATGTGTGCATCAATATCCAATCTGTGCCAAATGTGAGTGAATAATCAGATCATTTGTGACTGTGTTAATGCAGCCAGAAGTCAATTCAAGATGATTTAAACAGAATATTTTTAGTATGATTTATTTTTAGCTTTTTTTGTTAGTTTGTTTGATTGTTTGTTTGTTTGACAATATAGATGGTAAGGGAGCGCAATCCACAGTTAACAACACATATTCAGCTTCATCTGAAAAGAATAAAATAGTGATATAATTAAATAGGCGAATACTAATAAATAATAATAATAATAATAATTGTATAAATAATTCAACTCACATGTTTTATGGAAACTACAAATGTAGGAGTTACATCTAAAAATGGACTTTTATTTAGTTTGAAGCACTTACGGTTTATGCCCCACCCACATCCGGTTAGATCTGAATACAGATATAGATCATTTTGCCATAAAGGAATGGCTGTGTTGCACACCCCTAGTAAAGACAATAATAAAATTCACACATACTGCAGCCAAGTATTAGTGTCTGGCTCTTCATGCGTTGCAGGGGAGATGGACATGGGACAGGGAAAACTGTGAGGTGTCCCTGGAGTACTGCCAGGGCACGTGCGGTCTCCTCCCATGAAAGAACATCACATCTGATTCCAAGAAGAACAAGCTGACCCCATCTCCATGTGAGCTTGGCTTGGTACAGACATGCACTGCAGGGACTAATCAATTAAACACAATCATTCTTAGCGGCTCTGTTGATGAAGGTGGGGAGAGCTGCAAATGGATGATGTCATTGAATTGTAGTGCACTGAGGTACACTTCACCATGTAAATGAAGATACTGTATATACATCAGTGGTAGTAGTGTTTTTTTTTTTGCTAAAATTATTTGTACATTACAGCTGTATCAACTAATGACAAGAGCATACCTCCTTTTAGTGTACATACATTTAGTGCAAATCAAATCATACTATATACAATCAAGTGCCTTGAATTTTTCCGCGGCATGAAAATAAATGTAAATTTGTGCTTCAAACAAAGTGAAGTTACAAGGTAAATGATTATTGAATTATTGAGCTGTTTTTTTTTTTTTCATGCATATTGGTCACGAACAGCGCAAGTTTTTGCATCGCTTGCATCACCATATAAGCCTACGAGAGCAGTCTCTGTCTCTTGGTAAAATAGCACTGTCATAAAACAGACTGATTACACTGTGAAATTGGCAACAGTAAGTCAAAAGTTCTGTAGCTGAAATCGATCTGTGCTTACTGAAATTCGAATCACAGCCCCCAGTGGCCAAAGCTGGAAGTGTTGTTGAACATGATGTGATCTCAAGTAAAATATCCACAAAGGGATGCCAAAAGCGAGGTGTAAAGTGAGTTATTTTTAGTTAATACAGTCAATAGCAATGCATATTTTATTAACTGTACCCCTAAACCCCAACACTAAACCTAACCGTCAGTAATGTAAAGATTTAATGTTTGCGCAAAAATGCAACCTTTGTACTGCACTCACAATCGTTAATGTGAATGCAATTACTTCCTGGTTCCCACTGGTCTAGAAATCGAGTCTTTAGAGGTTGCTTGTGCAATGCGCTATTAGTATTGCCATAAGCCAACACTTTCAGCTGAAATGTTTTTTTTATTATGGTACAAGAACTTTCAGAAGCAACGTCGAATTCCCATGTGATCATGTTGCAGAAAAACTTACCCATAACAATTTTCTTCCTCATATTTTTATTTTGGTGGCTTAATGCAAGGAAAATACAACATAGAGTACGTGTCATCACATGGAGTTATAGAGATAAAAATGTACATTCAGGTCAGTTATGTTTTGTGCTTTTCACTATACATATTATTTCAAAGCAGATTTACAGAAAATTGAGACTTCATGCTGCCAGTGAACAGGCAACTGTGGCAAAGAAAATTACTTTTTAAGATGTTTAGGTTAGATGATAAAAGGGAGAAAACCTTGGGAGGAACCAGACTAAGCTGGGGAAGCCCATCCTACTCTGGCAAGGATCACATTACAATAAATGTACATACAGTATGGCAAACATTATCTACTGTAGTTACATAACATTCACCATACTGCTGGTATGTTTATAAGATAACTGATTAAATTATTTAAAATGTTAATGAGACAATAATTCAATTGTAATCTCCATTCTAACGTGACTTGCGTGTCGCAACAGATGTTTTCCTTGGTAAATGAATTAGATGTCTTTTATTTGAATAGCTTACATCACTTACATCAGCAAGGGTCAGAGCATCATTCTTACAATTCAATTTAAACCTTGTATTATGCAGCTCATTATAATGTTACAGGCCAACTTCTAAGTTTTATTTACTCACCAATGCCAATTTTTACATCATTTTTACCTCAGTAACACCCTTCCCATTCGTAAGCACTGTCTCTGTTAAAAACTAAACTACCATTCACTGCTCCAACTTACAGATATGATCTGAAATTGTGCAAAATTTGTTTTCAATGTGCTCACATGAGAACAGTCCACCAGGGCCAATCGAGCATGTCAATAGAACATGAGAGCCTTCAAACCTTTAATTACTCCACTGTGTATTTGTTGAGAGATAAGACTGTTATCTTTATTGTCTTCCAAACATCAATGAATTTGTGATGATAGAGTCTTGGACTGACCTGAGCTGACTCAACACTGCAGAGGGTGCAGGGGCATCTCAGAGGAACTAAAAGACTGAATGATGGAAAGAGTTTCATGAGAACACACAGCCTACTGCACAGTTGCTCAACCTTTGTTACATGTGTTTATTGTTTCAGGCCAAAACCCATTAAGCAAGCAAACCCCTTTCTGTTTGAAGCTGTCAGTCACAACAGACTGTCCAATCACCAGCCATGTAGATCACACACCTGACAAACAATTTGCTCAATGAGTTATCTGTGTAACAAAAGTCTTGTACTGGACTGCTTTTCTTTTACTTTTGTGGGCAGGCCACTTGACTGCGTGTGTACTCTATGTTTTATATTATTTTCATATTGTAACATCCGAGGTTGTTACCCCTCCTACCAACCACCAGAGGGAGCCCTCTCCTGAATACTAACTCTGTACCATTTCTTCTTTGGTGATTTCCTGTCTGAACTATATAAATACCATGCTGTTCCATTTTGACTCTGTGAAGTATTGCCAATTTACCCTGTCTTACCAAGTGGTTTTCCATTGCTGATTGTTCTCTTGTTATGACCATTGCCTCTTTTCCTGGATTTACTGCCTTTGGATACCCCTTTGTTTTGTTTGCCTTGTTAGGACTGTCTTTTTGGTTTATTGGATTATACCGCCTGCTTAACAACTACCTCTATTTACCTGCCGATTTGGATTGTTTGCTTGTGTACTTTAATAAACTTCCTGCACATGGATCCTAACACCGTCTCCATGGCCAGTTTGTTACAGAATACTTTGCCTAACATGGATCCAGCGGAAGTTTCACAGCTCCAGGCCGCATTCATGCACCAGTGCGAGGTATTAAGGGGTTACCAAGACCAGCTGAACAACCTACGAGCTGCCAACGAATGTTTGACACAATATATTCACTCACTGCCAGCTCCCCATGCTAAACCGGTAAGCTTTGCTCTACCTGATAAGTTTGATGATTCTGCTGAAAAATGCCGGGGTTTTTTTACGACAATGCAAGGTATTTTTCTCAAATCAGCCTGAATCATTTGATCAAGATGCCAGGAAATGTTATTTTTTTGTCACTGCTTACCGGCAAAGCTCTCGATTGGGCCGCCGCTGTTTGGGATAAAGATACTCAAATCCAGGTTTCATTTGATTACTTTTTCAACAAATCCATGAAGTCTTCGAGTATCCAGCGGGCGACCAAGATATCTCTGTTCAGCTACTTATCTACCCCAGGGTCACTGATCAGCAGCGGATTATGCAGTTCTGTTCAGGACACTAGTGGCTCAGAGTGGGTGGAATGATGTCGCTCTGAAGACGCTGTGAAGGTATGAATCTTTCTGAATACATAACTATGGCCATCAAGACTGATAACCTGCTTCAGAATGCTTTACGGCCTCAGTTTCGCTTCACCTCGAATTCTACAGTCTCAGTACAGGCCCAGGCATCCACTGTATCACCCGAACCCATGCAAGTTACATACAATCATGTTTCCATGGAGGAACGCCAACATTGATGCAACGAAAACCTTTGCTTTTACTGTTGTTCACCAAGTCATTTCAATGCTGCGTGTCCACACAAGAAATCAAGTTCCTCTAAGTCAAGGCAGCACATGAGTACCATGAACGTAATTTTCTGTTGTCTGTAGAGATCTCCATTGGTGATCATGTAAGATGTGTTACAGCATTAGTGGATTCTGGGGCTGCTGTTAATCTCATTAATCAGGAGATTGTTCAAGAACTCAACATACCCACCATTGAATGCTTTCCTAAGATTAACATCACCACTGTTGACAATGCACCTATTGGTACTGGCATAACACAACAGACTGTTCCTATAACCATCAAGATTGGACTTATTCATGTAGAGAATCTCACTATATGTCATCAACTCACCCAAGCACGCTCTTATCCTGGGTCATCCCTGGCTGGCCATCCGTGACCCATCGATATCCTGGAACCAAGGTGAGCTCACATCGGTCAAGTTTCCATCATAAACATTGTCTCCATGTTGCTGTTTCCAGGCCTTGCCTTATCACCAGTATTGAGAGTCCTGAATCACAGAAGGAGACCACAATTCCCAAGGGGTATGCAGAGTTCAGTGAAGTATTTAGTAAGATTAAAGCTACACAACTTCCTCTTCATCGTCCATGGGACTGTGCTATTTAACTTCTGTCCAATACAGCTCCACCGAGAAGCAAGGCCTATGCAATGTTCATGCTCCGAAACCCTCACCATGGAGAATTACATTGAGGAAGCCCTTGCCTCTGGTTACATCTGTCCCTCCACCTCCCCAGCTGCTGCAGGTACACTATATTGCCAAAAGTATTCGCTCACCCATCCAAATAATTGAATTCAGGTGTTCCAATCACTTCCATGGCCACAGGTGTATAAAATGAAGCACCTAGGCATGCAGACTGCTTCTACAAACATTTGTGAAAGAATGGGCCGCTCTCAGGAGCTCAGTGAATTCCAGCGTAGTACTGTGATAAGATGCCACCTGTGCAACAAGTCCAGTCGTGAAATTTCCTCGCTACTAAATATTCCACAGTCAACTGTCAGTGGTATTATAACAAAGTGGAAGCGATTGCGAATGACAGCAACTCGGCCACGAAGTGGTAGGCCACGTAAAATGACAGAGCGGGGTCAGCGGATGCTGAGGTGCGTAGTGCGCAGAGGTCGCCAACTTTCTGCAGAGTCAATCGCTACAGACCTCCAAAGTTCATGTGGCCTTCTGATTAGCTCAAGAACAGTGCGTAGTGAGCTTCATGAAATGGGTTTCCATGGCCGAGCAGCTGCATCCAAGCCATACATCACCAAGTGCAATGCAAAGCGTCGGATGCAGTGGTGTAAAGCACGCCGCCACTGGACTCTAGAGCAGTGGAGACCCGTTCTCTGGAGTGACGAATCACGCTTCTCCATCTGGCAATCTGATGGACGAGTCTGGGTTTGGCGGTTGCCAGGAGAACGGTACTTGTCTGACTGCATTGTGCCAACTGTGAAGTTTGGTGGAGGGGGGGATTGTTTTTCAGGAGTTGGGCTTGGCCCCTTAGTTCCAGTGAAAGGAACTCTGAATGCTCCAGCATACCAAGAGATTTTGGACAATTCCATGCTCCCAACTTTGTGGGAACAGTTTGGGGATGGCCCCTTCCTGTTCCAACATGACTGCGCACCAGTGCACAAAGCAAGGTCCATAAAGACATGGATGAGCGAGTTTGGTGTGGAAGAACTTGACTGGCCTGCACAGAGTCCTGACCTCAACCCGATAGAGCACCTTTGGGATGAATTAGAGGGAAGACTGCGAGCCAGGCCTTCTCATCCAACATCAGTGTCTGACCTCACAAATGCGCTTCTGGAAGAATGGTCAAAAATTCCCATAAACACACTCCTAAACCTTGTGGAAAGCCTTCCCAGAAGAGTTGAAGCTGTTATAGCTGCAAAGGGTGGGCCAACGTCATATTAAACCCTATGGATTAAGAATGGGATGTCACTTAAGTTCATATGCGTCTAAAGGCAGATGAGCGAATACTTTTGGCAATATAGTGTATCTTTTTCGTAGAGAAGAGGGATGGAGGTTTACGTCACTGTATCGACTATCTATGCCAGAACTCTGTCACCATAAAATATCGTTACCCATTACCACTTAACCCCTCAGCCCTTGAACAACTCTGAAGCCAAGATCTATACTAAACTTGATCTAAGGAGTGCTTATAACCTCATCAGAATTCGAGAAGGGGATGAGTGGAAGACTGCTTTCATCACCACCAGGGGGCACTATGAATATTTTGTCATGCCGTATGGACTTGCTAACGCCCCCTCAGTTTTCCAGTCCTTTTATCAACAAAATATTCAGAGACTTACTGAATCATTGTGTGGTGGCCTACATTGATGACATCCTCATCTACTCGCAAAACGCGGAACAACATATCCAGCAGGTCAAGACAGTCTTATCACGTCTCCAGGAACACCAACTATTTGTCAAGGCAGAAAAGTGTGAGTTCCATACCTCTCATACCACTTTCCTGGGTTACAATATCAACCATCAAGGTGTGGAGGTGAATGTCTCAAAGGTAACAGCAGTCACCGAATGGCCTCGAACTTCTAAAATCAAGGAACTACAGCAGTTCCTGGGCTTTGCCAACTTCTATTGCCGTTTCATTAGGAATTACTGTACCGTTGCAGCACCACTCATGTCGTTGCTCAAGGGAAAGCCAAGCAAGTTGCCATAGAACGATGCCGCATACCAAGCCTTCATCTCCCTCAAGTCAAGCTTCATGACCGCTCTGATACTGAAACATCCTGACCCCAATCTTCCCTTCGTCTTTGAGGTAGACGCTTCAGATTGTGGGATTGGAGCGGTCCTGTCACAATGTCATGGAACACCAGGCAAGCTTTACTCTTGTGCCTTTTTCTCCAGGAAGTTGAACTCCACTGAACATAACTATGATGTGGGGATTAAAGAATTACTTTCCATGAAAGCAGCACTCGAGGAATGGCATCACTGGTTAGAGGGGGCAGTCCACCCATTCCAAGTTATCACCGATCACAAGAATCTTGAGTATATCAAGGCAGCCAAGAGATTGAACCCACGTCAAGCACGATGGTCATTGTTTTTCACCAGGGTCAATTTTACAGTCACTTACCATCCTGGCAGCAAGAACAGCAAGGCAGATGCACCTCACCCTGGGTCCAACCTGCCACCATCTGTCATCATAGCACCGATTAGCTGGGACATCATGGAGGAGATACGAGCACAACAGCATGAACTGTCACCACCTATCTGCCCCCCTACCAAGCACTACGTACCCCAAGCTCTAAGTCAGAGGACTATCCAATGGGTCCACACTTCCCTGAGCACAGGACACCCTGGAATCCAAAGAACTGTTACCCTGGTACATAATTCTTTCTGGTGGCCATCGCTGATTCATGATGTGACTAACTATGTGAAGTCTTGTCAGGTGTGTGCCCAATCCAAGACCCCCAGAGAACTGCCCACGGGGTTGCTTCAACCACTGCCCATACTACAAAGACCATGGTCTCACCTGTCCATCGACTTCGTCACAGACCTGCCAAACTCCCATGATATACTAACATTCTGGTAATAATTGATCGATTTCCTAAATCATATAGACTTGTCCCTCTCAAGGGTTTACCCACTGCCATGGAAACAGCTAATGCTTTGTTCCACCAAGTGTTTAGGATCTATGGATTACCAGAGGACATCGTGTCTGATCGAGGTCCACAGTTCGGAGCTATTGTAGCAGTGAACAGGAGAGGTGGAATGATTTCTTGCCCTTGGCCGAATATGCACAGAATTCCCTCACTCATACCTGTACGGGTTTAACCCCCTTCCACTGCATGCTGGGCTACCAACCCCTGATGGTCCTTTTGGTCAGGAGAACCTTCTATGGTGCCAGTGGTAGACGATTGGATTAGGCGACGCGGGAGGGTGTGGGACAGCGCACGTCCGGCTACAGCGAGCGGTCTGAGCCCAACGCTTCCGGGCTGACCGATGGAGGCGCCCCCATCCCAACTATCAGCCAGGACAGAGGGTCTGGTTGTCCACAAGGGATCTCAAGTTGCGGCTACCCTGCAGGAAGCTCAGTCCAAGGTATGTATGTCCTTTCAGAATTATCCGTCAAATAAACCCAGTTACTTTACCGTTTAGAGCTTCCTGCTAATTACTGCATTTCTCCTTCCATGTGTCCTTGCTGAAACCCGTCCACCCGGCGTCTGGCTCTGGAACCACGGATTCTGAGCCTCCACCTCCATTGGAGGTAGATGGAGCCCCAGCGTATATGGTCAGAGATCATGGACTCAAGACGACGAGGGAGCCAGATGCAATACTTGGTGGACTGGGAGGGCTACAGACCAGAGGAGAGATCATGGGTAGCCGCTAAGGACATATTGGACCCGTCCCTGATCCAAGAATTTCATCATGCCCATCCTAATCATCCAGCACCACGCCCAAGGGGACATCCCAGTAGAAGAACACCAGGAGTTGTTCGTGGGGGGGGGGGGGTTCTGTAACATCTGAGGTTTTTACCCCTCCTACCAACCACCAGAGGGAGCCCTCTCCCGAATACTAACTCTGTACCGTTTCTTCTTTGGTGATTTCCTGTTTGAACTATATAAATACCATGCTGTTCCATTTTGAGTATTGCCAGTTTACCCTGCCTTTCCAAGTGTTTTTCCATTGCTGATTGTTCTCTTGTTATGACCATTGCCTGTTTTCCTGGATTTACTGCCTTTTGAATACCCGTTTTTGTTTGCCTTGTTAGGACTGTCTTTTTGGTTTATTGGATTATACCGCCTGCTTAACAACTACCTCTATTTGCCTGCCGATCTGGATTGTTTGCTTGTGTACTTTAATAAACTTCCTGCACATGGATCCTAACACCGTCTCCATGGCCAATGTGTTACACACATACTGTATTCAAATTTTACCATACTGTATGCATGATAGAACTTTGTTGAACAAACCAAAGCAGAACACAAAGTATATCCATGTTAAAATACCTTTTCTTATCTAAGAATTTCTCTTCTCCACATACAGTATTGTTATATGTAACTACATATAAAAGTAAGCCAAGCATACTGTAGGTCATTTCCCTAAAAAAAAAAGTGTAAACACTATTGGGAAATTACACTACCGGTCAAAAGTTTTGAAACACTTGACTGAAATGTTTCTCATGATCTTAAAAATCTTTTGATCTGAAGGCGTATGCTTAAATGTTTGAAATTAGTTTTGTAGACAAAAATATAATTGTGCCACCATATTAATTTATTTCATTATAAAACTAAAAAGTAATTAAAAGTTTTTGAAATTGATGACTTGGACCAAATAATAAAGAAAAGCAGCCAATAAGTGCCCAACATAGATGGGAACTCCTTCAATACTGTTTAAAAAGCATCCCAGGGTGATACCTCAAGTTGGTTGAGAAAATGTCAAGAGTACATGTCTGCAAATTCTAGGCAAAGGGTGACTACTTTGAAGATGATAAAATATAACACCGTTTTGATTTTGGATTTTGTTTAGTCACAACATAATTCCCATAGTTCCATTTATGTTATTCCATAGTTTTGATGACTACTATTCTAAAATATGAAGAAAGCAAATTATGAGTGTTTCAAAACTTTTGACCGGTAGTGTATGTATGCACAAAATTGCACATAACTGGAAATTAAATGAATGCATTATATGGAAACATACAGTGGGCACAAATGTATTTGCAAACTTAAGTCATACAATTTATGAATTTTATTGCATTGAATAACAATGTCAAATTAGGTGAGGAAGAATCAAGTGATCAATAAATGCTTTGCTTGAAAACTGTGATTATGTGTTATTTGCTTTTTTGTTTTTTAATCTTATGCAGTGGAATTCATACATGTATTTGTAGCTCAAAAGCACAAAAATAAGTTTACCCAAAAATGAAAATGTCATAATTTACTCACACTCATGCCATTCTTATGCAGAACACAAAAGGAAAACTTTTAATAAATATTCCAGTCTGTCTTTTCTATACAATGGCCATTGATAGGGGCTTACTTTAAAGCTTGAAAAAGAAACCAAAGATATAGTAAAAGTTAGGGTTATAACTTGTGCATAATCTTCCAAGTCTTCCAAAAGCAGAATCTTTTATCCTTTGCGTGTTCTTGAGCACTATGAGAGAAGCTTGTTCACAGTGACATTCAGATTCATGCAAGATCATGTGTTTTTTCTCAACAAAACTTTTCATATGCCTTTAAAAGACTTGCAATATAACGCATAAGTCGCATGGACTACTTTTATGATACCTTTGGGTCCTTTTTAAAGCTTTAAAGTTAGTATATCAACTGCCATTATTATGAACAGATGGACTTCAGTTTTCAGTAAAAACATTTTCTTTTGTTTTCCATATAAGACAGAGGGCCATTTTTAAGAGCGCTAAGTGCTATGCGAGAAGTCATCCACGCAAAGTCAATGGCCAGGGCCATGAAAGTTTGGTATCTTCCTGCAAGCATGTCTCGGCGCAGTGGGTTTGGCAAAAGTGCGCAAGCAAAGCGCTAACGGGCTGGGTCAAGTGGAATTTCATTCTGAGGTTCTTCTCTAGTTATTCCACCATCTGCGTCTTAATATACAGTCAATTTCCTCAAGCACCAGTGGTATAAACAAAGATAGCACATTCATAAAATGTTTGTAGTGTAAATGGACTGTGTGTAGTGAATTAGAAGAAATATGGACTTTTCAGATTTAGAATCAGAATCAGCTTTATTGCCAAGTATGCTTACACATACAAGTAATTTGTCTTGGTGACAGGAGCTTCCAGTGTACAACAATACAAAAACAATGCAAAAACAGCAGCAAGACATAGATAATAATAAAAAATAAAAAATAAAACTAATTATACACATACGTACAGACACACACATACATACATACACACATACACATGGGTAGTGCAAATCTAATACAATCTGTTATCTGTTATGTACAGTGCAAATACAAATCTGTTATGTACAGTGCAAACGTTTTTTTTTTTTTTTTTTCAGAGGAATGAAATGGCAGAAGAGGTTGTATGTGTTGGATAAATATAAGAAAGACTAAACTGTGTATTGCACAAAGTTATTGCTCAATGGGGCAATTTAACTGTTCATGAGATGGATAGCCTGAGGGAAAAAACTGTTTCTGTGCCTGACGGTTCTGGTGTTCAGAGCTCTGAAGCATCAGCCAGAAGGCAACAGTTCAAAAAGGTAGTGGGCAGGGTGAGTGGGGTCCAGAGTGATTTGTCCAGCCTTTTTCCTCACTCTGGAAGTGTACAGTTCTTGAATGGGGGGCAGGGGGCAACCAATAATCCTCTCAGCAGTCTGAACTGTCCTTTGTAGTCTTCTGATGTCTGATTTCGTAGCTGAACCAAACCAGACAGTTATTGAAGTGCAGAGGACAGACTCAATGACTGCTGAGTAGAACTATATCAGCAGCACCTGTGGCAAGTTGAATTTCCTCAGCTGGCGAAGGAAGTACAACCTCTGCTGGGCCTTTTTCCACAATGGAGTCAATGTGTATCTCCCACTTCAGGTCCTGTGAGATGGTAGTGCCCAGGAACCTGAATGATTCCACTGCTGTCACAGTGATATTTAGAATGGTGAGGGGGGTCAGTGTTGGGGTGTTTCTCCTAATGTCCACAATGATCTCCACCGTTTTGAGCGTGTTCAGCTCAAGGTTGTTTTGACAGTTTTGTGCATTAACTGTGTTCTTATTGAATGTCGCCTATTTCTATGAAAGTGACTTGCTCCTTTTATACACATGAAAAATGTGGTTCTCGTCAGGATATATTATAGAGAAGTATTATTAATCATATTTATCAAGTGACACACAAATCATGGCTAGTATTAACAGTGTTTGTCTCAGCTTCTTAGGTTAGGCTGTGGATTTTTGCAAGCACTCCATTTCTACCGGTCGACTTAAAAAATTTTTTGAAACTAGTGCTGTTGAAGTTAACGCGTTATTAACATTAATATGCCCCTTTGAATAAACTGTAGTTCACGCTAATGTCACGTGCATTGCCGTCGGGAAAACAGATGGTGGGAGACATTATGCTCGCTGATATCAGAGCCAAGCATTTTATCAATGTAGCACAGCAGTAGAACATGCCCGCAAAGCACAGATAGAGCTCCTGACATTGTAACATCATTGCAGCGACAAGACAGCTGCCATTTGAACATCTGCCTGGCACTGCGAGGCACGGTGCGAGCGCAAGGCGAAAGTTGTGAGTGCGAAGTGAAAGTCAGAGCGTGAGGTGATCGACTGTGTTCTGTGACTGTTTGAATAACATATAACGTGCGAGTAAGGGCAGCCGGTGTAGTTTCTGGTGCCCCCTAGGGAGTTGGTGCCCTACGCAGACTGCATAATATGCGTATAGGGAACGGTGGTACTGATTACCGGCTAACAGAATCCCTGCTGCTGTCTCCAAGGTTCTGTCACAGTGTCTCTGTTTGATAGTGCACTAGCCAATGCAGAAGTTGGAGACATTGCTGGAACCCTGCAGGTAATCTACTCTGTCAATAACCCATTTAATACCAGTGCAGTGCAGACTTTTTTGCATGTCTGTCAAAACTCCATAAAAAGAAGCAAATAATTCCTGTCATAATAGACTTACACCTACCATATTTTGTACATAATTTGAATTGAGTTGTGCTGTGTTCATTTTCTGTAGTTCAACTCTGTTGGTGGGGTAGGTTTTGTGTGGATGACTGAAAAATACATCTGGATGAAGCATATTCTGTCCACTCGTTTATAAAGATATTGCGATTAATCGTGATTAACTGCAAAAAAAATTATGCAATTAATCGTGATTAAATATTTGAATCATTTGACAGCCCTAATTGAAACACAAAAAAATTTAACCAAAAATATTTCTAAATTCAAATTACACTTTAAACTAAACAAAAATATAATCAAGATAACAAAATGGTCAAAAAATCCTTCAGCGAATTAAAAATCACTCTACGACAACAGGTGGAAAAATACAAATACAAACTGGATTGTAAATACAATTGTAAATATAAACATAATAATAATAATAATAATAGAAAAATAAACCATGACCTATAGAAAGTTTTACACAAATCAAGCTTGGTCAAAACAGCAACATCAGTGATTGTCGGGGACATAATTTGATGTTTCACATGACATGAGTTTGGACATGAACTTTATTACCACCTGCTGGTGGAATCTCCAAACTGCAAATGCAGGAAGAGAATTTAAACTTTACGCTGAAAACAGACCTGCTTTTGAAACGTCTTAACGCAATGACCTATTTCTCAGGAAAATAGCAAACTGTGCTTTGCATTACTTCATTAACATACAATACACCCACAGTTTGCATGCGTACACCAACAGATAGCACAAACACTCCCATCCATGCCCACTTGCGCTGGCATGAAAATTGTGGTTAGAATTAGTGCTGTCACGAAAATTAGATAAGATGTGGCGCACAGTCATTACACATTGCCCTGCGCCTAGCGCTGTTTCAAAATATATTTTTAGGTGAACTAATCCTATAAGTGTCTAAATACTTTTTAGGGGCCATTGCCAGTTTTCTCAATGTGTTACTTGTGACCCCATAGCACTGTACAAATTTAGGTCCCTTGAGTCTATTTAAGTTCATAAATCTCTCCACTGAGCTGATGAGTTGAATCAGATGTGTTAGAAAAGGGGCACGTCCCAAATGTGGAGCAGGACTGAGATAAACTAGATTGTATAATTCCATTATCACCAACCACTTCATAGAAATGATATTCCATTTATGTCTAAGAGATATAAATCACTTATCCAAGTCAGTTCAGTTTGGTTTAAACATCCAAATTGGTTGTGTGAAGTGAAAAACATTGTTATGTGATGCTGACAAAATAAAACAGAACATAAAAATGTATTATACTAATGCTAAAAGTGATCAATTAAATGCCACAGCAATAACTTTTAGTAACTCAATCACTTATAGGGACATAGCTTTGTCATGTGCCACTCAAATGCAGACCTATTTAATGTGCTGTAAAGTGACTATGCAATCCATCATAAACTATCCAGGCTAGTCAGTTATATGCAACTAACAGGTTACAATAGCACCCTACAAAAAGTTTCTCTTTATGGCCATAGACATGGTGTAACTTTAACCCATACAGTACATTGTACATGGTTTAATAAACTGAAAGACTAATATCTCCCCCTAATGGTCTACAGGAAAACAGTAATTTCAACAAGCTTTACAAGGCACAACATCATTGTCAAAATAATGCTTTACAGGAATAATTCACACAAAAATGAAAATTCTGTCATATTTTAGTCACCCCTATGTTGTTTCAAACCTTTATAACTTTCTTATGCAGAACACAAAATATATTCTATATCACTGTCTTTATTGTCAATCCAATAGCAGTTGATAGCGACTCTTAAGCTTATAAAGTTTATAAGGACCATTCATGAGTGCTGTGGAGAAACTCATTCACAGTGACTCGCAAGAACTTGCATTATGTAGCACTAAAAACACCACAAATTCTCGTATGAACACGTGTCACTCTGACCGAGCTTTTCTAATGCACTCATTAATATGCAACAGATGTCAAGATTTTCACTAAAAATGACTTATGTTTTGGGTAGTTTTTACCAAAACCATATGTATTCAGAAGACTTGGATTATGGCGCATGAGTCACATGGACTAGGTTTATGATACTTTTGGATCCTTTTTTAAGTTTTAAGTGAGTCGCTATCAACTGCCATTGTATTGAAAGACGGACTGAGAAATTAGACACTTCACTTTTATATTCAATATTGCTTGTCCATTTAAAAATGTATTAAAATTAGGGCTGTTGATTTAACACATTAATTTGGAGAGATTAAAGGGAGAGTTCACCCAAAAATGACAAATTCTCATCATTTACTCACCCTCATGCCATCTCAGATGTGTATGACTTTCTTTCTTCTGCAGATCACAAATGAAGATTTTTAGAAGAATATTTAAGCTCTGTTGGTCCATACAATGCAAGTGAATGGGTGCCAAATCTTTGAAGCTCCAAAAAGCACATACAGCCATCACAAAAGCAATCCATACGACTCCAGTTGTTTAATTAATGTCTTCTGAAGTGAAACGCTAGGTGTGTGTAAGAAAAAGTTCAATATTTATTTTATTAAATTTTTTACTATAAATCTTCACTTTTGGCCAGCTGTGGTATACACGTTCACGAGAGTGTGGAGTTCAAGCTGCCTCTAGCGTGACGTAAGCGCGTTGGCATGTCGATATCATCGGATCTATGGTCGGATCCTTCAGCTGGTCTGAAATCGGCAGGTGAAAAACGTTTACTGCACACACTCAGTATTTTAAGTGACTCAAGGTGTGTTTTGATTTCCCAGTGAACAGCGAGCAGCCATAGCGTCAGTTGCTCAGGATCATAGGAAATCTGTGAAAAGTTAGATTTTCCTCTTGCAATGATGCACATGGATGTAATCTAACATTTTTCAGTAGGTTGAGGCCTCCAGGATAAGCACACGTGAGCACCATTTTAAAAAAGAAACAGATACAAAAATAAATCTATAGCAAAACCAATTCAGCTTCTGTATAACATTCTTCCTCTGTTGTAAACAACACTGCGCTTCCGTATTTTACTTATTTCACGTGTCAGTTCTCATATGAAATATTCAGCGCACTTACGTCATGCAAGAGGCAGCGTGTATTCGACCCCTTGTGAAAGTGCAAACCATAGCTGGGTAAAAGATTTTACAGTGGTAAATCTTTTTCAAGATTTTGGCACCCATTCACTTGCATTGTTTGGAACTACATAGCAAAAATATCCTTCTAAAGATGTTACACAGTGGTAAACAATCGACTGTCCCAGCTTTTTTGGAGCGTGTTGCATGAGAGCAACAGTTAACCCCAACCTCCCAAACCAAAGAGATGGGGGCGTTTAAGCGAAAACTCCTTTTTTTATCTAAAAACAGCTCCGCCACAGCGTCACTAACAACAGAACACAACACAGCTGCACACAAACCAGAGAACCGGTCTTACTAAACACATCTGAAGAGTTTGTAGTTGGAAAATAGATGCATTTCTATGGCCAGCTTTATTTGTTTGAAACGGTACTCGGAAATCAAATTGAGAGAGATGGAAGAGGTTCAAGAAGCCACAATCCCACCCTGTCCTAACCTGATGGCAAATGACACGCGATTAAAGGTATCTTTTCTGTCTTGATCAGAGTTTTTGTCCTACCCAGCCGTGACAAGCGACGGGACATTCTGTCGATTGCTTGGTTTCTATTTTCCGCATCAGGCCCGCTACGACCTGGCACCGGTCTTTATCATAAGAGTATATTGAAATCAGCATCTCACTAACCGGTTAAAAACTACTTGAAAAAAGTGTTTCCATTTAGTATTATTTCAAGGGTGTATACTGATATTCAGTTAGTTATTGTACTATTTCCAAACATTTTAATGTTTTTTAAGAATTACTTCAGTCAGGACCACTTACGTCAAATTAATAATCTTGAATACTTGAAAGAGTATTTACTGACTTAGTGAGGAAGCATCTGTTGGTGTTGACGGTATGGTTCTGTTCTGTGCAAACTCTCTTCCTGTCCATGCAGCTATGAATGGACAGTGCAGGGAGTGCAGCAACAGAACAGATCCAGCAGAAATATAACAATACTGTAAACATTTTTATATACATTGACAGTGCAACATGGTACAATCCTTCATTGCATAATAGATTAAATGAAAACTTAACTTCCAATACTGTATATCAAGTTGATAAATCAAGACCAAGGCACAATAATACACTGAAGACCGGAATTTCAACTGGCAATCAATTGTTGTCTTAGAGCACAAAACAACAAGGCAGATGTAGAGAAAACTAAATGCAAAGCTGCCATGCAAGAAGTGGAGCTGGGGATGGAGGAGGGTATTAAAGTGCTGCTTGCATCCATGCAATGGAAAGGCAGAAGCCATTGAATAAAATGGAGGACTTATACCGAACTGCTCTGATTAGTGTCTGAAATGTATTGGTAGGCGTCATGATCAGCTGAGCATCAGCTTGCAAGCATGACTCACGTGACCTGCCTGAACTGACGCTACACTTGATTTCAGTCAGGACCACTTATGTCAAATTAATAGACTTGAATACTTGAAAGATTATTTATTGACTTAATGATGAAGCATCTATTGGTTTTGGTGGTATGGTTATGTTCTGGGCAAACTCTCCGCCCGTCCATGTAGCCATGCATGGACAGAGCTGGGAGTGCAGAAAATAAAACCCCAAAACTAAACCATATGCCAAATATCTACAAACCAACAAGTCATGCTTACCACTGACTTAACTGAATAGCTAATTACAATCTAGCATCTGTATGGTTCGGCGGAGGAAGCAACCGGTGACATGGCAAAGAGGGGGCTACCAGTGACTGTCATCAAACAACCAGAGTCTCTTCTGGAACAGGTTCAGCTTTTATCGTGGCATACGAGCAGGAGATCATGGAACCGTGGAAGCGCTGGTATGATTCGGGACTACAAGAAAAGTCTCCAGGCTTTAAGGCAGCATTAGCAATGCTATATCCATTATTCTGTATACAGAACATACACTGGCGGCCAAAAGTTTGGAATAATGTACAGATTTTGCTGTTTCGGAATGAAATTGGTTCTTTAATTCACCAAGGTGGCATTCAACTGATCACTAAGTATAGTCAGGACATTACTGATGTAAAAAAACATCACCATCACTATTTGAAAAAAGTCATTTTGATCAAATCTAGGCAGGCCCCATTTCCAGCAGCCATCACTCCAACACCTTATCCTTGAATAATCATGCTAAATTGCTAATTTGGTACTAGAAAATCACTTGCCATTATATCAATCACAGCTGAAAGCTATTTGGTTTGTTAAATAAAGCTTAACATTGTCTTTGTGTTTGTTTTTGAGTTGCCACACTATGCAATAGACTGGCGTGTCTTAAGGTTAATATTAGGTAAAAAGGCAAAAAAGAAACAGCTTTCTCTAGAAACACATCAGTCAATCATTGTTTTGAGGAATTAAGGCTATGAAATGCTTGAAATTGCCAAAAAACTGAAGATTTCATACAAAGGTGTACACTACAGTCTTCAAAGACAAAGGACAACTGGCTCTAACAAGGACAGATAGAGATGTGGAAGACCAGATGTACAACTAAACAAAAGAATAGGTACATCAGAGTTTCTAGTTTGAGAAATTGAAGCCTCACATGTCCTTAGCTGATAGCTTCATTGAATTCTACCCGCTCAACACCAGTTTCATGTACAACAGTAAAGAGAAGACTCAGGGGTGCAGGCCTTATGGGAAGAATTGCAAAGAAAAAGCCAATTTTGAAACAGAAAAACAAAAATAAAAGGTTAGAGTGGGCAAAGAAAAACAGACATTGGACAACAGATAATTGGAAAAGAGTATTCTGGATCTTAACCCCATTGAGCTTTTGTGGGATCAGCTAGACTATAAGGTTCGTGAGAAGTTCCCGACTAGACACCCACATCTATGACAAGTGCTGCTGGAAGTGTGGGGTGAAATGTCACCTGAGTATCTGGACAAACTGACAGCTAGAATGCCAAGGATCTGCAAAGCTGTCATTGCTGCACGTGGAGGATTTTTTGATGAGAACTCTTTGAAGTAGTTTAAGAAGTTCTGTAAAAATATATATATATATATATAGTAATAGTAATTTTTATGTAGTAATAGTATATATACAGTAATAGTAATTATTAATGTCCTGACTATACATTGTGATCAGTTGAATGCCACTTTGGTGAATAAAATTTGGATCAGGCTCATCGAACCAATACCCGATCCGTATGAAAACATCAGTATCGGAGCCAATTCCGATCCAACAAACTCCCCTTGAGCTAGCAGACTGACCTTGGATATGAGGAACTAGAAGTGACCCTCAAGAAATTAGGCCTAACTGGGAGAGCATGCAAGATACAACCCAAGCAGTAATAGGTAAAGGCAGCCATGTTGTAGGCAACAGCATGTTGCTAAGAGCACTGTAATATGAATTCGATCGGGAAGCATGCATCGTTGCAGCAAGGAGCCAAGCAGCCAAATTGCACTGAACATGAGCAGGCATATATAGAGCATTTACATATGCCTATCTGCATAGTCAGGTATTTATTCATTTCAGAGTTCAGTTCTCTCAAGGGTTCAGAGTTTCTCAGAGTCCAGTTAAAGTAATCTTGGAAAACTTGATTAGCTTATTTAGGTGTTGACAGAACCAAAGTCAGAGTCCATAGAGTTCCAGACAGAATTAAAAACAGAGCCATTTAATCATATCCTCAGGGAGGATAGCCAAATCTTAGCCAGATCCCCCTGCTTGAGTGACTACATGTCCTTAATTCCAGAATGAACATAACTTGTATGTCTTCTGATGTGCAACAGAAGTCTATCAGCGAGAGCATGAAGCCATTATCAGCAGTTGCTGCTGTTGTCGCTGCTCTGATGCGACAGAGCGAGCATGCTTGAGGTCGTGAACTCAGATATCAGGACAGTCAAACAGCGGAGATGGCAGCAACCATGATGCAGACCTCTGCCATCTCTCCTCCGTGATGAGTATAATCAGGGCATGCATACATTTGAAAACTCATCAGGACATGGAACCAAAAAACGAAATCAGTATTAGTGGAGCAACACACAGTCTATAATACATTTAATCTACCCACACACATTTAGCCTACCATAAATGTCCAAAGGAGATTTCTGACAAATTGAGTTTAATTTGATCATGAATGTATTAAATCAAGTATAAATTCCAGATCTAAAAACCTTAGGTGCACAAAGACACTTCTTATTAGAGTCTACAAGAGAATAAAAACACCCAATTGAATGGGAGCCTATTGCCTTGCTTGACACATTCTAGGCACAGAGAGTTAGATGACATGCATGCTGCTGACGGATGATCCAAGCATCTTAAAGACTTAATGCCTGACCTGACTTATTGGAGGAAGGCTGCATTATATGAGATGAGTGACAATGCATAATAAAATGCAGATAGGTCCTGCCATGAAATTACAGCAAATTAAATGCAAAATAGAGCAAAAGTTGAGCTGAGCAAAGTTTAATATTATGAGCAGATTTAGCTATGGTCGCTGCAATGGATCCTTTCGCATAACATTGTATTTAGGGAGCAGCATCAGTAATGACCAATTAGGTGCAAAATGACTTGCTTGATCATTATAAAAAGGAATGCTATATTATCCAAGCAAATTGACATGAAAAACAAAAACCTTTTTTTTTTAACTAACACTTTTAAAGATAAAGAACAAATAGCAAATAGTCAATCAGCTTGAAAATAAAAACAATAATCCTTTTAATATATCAGGGCAATGGTTAACCTATGAAACTAAGAGGAATATTCAATCTGCTAAAGCCCATTGACAGTATGGTCCCACATAAAACAAATACAATCGGAGAACAACTGATTTGCTGATATTCAGGATTGTGAACGCTGCCACACATCTCTGTATATAGAACCACACATAGTCAGGAGATACGCATGTATGCAGGTTCTGTGGCCCTTCACGTTAACGAGCACTTTTAACCTGAGCAGATGAGACATGCCAGTTTAACATGTGAAGCATTGAGAATAAAAGCAAACTTTACTGTGCATTTACTGATCAATTACTCTTGCTGAATACAATTATGCATATGAGCATCCCTAACTTGTAACAACAGCTGTGGTACTATAATTTATGTCTATAGATTTAACCGCACTCAATGCCTTGCAATGCATTTGATTGAATAGGACATGCTCAAACATGCTTGCTTAATGGTTCATATTTTTGGAAGCACTGTGACTTTCTACGGCAGAAAAAAAAAAATTAAACCCAAACAATCTAGTCCAGATCTGTGCACCAACTGACAGCTGAATGTTGATGCACGTGTTGCTGAGTTTTGTTAAACTCAAGCTGAATGCTGTTGCACAGAGCGTTGTTAAACTCACCATGGTTGATCAGAGCGCTCTGATGATAAGACTGCAATCAGATGGAAGGCCCAATTGCGGGCAGCAAATTGAAAGCCCTGCTGTGAAATATCCCCAGAAGTGTCACAGCAAGCCATATAGAGCACCAGAGAATGATTTAACCAACCTGAAATTACCTGCAAAGATAAGCGCGTAACTGGGGATAATGGTAGCTGAGAGAGCAGTTAATGCCAGCCAGAGGTGTTGCTTTGAGGCCCGCATTAGCCAGCAGAGAATCGTGGTCTTGGAGAGGTGATCTTTGGATATGGTGCGGTGGTTGAACTGCAACAAATTCTGATGTTTATAGCCTTTTCAGTCCGGATGGTGGGGGAGTTGATGTAATAGTAGGAAGTTCGGGGCACTAGCCAAACAAGTTTTAAAACCCAAAGTTGCAAACTTGAATGCTGAGGCTGAAATAACAGTTTCTCTGCGGGCAGTCATGGAGAAGGTGTTGATTTCCTAGATGCAAATTTCTCTTGATATGGATGTTGGATCAGAAAATTAGCATTACCCAGGAAGAGATGCACTTTATTGAGTCCAGCGTGTCTGTGGTGAGTGACGATAAAGCAGTATTCTTATGTCAGTTAGCATAAGTGTGGCGTTATAAGCAGCTTGCCATAAGGAAATAAGTTGACAGCCAAAGTGCAGCTTGCATCCATGCAATGGAAAGGCAGAAGGCATTGAATAAAATGGAGGGCTTAAATAGAACCGCTCTAATGAGTGTCAGAAATGTATTGGTAGACGTCACGCTCAGCTGAGCATCAGCTGATTGCAAGCGTGAATCATGTGACCTGCCTGAACTGACGCTACACTTGATTTTGTTTTACTTTTATAGATGATCCAAATTGTAAACAAAACTGAACAAAGTATCATTTTAATTGTTTTCTTTGAGTTTTCAATAATCTAAATTTAGACTTTCTGATGAAGAGTCATGTAAGTGTTCGTGCGGGGTGTCCTCTGCCTCCCTCCTCTCCTCTCCACTGCCTCATAAATCCTGCTTTGTATTAGGCCCCATGCTCATGGGTCAGCTGCCAGTGGAAATCCACCCACTCTTCTTGGCACACACTGGAACTCCTGAACAAAAGGGGCAACCAGAATCACTCATGAAATGCCACCTGGATTCTGAAACAAAGAGCAGGTCAACCCAAAACATTTGATTAATATGTATGCCTTAATACATGTTGTTATACATGAGCAATGAAGCGCTTTTTGGGAGATCAGACACAATAAATACTTTGTTGATGGAACATAAATGTGAATGTAGGGCTCAATAATAAGGATAGCCAGTGGGACAGAGTTTTGGTCTACACCTTACATTTGTTAATAAAATAATATAGGGCACAACAGGTCTAAAGGCCCCCCAGGTTAAAAGGCACTTTTTTATTTACTTTAAGAGAAAATTAGTTAAAGGATAGTATTTGGGGTTAAAAGCCCCCTTTCTGCAGGGGCCAAAAGCCCCCCATAAAAACCCACTCTTAAGTGGGGGTTATAGATTTGTTTGTAGAATGTTCAAAGGGGCCAAATGTAAGTACGTTGACATGCAAACCAAGATGCTGATAACTACTAAAAATCAGCTTACTCCAATGCAAGAAAATCGTGTTTACACGAGATTTGAAATCGCCGTGTTATTCTCTGCTTTTAATGTCAAAACCTAAACATGTATAACACTTGCACACTTTAGATAAGCCGGTAACGCTGGTAAAGGTGTATTCATGCAGAGTGTATAATGGGGGGTAATGGGCAAAAAATCCTAAACAAAATCTTAAAAATCTACGTGTGCAGAAATCTACCGTTTTGAGTCTCAAAAGTTGAAAAATGTTGCCCTCTAACTATTGCTATGCAGTATATCACTATAGTCTTGGAAACATAAGTTAAAAATATGGTCAAATAACCATATGCCAAAAAATTTTTTTATGAATTTATAACTGTCTATGTTGATACTGTATAGTTTTATAATTTCCAGGTATAATAGTAAATTGAAAACCTAACATACTATTTGGGCAACACTTTACAATAAGGTTCCATTTGTTAACATTAGTTAATGCATTAAGTATCATGAACTAACAATGAACAATATAATATTACATTATTTAATAAATATACAAATGTACATTGTTAGTTCATGTTAGTTCATAATGCATTAACTAATGTAATTACACGGCTCTCTGGAGTACTCAATTCTGATTGGTCAATGGCGCCTTGTAGCGGCCTGATATTTCTGAGTAACAACCGCGCATCCACACATCAGACCGCTCATCCGAGTATTTGCGAGCCATCGTTCCTGCTTCTCAGATCACTGTGCAATCATTACAAGTAAGCAAATAAAATAATTTCGACTTAAATCAATGTTTCATGTGCATTTATTTATTTATTTGGCAAGTGTTCTTGTAATAAAATACACAATGAGCAGTCAGTTGTCATTAATTAAAAAATAAACACCAATAGAACTTGCAAACCAGAGGTGGATTTCCACTTCGCATCGGGGTCCTGATCACACTGTCTGGGTTTATTTTGCGATAACAACCAGCTGGCTGTACATTATCACTTACTTAACAAATGGAACCTTATTATAAAGTGTTACCAGTGCCGGCCCTGCCTATTAAGTGACATAAGTGGCTACACAGGGTCCCACAACCACCAGGAGGCCTCCTAAAATGGGTTCAGTAGAGCCAAATAGTAATTTGCACTAAGTGTAAATAGAACTGGCTACACAGTCTGGCTACATGCACGGCAATAGTCCGATGGAGCCTATCAAAACTAGGAAAGATACTGTAGGCATCCTTCGATCCCAAGGGATAATGGTTTAGCGCCCCTGTTGGACTACTTCAAGCAGCGTCTTCCGTGGCTGTATAATCAAATCTGGGAGAGGCAGTCCTTTCCGCACTGTGAGTAGCAGAAGGCAGAGGTCGGTCTGCTATCACCAGCATGGGTCTTCCTGAGGGCTCTCTTGTCTTCTACTCCCTTCATCAAGGTAGTTTCATATATAGAAAGAGCTTCCTTCACTCCCTGTTTCCAGGCATACCTATCTAAGGGAAGCAAATGCCAGGTGTTCGCACTAATGGAGAGAGCATTAAGGTCATGCTTGCACATGTGCTTGAAGCACAGTCCACTCCCTGGACCTGAAGAGACCGGTGTCTTTAGAGCTGCTCTACATTAAAAGGCAGCAAGCACCATTACATGACAAATCAGGTGCATTTTGTCCCGTTGCCAGCAATGTATTGAAGTTCTGTCACAATACAATTCTACATACACTGAATGCTGTTAGATTATATATACTGTATATATATATATATATATATATATATATATATATATATATATATATATATATATACACTATATTGCCAAAAGTATTCGCTCACCCATCCAAATAATTGAATTCAGGTGTTCCAATCACTTCCATGGCCACAGGTGTATAAAATGAAGCACCTAGGCATGCAGATTGCTTCTACAAACATTTGTGAAAGAATGGGCCGGTCTCAGGAGCTCAGTGATTTCAAGCATGGTACTGTGATAGGATGCCACCTGTGCAACAAGTCCAGTCGTGAAATTTCCTCGCTACTAAATATTCCACAGTCAACTGTCAGTGGTATTATAACAAAGTGGAAGCGATTGGGAATGACAGCAACTCAGCCACGAAGTGGTAGGCCACGTAAAATGACAGAGCGGGGTCAGCGGATGCTGAGGCGCATAGTGCGCAGAGATCGCCAACTTTCTGCAGAGTCAATCGCTACAGACCTCCAAAGTTCATGTGGCCTTCAGATTAGCTCAAGAACAGTGCATAGAGAGCTTCATGGAATGGGTTTCCATGGCCGAGCAGCTGCATCCAAGCCATACATCACCAAGTGCAATGCAAAGCGTCGGATACAGTGGTGTAAAGCACGCCGCCACTGGACTCTAGAGCAGTGGAGACGCGTTCTCTGGAGTGACGAATCACGCTTCTCCATCTGGCAATCTGATGGACGAGTCTGGGTTTGGCAGTTGCCAGGAGAACGGTACTTGTCTGACTGCATTGTGCCAACTGTGAAGTTTGGTGGAGGGGGGATTATGATGTGGGGTTGTTTTTCAGGAGCTGGGCTTGGCCCCTTAGTTCCAGTGAAAGGAACTCTGAATGCTTCAGCATACCAAGAGATTTTGGACAATTCCATGCTCCCAACTTTGTGGGAACAGTTTGAGGATGGCCCCTTCCTGTTCCAACATGACTGCGCACCAGTGCACAAAGCAAGGTCCATAAAGACATGGATGAGCGAGTTTGGTATGAAAGAGACTTGACTGGCCTGCACAGAGTCCTGACCTCAACCCGATAAAGCACCTTTGGGATGAATTAGAGCGAAGACAGCGAGCCAGGCCTTCTCGTCCAACATCAGTGTCTG
This sequence comes from Myxocyprinus asiaticus, assembly GCF_019703515.2. Taxonomy (NCBI): domain Eukaryota; kingdom Metazoa; phylum Chordata; class Actinopteri; order Cypriniformes; family Catostomidae; genus Myxocyprinus; species Myxocyprinus asiaticus. The sequence goes on from NC_059358.1 coordinate 43,267,464, forward strand.
ACCTCACAAATGCGCTTCTGGAAGAATGGTCAAAAATTCCCATAAACACACTCCTAAACCTTGTGGAAAGCCTTCCCAGAAGAGTTGAAGCTGTTATAGCTGCAAAGGGTGGGCCGACGTCATATTAAACTCTATGGATTAAGAATGGGATGTCACTTAAGTTCATATGCGTCTAAAGGCAGATGAGCGAATACTTTTGGCAATATAGTGTATATATATATATAAACACTATATTACACTGCTGTCTGCTGTGGAAATCGTATCTGCCACAATTTACATCAGGCTGCAAGTAGTAGCATCTACCATTCCTAAATTTGGTCATTTAATTCTTTTTTAATTCTTTTTTAGTCATGGAATTTAATTTAATTATTAATTTGTGCATCTGATTGGTGTGTTTGGTTAGTTTAAAAATTATATTCTTTCAATTTTGCACTTCTGAAGCAGTTACGCATGTGCTAATACAGCTGATCGTTTGCATTTTTAAGCTTTATACATTTGAATAAATTTACTTGTTTATTTGAACAGTTTAAACTTGTTTAGTTGTTGATATTAGGTGTTTTTGGTTAGCTGTATAAGTATTGGGGCACCATTTTAAAAAATCTGATTAAGGGCCCCAAAACATTAGGGTGTTACCAATATTTGTTGCAACTTTTTGTGTGTAAAGATGAAAATATTTCTTTCTGTCATATAAAATATGTAAAATGTTATATCAAATAAATTATGTACAGTAAAATTTTATATTTTTTCTGAAAATATTGGCAAGGAAATTACAAATCTGAACAACGAGCCCAGTTGAAATCCTTTTTGTTGAGGCATAACATTCTGAGTTAAAATAACATTTGAAAAGCATTGACTTGCTTGTTCGTTCTGAATTTACCCTTTGCCTTGACATGGAGACACTTTACATGCATTAAATGTAGTCAAGCATGGCCATTTTACGGCCAAAATGATGCACATTCAGCAGTGATAATCCTCTTTTTCACCACATTATTCACCAGTCAGAGCATTCAATGGCTCCAGATCTCATGCACTCAAAGACCTACTAGGGTGGCATGGTGGGTGGAGCTTTGGAAAGCGGTCATATTCGCGGCTAGTCTTTTTTTTTTTTTCTTGCCCTGGGGAATTCTCCACAGGTGACCAAAGGTGTGAAATTGTAGTCCTCTTTCTTGCCTTTGCTTTCACCCACCTTCACACTCAAGCAAACACACACACACATGCACCAAACTGCATTAATCACAAAGTCTTTGGATTTTGGGACTGTCTGTGGGTTTTTCATGGTCCATGCTCATGATAATAGAGCAATGCATCTGGAGTTACTGCTCATTCAGCCAGTATAACTCTGGGAAAGTCAATGAAATTAAACCTGCAGGACAAAAACAAGGGAACGGGACCTACAAGTGATGCAAGCATCTGATAGTCAGAGTATTTGTTCTCAGGGTCACGAAGGTTGAGCAAGCCAAGTTTTAATTAATCACTAATTGACTTCAAAGTGAAATTACAGCTTGCACCACCATTAAAAAAAATATATATATATATATATATATATATATATATATATGGCACTGTCTTGCACTTGCTGATAAAAACCCTTTACCTCATCATGTTCCAAACCATGATGTTTTCTTACTTTCATCATACACAAAAGTTATTTTCTAATAAAATCATGGTTTAGGTTTAGGGATTGGTTACGGGGTTACACTTTATGGTTAGGGCCATGGTTAGATGTTAAACTTAATTTAACATTGTTCGTTGGTTTATTTATTTTTTTCTATGGAAGCAAAAGTTGAACGTTTTTGTACGAGCCAACTCATACAATTTCACCATCTTATACTATTATTACGACTTGTCATGAATCCCGGTTGGTTGTTCCTGTTGTTTAAACTTTAAAGTTGACTTTAACAGTTATCTCCAAAAAGGAACGAACACATATGAGGTAGCTGGAGCTTTCATCCTCTGAAAAAACGATATACATTTATCCAAACCAGCATCTGTTCACCAGACAAAGTTAAATTGAAAACTCAATGGGGAATTCTATAAGCAAAGTGTCTGACTGCTCAAGAAGCTTTGCTAATACACACATTGATGATGTAAGATACCTAGCACAATAGGTAAACTGCATAAAATAATTTTCGATAACTAAACTTGACTAACAAGTCAGTCGCTGCATGTCGCCACTCGCCAGGCTCTGTACTGGTCAGTTGCTAGCAGGTGTTCCTGGTATGTGAACATCAATATGCTCAAAAAACACTATGTCTTTTTATGTTGAGAATGAACCAGTGTTATGCTGCTAAAAATGAATACTTTAGAGGGAAAAAGGTTATGCATAATGCATAATTTTAAAGATGAATGAGAATCAATGTTCGCTCTTTGCCATTGTGGCCATCTATCTGCACCCAGCGTTTAATCGCCGAGCTATCTGGGTTCACATACACACAATTAGTTCTCATACATGCGCCACACAATCTCAGACATGTTTTACCATGCATCATTTTGTAAAATAGGGAAATTGCTCACTGGAATGACTAACTTCTCCATGCCTGCGCTCCACTAAAGTCTCTAAGAGAAGACAGATCATGTGGGCTCTACTGTCTTCACTCCCATTATTGAAAAGATTGTTTCCCTTTGATTAACATTATGGATGAAAGATACTTCTCTTTAAAAGAGAAAATAAGGCTTTACATCATTTACTTACACTTGTGCTAGTCTTCTAACAACCTCAAAAGACTTCAGGAGACATGACAATGTTTCTGGTAAGGGAACATAGTGAGAAACGATGCTCCCTGTTTTTACGGTGCATTCTGGGAATTTTAGGGAGCGAACGTTTCAGTGCCCTGGAACTATTTTGCAATTGAGACAGCCCTATAAATGGCCGACTCCCTGATCAGTGCCCTGACTACTGAACTAGGGAGCTGACTGAGATGCACCCTAAGCCTGTACCCAGAAGATAGCCAATCATAACAGAAATCATTTACAGTACATATAGAAGCAGGGCCCAAAATTACAACTTGCCAAGTGTAAAATGTGAGTAAAACTTGGCTTTTGCAAGTAAATTAAACTCGTCAGGTGTGGTTAAATGCATAGTTAAAACTGCAATGCAGAACAACAGTCTCTATGAAAGTCAGTTAGTCTTCTCATAAATTTACCACTCAGTGGAAAACTTTACAATAATAATAAGTCTAGGAACGTGTGGAATATTCTTCACATAAGCCACCAAAATGCTAATATGATGTGTCAAAATGTGGTAGATGCAGAATGGCTTATCTTGTACTGTATATGATGCTGCGAGTGACACAATGGCCTGCTGTTCCACAAATATTATTTGTCAGAGACAGAAATATATATTTTGATAAACAGGAAAAATGAGGGGTAAAATGTTGAACCCACTACTGGCTAATTTTAGACCCTGTATAAGTCTGACCATGTCTGTTTAACCCTTGTGCGACCTTCGGGACATTTTTGGCTTATTCATTTTTTTCAGCCAAAATGATCGAAATGGCATACATTTGCCAAAGCTGTGTATGTTTGGGGAAATTTTGATATTTCAACCTCAGTTCCTTTAATACATCTATAGTACACTGTGTACACAAAATAGTTACACTCAGGACCTTCAGGACAAAAATGTCCCCATTGCAATATTTGATCCCAGTTCCATTACAGCATAAAATCATGAAATCTATGATATTATGCTTTCATTCCGGAGCCCTGACTTCAAAATGTACATTTTTAATATTTTCCAGCAGATGGCGCCATTTTTCTCATGTTTAGCCTATTTAGACAAAAATCCCCTTAGCATTTAGTATATGGAAAATAATTCATTGTGTGTGTGTGTGTGTGTGTGTGTGTGTGTTTTCATAAAAATTACAGTGGCATTATATAAACAAACTGGCATTTAAAGGGTTAAAATCCTGAAAATGAATGAATATTTGGTAGTTATGATCAGGGCTGGTGTTGGTTAATAATATTAACTCATTGAAAGTGGAAAATAATATTAATATATAATATTATTATGGCAGTTTTTTGACGTAGACATTTTTGTCCTCGAAGGACCTCTGAGTAGCTTTTTTTAATTGACGCACAAGGGTTAAGAAACATGAAATCAAAAGTATCAGGTGAATAAATCAGGCACATAACTGTATTACATGGTATATAGCGACCCCGTGCGGTCACCAGGGGAAGTGTCAGAATCAATGTGCCTATAACTTTATTACTCGTATGCTTTGTTTTGTTTTTTGTTTGTTTTTGTTTTCATCAGTTTAGCAAATGTTCATAACGTGGATGCGCTTCTGTAATTGTCTGATGAATTATGGGTCCGTATAATTTTTATGTGCACTGTTTCGCCGGTTTGGTCTCTTTGGCAACGCCGTCAACACCTTACACAAATGTATAAATCTGACAACCAGGTGAAACCAGGATTTATCTGTAGGCTACACCGACCTTACTCATGTCTATGTAACATTATTTGTCACACACAAAAACATGTTAACTCCAGTAGCGAGATTTAAATAATTACTTCGATTTTTGTTTTCTTATTTTTGTATTTATTGAATAATCAGCATGTCTTCAGCGGTGTCGAGTGGCTCGAGGACTCCTCTCCTCCCAGACATTTACAATCCACGTGAACACAGCAAAAGAACAACATCTAAGTAAGCTTTCATGACTACATTGTGTTTTCTGTACCCTTTGGAAGTTTTCTTTTAAGCTGTTTTTATGAAGTTTAGGTCCATCCCGCTGAACTCCATCTCTTCTGCTGGAGAGAAAAGTCAAATCCCCAGTGAGCTTGATATAGCACAGTAAGAATTGTCATTGTGTATTATTATTTTTTGTCAGTTCTAAATGACTAGGTTGCTTGTTTTGTTAAAGTTTGTGGATGTTGGTTGTTTCAGCTCCATTAATCACATACTTGATTTGTCTTGAGATTCAGGAAGCCTTTACGGCACAATGTTTGCGTGGGGATGCTGCGGGAGGGCTTCCACCGCTCGTTTGCGGAGCTGTTTGCGCTGCTGCAACAATGGGACGCAGCGGAGGATCATGCGCACAAACTACAGACACTGCAGCTTCATCTCACCAGTGCGGAGGCTGCAGAGAGAGCCGGTAATAACAATACATTTCAACTCCCACAGTCTCTGGGGTAAGAAATGGACCAAAAAGCCCCAAAGGGCATGTTGTGGAAGTTATTAGGTATTGTAATGCACGGAATTCATATTTAATCATTTCAGTAATAAAAATAAATAGTTTTTGTCATAACCTATAGTTGAGTAGATTTTGTGATTTGATTTTACAGTCATTATTTATTGATTGTGTGTATAAACTCTTAAGATGCATAATTTAAAATAGAGCTCTTTTTTATAGATTTATTGTAATTAGATATTTTATATTTATTAGATCAGAAATATTTTAATTGGTATTTAACATTAATGATACTTTTAACGTACAGTGCATCCAGAAAGTATTCACAGCGCTTCGCTTTTTTCCACATTTTGTTATGTTACAGCCTTATTCCAAAATGGATTAAATTCATTATTTTTCTCAAAATTCTACAAACAATACCCCATAATGACAGCGTGAAAGAAGTTTGTTTGAAATCTTTGCAAATTTATAAAAAATAAAAAACAAAACAAATCACATGTACATAAGTATTCACAGCCTTTGCTCAATACTTTATTGAAGCACCTTTGGCACCAATTACAGCCTCAAGTCTTTTCCGAGTATGATGCTACAAGCTTGGCACACTTATTTTTGGGCAGTTTCTCCCATTCTTCTTTGCAGGGCCTCTCAAGCTCCATCAGGTTGGATGGGGAGTGTCGGTGCACAGCCATTTTCAGATCTCTCCAGAGATGTTCAATCGGGTTCAAGTCTGGGCTCTGGCTGGGCCACTCAAGGACATTCACAGAGTTGTCCCGTAGCCACTCCTTTGTTATCTTGGCTGTGTGCTTAGGGTCGTTGTCCTGTTGGAAGATGAACCTTCGCCCCAGTCTGAGGTCCAGAGTGCTCTGGAGCAGGTTTTCATCAAGGATGTCTCTGTACATTGCTGCATTCATCTTTCCCTCGACCCTGACTAGTCTCCCAGTTCCTGCCGCTGAAAAACATCCCCACAGCATGATGCTGCCACCACCATGCTTCACTGTAGGGATGGTATTGGCCAGGTGATGAGCGGTGCCTGGTTTCCTCCAGACATGACACTTGCCATTCAGGCCAAAGAGTTCAATCTTTGTTTCTCATGGTCTGAGAGTCCTTCAGGTGCCTTTTGGCAAACTCCAGGTGGGCTGTCATTTGCCTTTTACTGAGGAGTGGCTTCCGTCTGGCCACTCTACCATACAGGCCTGATTGGTGGAGTGCTGCAGAGATGGTTGTTCTTCTGGAAGGTTCTCCTCTCTCCACAGAGAAATGCTGGATGTCTGTCAGAGTGACCATCGGGTTCTTGGCCACCTCCCTGACTAAGGCCCTTCTCCTCCAATCACTCAGTTTGGCCGGGCGGCCAGCTCTAGGAAGAGTCCTGGTGGTTCCAAACGTCTTCCATTTTTGGATGATGGAGGCCACTGTGCTCATTGGGACCTTCAATGCTGCAGAAATTTGTATGTATCCTTCCCCAGATCTGTGCCTCGATACAATCCTGTCTCGGAGGTCTACAGACAATTCTTTGGACTTCATGGCTTGGTTTGTGCTCTGACATGCACTGTTAACTGTGGGACCTTATATAGACAGTTGTGTGCCTTTCCAAATCATGTCCAATCAACTGAATTTATCACAGGTGGACTCCAATCAAGTTGTAGAAACATCTCAAGGATGATCAGTGGAAACAGGATGCAACTGAGCTCAATTTTGAGTGTCATGGCAAAGGCTGTGAATACTTATGTACATGTGATTTTTTTCATTTTTTATTTTTAATACATTTGCAAAGATTTCAAACAAACTTCTTTCACATTGTCATTATGGGGTATTGTTTGTAGAATTTTGAGGAAAATAATGAATTTAATCCATTTTGAAATAAGGCTGTAACATAACAAAATGTGGAAAAAGTGAAGCGCTGTGAATACTTTCTGGATGCACTGTAGAATAAAAATGGCACGACAGCTGGGACAAGTTTACCACAGGGGGCTTTTTTGAGGCAGGTAGGGGAATCATCTGACCCTACAGTGATAAATTGCACTTTGCATGACTGTCATTAGCTATGTTTCCATCCAAGTTGCGAATGTAATTTATGTGAAAATTCATAATATCGTGCAAACAATGTGTGAATAAAGCTGCGCTTCCATCCTATGTGTTCGAAAGAACAAAATCGTCACTTCTGGAAAAATTGTAGCCACCGTGACTCTTTTATTAATGAAATACTTGTCTCATGTATGGGAGCGACAGCGCATCACACAGATCTGGGAGCACTATGTGTGTGCGTTCCTCCATTTTTATGTCCTTAACGTGCGGCTCTAGAAGATATTTTTCAAAAGTGTCAAAAGTTTGTAGCTGACTTATTTGCTCTACAAACTCGATGTAGGCTTTTTCAGGACACCATTATTTCAGGATGACCAGAGCAACTTTTCAGATGTGATGATTGGTCCGCTGGTGTGTCCATTTATGAACAAATTATTCAGTCCCATGACTTTTTTGATGCGCATCTCGTATTCCTAATAAATTCAATAGGAGTTTATTCAGTAAATGTGTTTCCATCATAGTTTATGCCCATTTCTTCTTATCGAATAAAAAAAACCTCAAACGAGTATACATTTTAATGCGCATTATGGTGATTTTATTTCCACCTTGGTGAGGTTTTTCTTTTTCATCTAGCAGTTTGTATGCAGTATCCCAAAATGCACATAAAAATCCATGGATGGAAACCCAGCCAATTTTGTGCTAGATGAAATTACTGTGATACAGACAACCATGCTTCTGGGTTCTTTTGAGCAGCAGATTTCAGTGGTTGATATGGGTAACACTGCAGATTTAATGATCTTTTAAGTATTAGATAATGCCATAATAATTGTTTATGTAAATCAAAGTTATTATAAAGGGATATCTTTGGGGTTTATCTATTGCTTAAAAAGTGACTTGTAACTTGGTTCAATAGACCATTTCAAGGACTATTCATCAGTTTAAGGAAGTGATGTCTTTGTCCCTTGAACATTTCCAGCTAGTTGTCAAACTCATTCAAAACAACAGCGGGAGGCACTTCGCTCATAGTGACTTAAACATTATTAACGGTACTAACGTTAAAACAATTGTAATAGAATGTCATTATTAAAATGTGGACCATGTTGTTCAGTGGCTGGATGCTCTCTGGATGCCTGGAACAAATGGAAATTAAAGTGTTTAGATCTCTGAAAAAAGAAGCCATAAATGGATGCATGAACCATAGCAGTGAAGCGAGACGGCTGGATACCTGCCGTACTAACAACTCTAGCACATCTTATCTCTTGTAGATGAACAACTTTTATGCCAACTAATTGTAAGTTTGAGAGGTAGAGTTTAGCTGGCTTGTTAAGTAGCAGAGTATTTATTTATGTGCTCTAAAAGTGACTATAGATCACCCCTATTATAACGGATGAAGCTTCAGAAATCATATACATTTAGTCATTTAGCAGATGCTTTTATCCAAAGCGACTTACAAATTAGGAACATAATAAGCAATTTGTCACACAAAAGTCAACAATATCTACAGTATTGCACTGCTAAGATCTCAGAGCAGCTGGAGTAGTACAGAAGCTTGCACAAAAGAAAGAGACACACCAACCCGATCTCATGAAAAGTCGTACATAATTTACGAGTTGGCTATTTCGTATGGTCTCGCACGATGTTGTTCGCATAAACTCGTACGAATTCATCGTTCCACGCATGAGGCATTAAGGACGTGCTTATTAATATTATGCCCTTACCCAAACCTCTTATCTAAACTTAATCAGTAGAGTGTGTAAACATGAAAGGAAGCTGTTGTGTGTGACAGAAGCAAGTTATTGTCGCGCATTAGATGGAAACGATGTCCAGCGATGTCATTGGCTGTAGGAATTCAAACGATTGCAGTTGCACAATATCATACAAATTAGCCAAATTTAGAAAAGTCGTATGAATCCTGACGATATCGCCATGAGAGTATGTTGGACACTCAAGGAAAGTTTTTTTGATAGCAAAGAAAAATCCTACCTTGTATGTAAGTCACACGCTTACAGCGTTAACAGCTTCATTGATTGTAATAGGAGCGATCGAGTATTTCTGACCTTGCCGCTGAGGAAATAATTAAGAGCATCTAAACTACGATACACTTTCATCTCCTCTCTCACGTAGACGCTCAGTATGAACAGAACAACCCAATACAGAACAGAACGATATACAATTTGTATATCTGAATGTATCCATCTTTTTCCTACATCCCGTGATGCTTTGCACGAAATATGGGTGTTACTACCGTTAAGCAGTAAACAGTCGACGTTGCAGTGTACATCCATTCATTCATCCATCTAGATTTGTTGGGATTACGAGGGCATTTAAAAATATTAAAACTCATCCACTCAGCCCCAACTATTTTGAAATATAGTAAGTTAGATACATTGCTCTGTCTAGTTTTATTAGTCACCCCCTCTGTTCTTCTGCATCTCTCTCTCTCCTGCTGTAGGACAGTATGGGGAGGTGTACGAGCACCACCTGTCTTTGGCCAGGTTCTTCTCTGAGCCACAGGATTTCTGGTTGAAGCATCATTTCTTTCAGCTGGCCCTGCATTCAGCTCGCAAATTCAAAATGGATTCTGGCAAAAGAGAGGCTGAGGCCAACTTACACATGGGCCAAGTTTATTTAGAGAAGGGTAACACACATGCACATTCCTTTAATATCATCACATATTGTCATGTCTAACTCTATAAAACAGATGTTTAAAGGTGCCATAAGGGATTTTAACCATTCTGGAACTTCCAGGCAGAAAGTCTTCTGATTGGCTTAACAAATGATCTGACCGTGGCTAGCAGACATCTTTTCCCCACTCTTTACCGTGCCTAGGGCTGTTCCAGAGAGAGGTGTGATATTTTATGGCATCTATTTCAGTGATATCTGACTGGTAATAGAGGTGTTTTCTGCATGACTATGTGAATTTCATTCAAAGATTACATTTTTAAGACACCAAGTCAAGTTGATAAGCAGAAATGGGTCAGAGGTGAGTCTTCTCTTTAGATAAACTGGTGTCCAGTTCCTCTGACTTAGTCACATGATTCTCAAAACTACAAACGATCCCTGCAGTGACATCATTAGACAGAACACAACATTTCTCTCAAGGTTGGGACACAGGCCTTATCCAGCTTGGAATAAACATGACAATAGAACAATATGTCCAAACACAACAATGCAAAGGCAGAAAAATACTTTTAGTGATGAATGCTAAGAATGTATTTGTGTCAGTAATGAATGACCGAAAACTTAAATACGCTCTTACTTAAACTGAATAAGTGATCAATGAAATAGTTACAACTCACATGTATATCTGTTCTCTGGGAGCTGGGCTAAATGAGAAAGCATTGTTAACTACATTCTTGACATGGGTCAGTCCCTCAGTCACACCTCAGAGGTCAAATACACAAATGACCTGTAACATTCATAATTATAACATAACCGGAATAAATGCACATGACTAAAAACGCTTTGATTACCTTTTGATTATAACAATTGCTTGTAAATGTATTCAACTCATCAATAGGCCGAAGAGACGGGTAAATCCACCCCTTCACTGTGAATGACGACCTTTTTAACAGCTATGTATAATTACTACATATACATACACAGCTAATCCAGGTAGAAGGAAAACATTATTAGAGGTAAAGCATACATTTCTCAGTTGTTTCCAAGTCTTCACTGAAATATTGTTAGATAAGATTTTTAATTGAGAAGCAGATCTGTAAATAAAATGTAACTTATCTGTTAAATAACTGCTTGTTATGATTTCAATATCTAAAAAGCAAAGCATTTGATTTAGCCCTGTGTGATTGCTGATTTCTTGGGTTTGTAAATGGACGAGCTTCATGAGTCCTATCATGAACATACAGTTGTGCTCAAAAGTTTGCATACCCTTGGAGAATTGGTAATATATGTACCATTTTGAAAGAAAACGTGAGTGAGCAGGCAAAACACATTTCTTTTATTTATTATGTATAAATAAAATACATATATTCAACTGTAGGTTATAACAGAATGGCACAATCATAAAACAAAACATGGCAACAAAGAAAAAAATGAAATGACCCCTGTTCAAAAGTCTGCATACCCTTAGTTCTTAATATTGTGTATTGCCCCCTTTAGCATCAATGACAGCGTGCAGTTTTTTGTAATAGTTGTCTATGAGGCCCCAAATTCTTGCAGGTGGTATAGCTGCCCATTCGTCTTGGCAAAATGCCTCCAGGTCATGCAAAGTCTTTGGTCATCTTGCATGAACCGCACGTTTGAGATCGCCCCAGAGTGGCTCGATGATATTAAGGTCAGGAGACTGTGATGGCCACTCCAGAACCTTCACCTTTTTCTGCTGTAACCACTGGAGGGTCAACTTGGCCTTGTGCTTTGGGTCATTGTCGTGCTGGAAAGTCCAAGAGCGTCCCATGCGCAGCTTTTGTGCAGAAGAATGCAAATTGTCTGCCAGTATTTTCTGATAACATGCTTCATTCATTTGCCATCAATTTTCACAAGATTCCCATGCCTTTAGAGCTCACACACCCCCAAAACATCAGTGAGCCACCACCATGCTTCACAGTGGAGATGGTATTCTTTTCACTATAGGCCTTGTTGACCCCTCTCCAAACATACCGCTTATGGTTGTGACCATAAAGCTCTATTTTGTTCTCGTCACTCCAAATTACAGTGTGCCAGAAGCTGCGAGGCATGTCAAGGTGTTGTTGGGCATATTGTAACCGGGCTTTTTTGTGGCATTGGCGCAGTAAAGGCTTCTTTCTGGCAACTCGACCATGCAGCTCATTTTTGTTCAAGTATCGTCGTATTGTGCTCCTTGAAACAACCACACTGTCTATTTCCAGAGAAGCCTGTATTTCTCCTGAGGTTACCTGTGGGTTTTTCTTTGTATCCCGAACAAGTCTTCTGGCAGTTGTGGCTGAAATCTTTCTTGGTCTACCTGACCTTGGCTTGGTATCAAGAGATCCCCGAATTTTCCATTTCTTAATAAGTGATTGAACAGTACTGACTGACATTTTCAAGGCTTTGGATATCTTTTTATATCCTTTTCCATCTTTGTAAAGTTCCATTACCTATTAGGTCTTTTGACAGTTCTTTTCTGCTCCCCATGGCTCAGTATCTAGCCTGCTCATTGCATCCATGTGAGTGCTAACAAACTCATTGACTATTTATACACAGACACTAATTGCAATTTTAAATGCCACAGGTGTGGGAAATTAAACTTTAATTGCCATTTAAACCTGTGTGTGTCACCTTGTGTGTCTGTAACAAGGCCAAACATTCAAGGGTATGTAAACTTTTGATCAGGGCCATCATTATGATTTAAAAAGGAGCCAAATAACTATGTGATAATAAATGGCTTCATATGATCACTATCCTTAAATAAAATCCTTTTTTTTTTTTTTTTGCATGATCAGTCATATTTTCAAAATTAATGCCAAAATTTCACAGTTTTTGCCAGGGTATGCAAACTTTTGAGTACAACTTTATCTAGGTCATGTTTTACCCTAAACACAAAAGAAAAGACATTTTGCTTAAAGATTTTTTATTAATTTTTTTGCATTATTACATTATTTTTCTGACTATTAAGCACGCTTTCCCCTCAATTCTTATTACTGTAAAAAAACTCATTGTCATTACTATAATGCACATGTTCCAGGACTGCTGCCAGGTCCTTGAATACATATAATGTGCGATTATGGCAGCTGGTGGACTTTCTGGTGCCCCCACTATGGTAAGATTGTGCCCTATGCAGACTGCGTAATATATGTATAGGGAGCGGTGAAACTGGTGGCATTATTGTTCTCATTACTCTCAGTGCCCTAATACACTCTGACATTTACATTTAATTTTTATTTTTTTATTCTTGTTATTTTCAGTTGTGCTTTCTATTATTGTAAAAAAAAATTTTTTTTTGTATTAGAGAAAAAAATGCTATAATACAATGTTAAAAACGTTAAAGGAATAAAGGTTGTTTCCCCCAGTCGTTGGCAGTGTTCACAGCCACAGAGGTCATTTCCCCCAGTCGTTGGCAGTGTTCACGGCCACGAAGGTCGTTTTCCCCAGTCATTTGGCAGTGTTCACGGCCACGGAGGTCATTTCCCCCAGTCGTTGGCAGTGTTCACGGCTACGGAGGTCGTTTCCCCCAGTCGTTGCCAGTGTTCATGGCCACAGAGGCTGTTTCCCAGTCACTGCCGGCGCTCCTAACCATGGTGACTGAGTCTTCTATGACTCTGCCCTCTGAGTCTCAACCCTCTGCTCCTCCTGCGGCTCCGACCGCTCCACCTCCGGATTTGCCTCCGGATCTGCCTCTGGCTCCACCTCCTGGGGCCTCTTCCCTAAAGACGCTCTTCCCAGTTCCTCCTGAGGTGTCGCCCGCTCCGACGTGGGATCTACATCTGGCTCCTCCCCTGGTGGCTCCGCCTCCTGTGGCTCCGCTCCCTGACCCCCTGCCAGTTCCATTCTGGTGTTCTGATCCTCCACCAGTTGCCTTCCTGGAGCCACCTCCCAAACCGCCGGACCCCATACCCTTCCTGGAGCTGCTTCCCAAACCTCCGGACCCCGCTCTCTTCCTGGTGGCTCCTTCCTGGCCTCCTGATTGTCCGCAGGCTTCTCCCTGTCCTCCTGATCGTCCGCCAACTCCTCCTTTGCTTCCTGACCATCCGCCAGCTCCTCCATGGTCTCTTGACCATCTGTCATACTTCCCATGGTATCCTGACCATTCACCTGATAGCCCTTCCTCAGTACCATCCTCTTCATTTGGGCGTCGGGAGCCGTACCTTTTGGGGGGGGGGGGGTTCTGTGTTTTCTCCTGTCTTCTAGAGACTCTTTTGTTGAAATCACCTTCTGCACTACATTTCCCAAGATGCCTGGTTATCATCCTCACCTGTCCTCCATCATTGTGATCAGCTGTTTTGTGTTTACCTTCATTTGTGCCCATATTTATACCTTCATGTTCGGTTATTCTTTGTCTAGTCTCGTCGATTGTGCCTTGAACTAATACCGGTCCTTTGTTATCATCTGAGCTTTCCAAGTGTTGTTTCTGTTTGTATATTGCCTTGATCTTGAATAAACTCTGCGTTTGGGTTCAACTGCACCTCTGTTCGTGGTTCATGTGTGTGAGACAGCAACGAAGATGTACAATTGGCTATAGCTGAAAAGAAAGGGTCAGTAAGTGATTTTTATCTCACTAAAATCATGTTAACACACATTGTTTATGTCTTATGATTTTCTATACTTTTGAAACGGTGAGTATTTTTATGTTCAAAAATTGGCCCCATTCACTTCCATTGTAAGTGTCTCACTGTAACCCAGAATTTTGCTTCTTTTTAAAGAAAAGGAGGGACGAGTCGAAATAAATTTTTATGTTAATCAATATTATGCTACAAATGCTGTCGACTGAGCTTAACTTGTATTGAACCCGAAACATTCCTTAATGTTTAAATCAGCATAAATTAATGGCAGTACAACGCATACTACCATGATGTATGTAAAACTTTACAATTTAAATAATATACAGTATCTCTCGATGCAAGACTATATAATGGTCCTAAAATTGACTTTTTGCAAAAAACAATATCTTATTTTTGATTTTGGAGTGAAATATAACCTGGACCTGAAAGCTTTAGATTGCTGGTTGGGGTAGTCTTTTTTTATGTTAAAATAGTTTCTCCTATCCCAAGTCAATGATAAGAAAGCGATTTGTAGGTTGATTGCCCCTGGAAGGTGTAAACAATGTGGCTCTGTGGTGCTTTCAAAACATTGCTCTGTTTGTTTGAGCATCCTAAACAGCCAGACACAAACATTATTTCACCAATGGTGCGAGTTTGGGGTGGGACTAATTGTTTGTCCACAAAGAAAGGGAAAAACAATCATTTTTGCTATTCCATTTTGTAACTCTAATGGCGCAGAAATTACACACTTTACCTTTAAAGGGGACTGACAGTTATTGATTGTGTGTGTGTGTTGCAGGTCAGCTCAAGCAAGCACACAAGCATTGTGAGGTGTTTTATCACATGACCATGGGCCATGCATGGCAGGACACCAGCGGCCGCACGCATCACTCTCGCTCGTGCGAAGAGCTTTGGAGAGTGTACACACTGCTGGCAGACCGACTGCTTCAGGACCAAGACTATACACAAGCTATTAAGATGTTGACCAAGGCCTACGAGATGGCAAAAGAATGTATGCACACCCGCAAACACTGACAGCTATTCACAGCGACATAGTAACCAAAGTCATTTATTTTCAATGAGAGCTGGTGATCTTAGGGGACATCAGCAACTTTTCCGATGTAGCCGTGTCCAGGAAAGTTTTAGTTTATGCAAATCGGCAGCAACACAATGCAGCGACTTGTACTGTAATAAGAGTGAAGACATTAGAACATATGTGATCTGTCACCTGTAGACAAGATGGAGAAGTTAATATTAATATTGTGAGCAGTGTTAATCTTGAGAAAACAATTTTGATGAAAAGGTTAATTGACCAAGTTTTTTTGTGTTTTTGTTTTTTTTGTGGACTATAATGAAGACAAGTCTTATTATAAATTATAAAAGATGCAGAATTAAAACATACTTTTAACAAATATATGATGAGAAAAAATATATACAGTAAGTGCAGTAATGCACTTTTTATTTATTTATTTGTTTTAAAGAGAAAAAAATCTAGAAACAATTGTTTGGAATTAATCAAGTTATAGTTAGTTGTGGAGAAAACTGCAAGAGCTGAACACCTGTACAATGAACTTCACTAAAAGATTTTTTACCTCACTCAAACACATCCTATATGTAACATTGGTCAGCTATATGCACAACGTAAACATAACATAACAATTTAAATCTGTACAAACAATGAAGTCAATGAACAGGTGAACTTGAACTTAAGTTCAGTTAGGACAACTCTCGGAGATAGATTAAAGATATTTATTGATTATAATGACAGTGAAGTAAGCTTAGCCTTGGCGGACTAGATCTGCTTTATGCATGCTGTTGCTTGACATAAGTCAATATGCTGCTGCTGTTGGCACGAAAACATGATGCTGCTGAGACAGAAGAAACATGCTGCTGCTACTGTACCACATCAAGATAAAGCCCCCCAACACTTATATTTAAAGATAGAAAATACAGCGAACAGCAATGTCTCCCCTGTCCCCCCAACCCCCACCAGATCAGACCGACAGACGTGGGCTGCAGTGAGGTGGATTTCAGTCGCGTGTAGTTTGTCATGTATCCCTAAGTGTGTTATCAATGGGTTTATCTAGTGACCGGAAAACTATGTGTATGAGTGACTCTCGATTTAGCTTAAGGATTTAAGTTGATGCAAGACTGTGGAGTAGACTTGGTCTTGTCAACTGATCCGTTTAACGCCTGCTGCTGCTTGACATAGTCAACATACTGCTGCTGCTGCTGTGAAGCCAATGCAAGCAAAAAAAATAAAAAAATAGCAGATCTGACCACCAGACAGGTGAGCTGCAGTAAGGTGCATTTCAGTCACGTGTAGCTAGCAGTGTATCCCTGAGTGTGTTGGTTATGTGTTCTCGATGGGTTTATCTAGTGACCTGCATGACTATGTGTAAGGGTGATTAAAACTAATTGACTAATCAGACTATGCGTGCAACTGAAGACTATTATATTTCTAAAGAGCACAATGGGCCCTGCCTATAGGCAGGGTTAAATCGATGGACTAGAATGCATGCTGACAGGACAACCCAGCAACCACCTGAGCAATTGTATAGTGACTGAGTCAGACTCATAGCTTTAAGCATTCAGAATGTCTTTGCAACAGGGCATGATGTAATGTCTGTAAGCTGCTGAAGACCAGCGTCCCATTTTTTTGTGGCCAAAGGAACCTTGGGTGCTGCAGTAGTTGCTGCTCCGCTCCTGGAGGAGTGCTGGTGTATGCTTCTGGATCAAGTCTTTGGTTAAACATGGTTGCTTAGCTGGAGGAACCACAAACTCGTCATGGGTTCCCGTCACTGAAAGGAAGAGAGGATCTGAGGCAAGGTGGTGTACCAGGAATGCAGGTATCGGAACATGGCGAGAGAGGACAAAATCTGTGTTGGTATGGGCTATGACAATTGATATACCATGGCATGTCCGTTTATGAATGCTAAAAGGAAGACAGCATGTTAATAGTAATTAGGAAATCTTAGTATGAGGTTTAAAGAATGCTGAATGAAAGAGTTTACATGTGGATTCTCCAGACCTTAAAATCCATAAAGCCATGAGGAAAACAAATCCTAGAGATGTTGTGTGATCATCAAAACACCAGGCCTTGACCGTTTAGCTTTGCCTTTGGGGAATTTTTTCTTTAACCCATTCAAGAATGCCAGATGGCGTATGGGTGAAACTAATCATGTTGGGATCCTTCAGTCGTAGATGGAAATGGGTGCCTGCTACGGTGGCTGAAGAGTTGGGTGCAAATTACGAGTACACTATATGCAAATATTATGACAGTTTTTGGAAGCGGGAACAGACAAAACCAGCACAGAGGATAGGAATAGCTCAGGCAGGTCATAAGAGGAGTGTGGATTTAGCCATCCCTGACCTCATATTTAGCAGCAGTATTCATGAATAGGAGATTCAAGAGGTGCCAGTGATCTTATTAACCTGTCCTGGTAGATAAATAAAGTTTAAATATGCAGTCCAGCTGAGTCGACTCTACTATTGATATAGGGAATCAAATAGTGACCTTTATAATAATATTGACTAATGCTTGAACGTCACATAGAAGATGATCAGTTTTCCTTGCCATACCTCACCCCATAGAAACACGATAATGATGGTGTAGAGTTCAAAACGAGGGCAAGAGAAGGGATTCGGCTGCCAGTCTGTAGACCGCTTAACTCTGAATATCCAACCTGCCAAAACAGCTGTGTCTTTAAATTGGGTGAGGTAGTAGGCTAATCAAATTATTCATATTAATTTAAACCATTCCAATCATTTAAGCCAGCCCAGATATGCATGATTTCATAGCATAATACAGTGAATTAGGAAACAATCACTGAAAATTGCCTAAAGCGCCTTTACACAGCCAAGTAATCCTGCTCTGCATGTCATCAAATCTGTGTAAAACGCAGCATCAAGTTGTAAACTTTTGGTTCTGTATAAAGAAATGCAGCATCATATTTCAAGGTTAACTTAATAATTCAAATTCTATATTCATAATTTAAATATCTCATAAAATGTTAGCATTGCACTACTGTGCAAATGCATTTATGTCTGCTCTGGTCAGGTTTAAAGTCAATAAGACCAAATGCCACTTCAGATGCAGATTCTGTGCCACCTGGGTGTAAAGATGGTATAAAATGATGTATCCCTATGCACTCCGAAGGCTAGATGAGACTTTAGAGCCTGGTGTCACACTCCTTAGAGACAGAATCAAATAATCCACTATGAGCCAGTCTATAATCCAGATGGCACTTTAACCTGGTGAGATCACGCTAGCTGGGCTCAAGCGTACGATCAGCCTAGTGCGATATATCTATATTCGTGCTGCAGTTACCAGCCAGGGGACTAAAGTGGTTGTCATATGAATCACTTCTTAGTCTTTTCAATGTCACAATACTTCATTTATGTACAAACATTCAAATATTTACAATAAGTTTTAAACTGCTAATTCCCCCATATGTAAAGGTACAATACATAATAGTTAGTCCACTTGAGCCTTCCATTCTGTCCGTCACTGATTCTCACCACTTCCGGGTCTGGGAAGTGGAAGGCTAGCCGTTAGGTTTAGAAATTCTGCTTACGAACTTGGAGTCCCATGCTGCATTGCAATGTAAACAAACATGGTGGCGTGCATGACCGGCCACGCGTTGCGATCGCAGCTTACCTATCGAAATCAATCCTTGTAAACATCTAAAATCACATGTTTAAATATATATATATTTATAACTGTCCTCCAGTGCATCTGCTGTGACTGACTGTAATTTAAACTTAAATATTATGGTGTACATTAAAGAACTCATGCTGGGGATTAGTAGTACAGGGATACTCACGAGCGAAGGGTAAATTGATGACGTTACCTGCTTGTCTGACTGCGAGGTATTGCTGCTGCATAAACTGCTGACAGCCAGGATGTTGAAGCCAGATAGAATGCTGAGTGAAGTCTTTATGAAGTCGCAGGGATCCGATGGGAAAGCTGGGCGGCAACGTGGCCAGCCGAAGAAGAGTTTTCGAGTGCTGTAATCTATGGATTGTTTCATTGCCATTTTGCTGCAGCTACAGGATAGTTATTTGAAGAAGTGTCAAGGTTTTATGTTACAGCTGGAGGATAGATGGTATCGATGCAGGATTGCTGTTGTCATCTTTGCTTGGTTATGGGCACTCGTTGTCTCAGGCAAAGTCAGAACTTGAGTTCGGTTGGCGGAGATATTTTCCTGGTAACAAATCCTCCATTCTGGACTTGGAACCTAGGAAATCAGCATGTGAGTCCTGTTCGAGATCATGCAGGATGATAACACTACACATACTGCACTGCTGTAGCCATTTTCCGGTGTATTGCGCGAGGTGAGTAGCAGCTTTATATATTTTGACAAAAGGGAATAGCTTCTGATTGGGTGTGTAGGATGAGCTGCACCTGTTCGACCTATCAGCCCCAAAATGTAGAGTTTCCTAACTGAACTTACTTGTCGTTTACGCGCTTGTCAATGTGTAACTTGTAAACAATTCAAATTCAAAATAAATCATATTAATTTAATTCATTATATGATGCATTTGCCCTGCTGCAGTTAATATACAACCAAGCAAGAAAACTGGATTCTTATTTTTATTGCTAATACATCGAAATTTTGATAATATTTTCAAAAGCTTTGGCATTTCACCAACCCACCAATAATGTTGGGGCATCCAGTAGTTGGAAGGCCCACTATGACCAGCAATACAGCTACTTTGTGACCTCCAGTGACAAAATTACTGTTAGTGTGAACAAGGAATTACACTTCCCTGTCAATCATGGTTTACTCACCAACTCTCTTTGGCTCCCTGTAATTTGCCCATTTTGTCTTATAGCAGGAGATCGAGAGCCAGAAGGAGAGGCGGCTTATAGATTGGGCCTGGCTTATCAGAGCATTGGAGAACAAACCACTGCTAAACAGGTCAGTTTTGAACACACAAACTCTATTTTTACATTTTGCAATAACCTGTTCTTTGAAAAGTTCACACAGTGACTGTTTGTGTTGGTTTGTGTGACAGTTTCTCAGTGTGTATATGGAGATCTCCACAGCACTTGAAGATACAGACAGTCTGGGGAGGGCATATAAAGCCATTGCCAAATCCCTTAAGAGGTAAATTGACAAGCTATTGAGGTCTTCTACCCAACAAGACCCCACAAAGGTGTTTCGGGCTGGGTTTGGGTCAGTTTTTTAAGGATGACTTTGGGGTCGGGTTAGTTATGAATTAAAAACAACATGCGAGAACAGACTGGTAAGGGGCTGTTCATACCAAGCGTGTTTTTGCATGAGTGTGCACTGTTCTTGCAATTTTATTTGTTTGAGCGTTGCACCACAGATTGTTCTTCCCACAACAAAGTTTCAATGCTTTATAAATGATTAGCCAATGTTTTTTTCCCTTCTGCTCTGGTGTGCTGAAGGGCCGCCTTGCCTTGTTAAAACTGTATGTTTACTGTTACTGTTATGAATGTTGCCTATGATGCCTATGAAAGACGGCATATTACAAAAAATGTACTTGCTTGGAAAAGAAATTGGAGAGCGAGCAATAGAGAGGGAGCGATTTCGGGTTGGGTCGTGTTCGGCCTTTAACTTGAGCCCTATGCAAACCTCCAGATAGTCCTGCCCCAAACTCACTGTCGACCACCACTCAGGGAATAAACAATGTATGCATTGGACTGTGAGTGGTGCTACAAAGCAAAAATAAATAAATAAATAAATAAATAAATACATTTATTATGGCAAGTGTCATTGAAAGAAGATTTCTTGGCTCATGCCAAAGAGATTGCTCATACTTCATTCTCCACCACATATTGTCCATCATATGAAATCTTTTGAAAAACCTACAACTGCAACTAGTACTACAATTTTTTATCTGATTGGAATGCAACCAGTGAAGGAAGATTCCCTGGAGTCCGCATATCAATAAGTAAGTACTTTATATGATCTTCTTAAAATGTAAAAAAATCAACAACAAAGAAACACATGAGCAAAATGGCTGATTTTCACTAAACTTATATAAGGCTCTGTATAAATACATACACTGATGAGCCAAAAAATTACGACCACTTGCCTAAGATGCTGTTGGTCCTCCACGTGCTACCAAAACAGCGCAAACCACCGAGGCAAGACCCCTGAAGGTGTCCTGTTGTATCTTAAACCAAGACATTAGCAGCAGATCCTTCAAGTCCTGTAAGATGCGAGATGAAGCCACCATGTATCGTACATGTTGGTACAGCACTTCCCACAGATGCTTAATCGGATTGAGATCTGGGGAATTTGGAGGCCAGGGCAACACCTTGAATTCTTCATCATGTTCCTCAAACCATTCCCGAACAATGTGTGCAGTGTGGCAGGGCGCATTGTCCAGCTGAAAGAGGCCACTGCCATCAGGGGATACCATCGCCATGAAGGGGTGTACCTGGTTGACGTCCACATTAATAGCCAGATGTAGGGTTTTCCAGCAGAACATTGCCCATAGCATCACACTCCCTCACCGGCTTGTCGTCTTCACAGTGCATCCTGGTGTCATCACTTCCCCAGGTAAATAGCGCACACGTACACGGCCATTCACATGATGTAAAAGAAAACGGGACTCATTGGACCAGGTGACCTTCTTACACAGCTCCAAGGTCCAGTTCAGATGCTCACGTACCCATTGTAGGCACTTTCGATGGTGGACAGGGGTCAACATGGGCACTCTTACTGGTCTGCGGCTACTCAGCCCCATATATGTTGCAGGGTATGATGCACTCTGTGTTGAGACACATTCCTCCTGTAACCATCATTAAAATTTGGCCCTTGTCAAAGTTGCTCAGGTCTTTACTCCTGCCCATTTCTCCTGCATTCAACAAGTTGACTACAAGAACTGATTCTTCGCCTACCATCTAATCTACCGAGACCTTGACAAGTGGCCTTTTTAGGAGATGATCAATGTTATTCGCTTCACCTGTGAGTGGTCATAATGTTTTGGCTCATCAGTGAAAGTCATGAACTTTAGGAAGGATGAACAGTTTGTTGCCGTTAAGCCAAAAGGTGGCGCCATAACAGTGACAAACATGAAAATGCTTGTAACTACATGTTAAATGTAAATAAATTGGTTTAAGTAGCGTGTAAGAATTACGATGAAAAGTCCAATAGTTTTTGTTTTTTAGTCTTTATGAAAAACTGATGGACTAAAGTCGTTATAATTGCTGTTTGCAGCTATATTTAGTTTTTTGGCTCCAAGTTTAGATCTATTCATGGACTGTGACTAATTTCAGCAGCCATCTTTTTTCATATGTGTTTGTGTGCCTTACAGTGAAGGCAAAATCACAGAGGCAATTGAATATTTGGAGAAGTTTGCTGAGATTTCTCTGAGCAACAAACAGGACAGAAATCTCGAGAGAGCCTACATGTGCCTAGGAACCATCCTCAACTCGAGAGTAAGAGAGAGAAAGGGGGGGGAAGAGAGAAGGTGGTTTGACAGCAGTCAGCAGACATACTGAGTTTGATATCTACAGGTGCATCTCAATAAATTAGAATGTTGTGGAAAAGTTCATTTATTTCGGTAATTCAACTCAAATTGTGAAACTCGTGTATTAAATAAATTCAATGCACACAGACTGAAGTAGTTTAAGTCTTTGGTTCTTTTAATTGTGATGATTTTGGCTCACATTTAACAAAAACCCACCAATTCACTATCTCAAAAAATTAGAATACATCATAAGACCAATAAAAAAAAACATTTTTAGTGAATTGTTGGCCTTCTGGAAAGTATGTTCATTTACTGTATATGTACTCAATACTTGGTAGGGGCTCCTTTTGCTTTAATTACTGCCTCAATTCGGCATGGCATGGAGGTGATCAGTTTGTGGCACTGCTGAGGTGGTATGGAAGCCCAGGTTTCTTTGACAGTGGCCTTCAGCTCATCTGCATTTTTAGGTCTCTTGTTTCTAATTTTCCTCTTGACAATACCCCATAGATTCTCTATGGGGTTCAGGTCTGGTGAGTTTGCTGGCCAGTCAAGCACACCAACACCATGGTCATTTAACCAACTTTTGGTGCTTTTGGCAGTGTGGGCAGGTGCCAAATCCTGCTGGAAAATGAAATCAGCATCTTTAAAAAGCTGGTCAGCAGAAGGAAGCATGAAGTGCTCCAAAATTTCTTGGTAAACGGGTGCAGTGACTTTGGTTTTCAAAAAACACAATGGACCAACACCAGCAGATGACATTGCACCCCAAATCATCACAGACTGTGGAAACTTAACACTGGACTTCAAGCAACTTGGGCTATGAGCTTCTCCACCCTTCCTCCAGACTCTAGGACCTTGGTTTCCAAATGAAATACAAAACTTGCTCTCATCTGAAAAGAGGACTTTGGACCACTGGGCAACAGTCCAGTTCTTCTTCTCCTTAGCCCAGGTAAGACGCCTCTGACGTTGTCTGTGGTTCAGGAGTGGCTTAACAAGAAGAATACGACAACTGTAGCCAAATTCCTTGACATGTCTGTGTGTGGTGGCTCTTGATGCCTTGACCCCAGCCTCAGTCCATTCCTTGTGAAGTTCACCCAAATTTTTGAATCGATTTTGCTTGACAATCCTCATAAGGCTGCGGTTCTCTCGGTTGGTTGTGCATCTTTTTCTTCCACACTTTTTCCTTCCACTCAACTTTCTGTTAACATGCTTGGATACAGCACTCTGTGAACAGCCAGCTTCTTTGGCAATGAATGTTTGTGGCTTACCCTCCTTGTGAAGGGTGTCAATGATTGTCTTCTGGACAACTGTCAGATCAGCA
Organism: Myxocyprinus asiaticus; assembly: GCF_019703515.2. Lineage (NCBI taxonomy): Eukaryota > Metazoa > Chordata > Actinopteri > Cypriniformes > Catostomidae > Myxocyprinus > Myxocyprinus asiaticus. The sequence goes on from NC_059358.1 coordinate 43,291,551, forward strand.
GTCTTCCCCATGATTGTGTAGCCTAGTGAACCAAACTGAGAGACCATTTTGAAGGCTCCGGAAACCTTTGCAGGTGTTTTGAGTTGATTAGCTGATTGGCATGTCACCATATTCTAATTTTTTGAGATAGTGAATTGGTGGGTTTTTGTTAAATGTGAGCTAAAATCATCACAATTAAAAGAACCAAAGACTTAAACTACTTCAGTCTGTGTGCATTGAATTTATTTAATACACGAGTTTCACAATTTGAGTTGAATTACTGAAATAAATGAACTTTTCCACGACATTCTAATTTATTGAGATGCACCTGTATATAACAATATCTTTTTGAATTGTGAGGAGCTAAGAAGTCATAAGCTCTGTTCCAAAATCTAGTGAGCAGTGTACTTCTTGAGATTTCTATAAAGCATTCTAAGGTGTCAGAAATGCTCTCCCGATGTGAAAGCTCTTCCAAAAGCTGACAGCAATATTATGCTGCCTTCTAAGATACCAGATTGTGGCCAAACTCAAAGGTAGCATCTATTTAAACCAATATGTGTGTGTGCTATAAATTTTACAGTATGCTTTTTAAAGTATTGCATTGTTAGCGTAGCAATATACTAACATCAAACTCCCTTGGAATCAGTTGTGAGTCAAGTCTCCTGTGCACTTCACTTCACTAACTGCCCAAATCGGTCCCTTATGATGTTCAATTTCAGTTCGGATGCTATCTTAGATGTAGGGAGTAGCTCACTAGATTTTGGAACCACAGTGTCATTTGTTTCTACTGTACATTGTAGATATACGAGATCTTTGTGCACATTCTGAGAGTCTGACTAAGGATCCTTCAGTATTTCAATAACGTGTGTGTTCATGTGTATAGAGGCAGTATGACGAGGCTCGTGTATATTTTGAGCGTGCATATGAGGTTGCATGTAATCTGGCATCGGTGCCCAGGCTGCAGAAGGCTCAGGTGTGTGTGGGCAGTGCTCGAGCACTCAGCATGCTGCAGGCGTATCACAAACACATAGAGACCTCTGGACACCAGAACATCCAGAGAATCATCAACTGGAAGGAGAAAAGAGAGGACACCTTCCCTGTAATTCCATGTATGTGGGTGGGCAACTAATGAATTCAGCTCATTCTCAAACTTTTTGGTAACAAGGATAGTAAATGATAACAGTAGTAGCAGTGACCATCCTTTTTTTAGCTGCCTTGGTTCCGGAAGTATTTTTCATTTTTCTCCTTAGGGATTTCCAATAATTCTTTAAGAAAAAGTTCTAAGACTCGAACCAAACCAACCAGCACCAAGATCAATCATCAATATCAACTTTGATTAAAAGCTAAATTATTTGAAAATTGGGGGAAAAGACAAAGATACAATACTCTATGACTGGTGCATCTGTCTTCAGGATTTTGGGTAGTGTAGTTCTTTGAATTTGACTATTGAACATGATTCTTTTTAAATGAAGTTGAAATCACTTCTTTTGGCTTCTACAAAAGCATAATCATCACTTAACCTCTGAGCTTATAGTAGATTTTGAAAGATGTATGTGGTAGCGTTAAAAAAAACGTTTCAATAGAGAAAATAAATTTAATTTTTACTTCTGGAACCCAAATGTTGCAGTCTATTGCTATCATATGTCAGATAATGCACAAACTCACACTCTCGTTTTCTTAACAGAGAGCAAGAAATGAAGAGATGAATGGTGGACAGAGGAGAGTGAGGGGAAAAGTTTATTTGAAGGCTGAACTGAAGTCTTATTCTCAAAAGATAATCTTATTGTATTTAATCTCTTTTAAATCTCTCTCTTAAAGGTTTAGTTAACCAAAAATGAATGTTTTGTCATTATTTACTCACCCTTACATGTTGGTCCAAACCCATATGACACATGGAACATAAAAGAAGAAATTAGGCAGATGATATTGACCTTAAGAAATACTTTTGTTGGTGTAACCTAATGAAGGGGTTTTAATGCAAGAAGCGCCAAAAATTAAGATCCCTTTGCGAGGGGACCCCTTTTCTAAAATATAAAGAATGTATATTTTCGGGGGGCCTGGGTAGCTCAGCGAGTATTGATGCTGATTACCACCCCTGGAGTCACGAGTTTGAATTCAGGGCATGCTGAGTGACTCCAGCCAGGTCTCCTAAGCAACCAAATTGGCCCGGTTGCTAGGGAGGGTAGAGTCACATAGGGTAACCTCCTCGTGGTCACTATAATGTGGTTCTCGCTCTCGATGGGGCGCGTGGTGAGTTGTGCGTGGATGCCGCAGAGAATAGCGTGAAGCCTCCACACACGCTATGTCTCTGCTGTAATGCGCTCAACAAGCCACGTGATAAGATGCGCGGATTGACTGTCTCAGACATGGAGGCAACTGAGATTCGTCCTCAGCCACCTGAATTGAGGCAAGTCACTATGCCACCACGAGGACCTAGAGTGCTTTGGGAATTGGGCATTCCAAATTGGGGAGAAAAAGGGGAGAAAAATAATATTTTAATTATATTTTCATGTAAAAAGATACATTTATACATCTGTGAGTGAGAAAAAAAACTGACATTATTAAGAAAAATGTAATATCTGGTTTTATATTATCATTGTGCCAAAGCCAAAATAAATTATTAAAATAATATCTGGAATTTTTTTTTTAAACTTACTTTGCTGTAAGTTGCCATTGTATTTTTTTTTCACACCCACTATGGAGGATAGGAGTCACAAAATTAAATGCAAATTTGTTTTATTTCTTACTGTTGAAAACTATGACAGACAATAGAATAAAATAATTTCCAACCAGACTCTTAAAAAAGTAAAAAAAATCATTTAAAAAAAAATATTTTTTTCTGATTTTTGTTTTTTCTTTTTTTAAATCCATTAGCAGTTACAGGAATTTTCATAGATTTGTTTTGAGCAACATCAAACCATTCTTTGCATTCTTTTATGCAGTCAAATCATAATACCTCTAAACATGGGAAAAGAGAGGGCATAACAGTTTCATGGTAAGAGAGTTGCAGTCAATTAACATCTAGTTTGAGCAGATATAAAAATAGTTTGCAGTTGTATAAAAAAATAAAGTTGTAAAGATCAGCGCCTCCTCTGATTGAACTCCTTTCAGGGCCATGTGAGGTGAATTGTCCATCTGTATGTTTGTTTCTTTTAATATTGTGGTAGATTTGTTCTGTTTTCTGTCTATTTTCTGAAGTTGGGATAAGAATTTGGGAAAAGTTGGAAGACATGGTCTCCCACACCTACAGGGTGCAGATACTTCTACACCTAAGCTTCACTTCTCCATTTTTAAAAGAACATTAGATGTTAAATCCTCTTAAGAGACATGCAGGAGATACAGTGTGGTGCATACAGAACCCAGTTTCAACCCCTCATTTATAAAGATATGGTTCATGCAAAACATAAACAAGATATCCAAGAGGCCATTTATATTTTAGGAAACATGAAATGTAATGTTAGCAAACATAATGTAATACTTTTATGGATTATACATTATAAGGGTTGTGTAATGAATGTTGTTATGATAGCCTATTTTGAGGGAACTGGAACAAAACACAGGTATTATCTACAATATTTAATTGTGAGTAAATAAATTATCCAAAGTCCTTGAATCTGTGGTTCTACTCATAGTTAACAGTGGAAAATATGTGACTTGTTCCATCATTTGAGTCACTTTGACCTGGAAATACATTTGGAGTTTTATCCATTAAAGTCAAATGGAAAGCATTTAAATGATTAAACATCAACAATGATTTGGAGTAGAAACATAATACATATATAATTAGAAAGCTGAGAGACTTTATTTTTACTTTGGTGCATAAAACTCAAAATGTGTTTCTTGGTCAAATTGGCTCAAAAGGATGGAGCAAGTCACATAAAGACCTATAAAAAATATACAGTGCATCCGGAAAGTATTCACAGCGCTTCGCTTTTTCCACATTTTATGTTACAGCCTTATTCCAAAATGGATTAAATTCATTATTTTCCTCAAAATTCTACAAACAATACCCCATAATGACAACGTGAAAGAAGTTTGTTTGAAATCTTTGCAAATATATTAAAAATAAAAAACGAAAAAAATCACATGTACACAAGTATTCACAGCCTTTGCCATGACACTCAAAATTGAGCTCAGGTGCATCCTGTTTCCACTGATCATCCTTGAGACGTTTCTACAACTTGATTGGAGTCCACCTGTGGTAAATTCAGTTGATTGGACATGATTTGGAAAGGCACACACCTGTCTATATAAGGTCCCACAGTTAACAGTGCATGTCAGAGCACAAACCAAGCCATGAAGTCCAAGGAATTGTCTGTAGACCTCCGAGACAGGATTGTATCGAGGCACAGATCTGGGGAAGGGTACAGAAAACTTTCTGCAGCATTGAAGGTCCCAATGAGCACAGTGGCTTCCATCATCCATAAATGGAAGAAGTTTGGAATCACCAGGACTCTTCCTAGAGCTGGCCGCCTGGCCAAACTGAGCAATCGGGGGAGAAGGGCCTTAGTCAGGGAGGTGACCAAGAACCCGATGGTCACTCTGAAAGAGCTCCAGCATTTCTCTGTGGAGAGAGGAGAACCTTCCAGAAGAACAACCATCTCTGCAGCACTCCACCAATCAGGCCTGTATGGTAGAGTGGCCAGATGGAAGCCACTCCTCAGTAAAAGGCAAATGACAGCCCACCTGGAGTTTGCCAAAAGGCACCTGAAGGACTCTCAGACCATGAGAAACAAAGATTGAACTCTTTGGCCTGAATGGCAAGCGTCATGTCTGGAGGAAACCAGGCACCGCTCATCACCTGGCCAATACCATCCCTACAGTGAAGCATGGTGGTGGCAGCATCATGCTGTGGGGATGTTTTTCAGCGGCAGGAACTGGGAGACTAGTCAGGATCGAGGGAAAGATGAATGCAGCAATGTACAGAGACATCCTTGATGAAAACCTGCTCCAGAGTGCTCTGGACCTCAGACTGGGGCGAAGGTTCATCTTCCAACAGGACAACGACCCTAAGCACACAGCCAAGATAACAAAGGAGTGGCTACGGGACAACTCCGTGAATGTCCTGGAGTGGCCCAGCCAGAGCCCAGACTTGAACCCAATTGAACATCTCTGGAGAGATCTGAAAATGGCTGTGCACCGATGCACCCCATCCAACCTGATGGAGCTTGAGAGGTCCTGCAAAGAAGAATGGGAGAAACTGCCCAAAAATATGTGTGCCAAGCTTGTAGCATCATACTCGGAAAAGACTTGAGGCTGTAATTGGTGCCAAAGGTGCTTCAACAAAGTATTGAGCAAAGGCTGTGAATACTTATGTACATGTGGTTTTTTTCTTTCTTTCTTTCTTTCTTTCTTTTTTTTATTTTTTTTTATAAATTTGCAAAGATTTCAAACAAACTTCTTTCACGTTGTCATTATGGGGTATTGTTTGTAGAATTTTGAGGAAAATAATGAATTTAATCCATTTTGGAATAAGGCTGTAACATAACAAAATGTGGAAAAAGTGTTGTGAATACTTTCTGGATGCACTGTAGAATTTATATAAATGGTATTACCACTGTTTTATATAAATCAGCATAAAGGCAGTACAACAAAACAAATACATTACAATTTAAGAAGCATAATATTTTGGGTGTGTATTCCGTATTTCACAGGAGAGCATATCTATGTTCCCAGGGTCCAATGTTCAGGGTTCTGTGTTCCCAGGGTCCTAAGTTCCCCATTTCAATATTCTGTTAACACACATTAACCCTCCTATTGTGTTCAGGTCAAATTTGAACAGTTTCAAGTTAAAATATTTCATAAATATCCATATAATATATTTTTTTTAAACATTTTATTTTTCTCCCCAATTGGTATGCCCAATTCCCAATGCGCTCTAGGTCACTGTGGTGGCATAGTGACTCACCTCAATTGGTCCTGGCAGAGGACCAATCACAGTTGCCTCAACAATGTGGCTTGTTTAGCGTCACCGCATAGACAGCGCGTGTGGAGGCTCACGCTGTTCTCCGTGGCATACACACACAACTCGCCACACACCCCGCTGAGAGCGAGAACCACATTATAGTGACCAGAGGAGGTTACCCCATGTGACTCTACCCTCCCTAGCAACTGTGCCAATTTGGTTGCTTAGGAGACCTGGCTGGAGTCACTCAGCACGCCCTGGATTAGAACTTGTGACTCCAAGAGTGGTACTCATGGTCAATACTCGCTGAGCTACACAGGCCCCATAATATTTCATAAATATTAACACCAAACCCTATAAATCTGGGGAACATAGGGATGACCACTTTCACAGATGCCACATTACGATATTGAGAAGAGAATGGGATGCATTTTTAATTCTATTTAATTATTTGCATTATGCGGTGTGTGCTTAACTGTCATGGAAATAATGTCACAAAATAAGCTTCATTTTCGCAAAGCACTATATCCTCCTCCTCCTCATATCTCTCTCTCTCTCTCTCTCTCTCTCTCTCTCTCTCTCTCTCTCTCTCTCTCTCTCTCTCTCTCTCTCTCCCTATATATATATAGCACTTCCTATTTTTCTCCGAACTCAAACAGAACCGAAGTGAGAGAGCTGTTGTCATGGACCTCTACGAAACTCTCCGACAGATAACGCCGTTTTTTTCGGAAACATTATGCGTGTGCCATGTGTTCGTACTTGCACCTCTTGTTTATATTTTATTAGCAGTTGTTAAATTAATGATAAAGAGGAGGAGAGGGATGCGAATACTTGAGCCGTTTCCTGGACCACCTGCACACTGGCTCTTGGGACATGTTAAAGAGGTACAACCAACTAATTAAACCATTTGTCGAAGGAAAAGACTGGGACAAGTTGTTAGGGCTACACAGCATATCTCAATTGTGTGCCATCTTCAGGCAGTTACAGCATGTTTGTTTGAAACTTCTAGTTAAAAACTTAAAATATTTTTGTGAATTATAGACTATCGTTCAAATACAAATTACGATATCATCATATTTGTGTTAACCTATAACTTCTGTTAAACAAGTGAACACAAAAACCACACTGTTCGAGCATATATTCAGGAAAGAGAAGGTATATTTTAACACAAAGGTTGCAGTGGCGTCATAATGCACAGTATGGAGCCAGATTTGTACCAAAACTAAAGACAAACACAATCCGCTTTGCAAAAGAAAACTAAGCTGTCAAACAAACTAACTGAAAGAGGTTTAGTTGTGTACCACTGGCTTAAACAAATGCGCTCTTATATATATATATATATATATATATATATATATATATATATATATATATCAATTCATGTGCGCCTACATCATGTCGTTAAACAAATACAAAATCCAGTGTGAATAAAAATATACTCCTTGAGATTCACGTGACTTTTTGGGATCATTTTCTCAACCACAGTCTTTTCTCACAAAAGTTTTAATGTAGATAATCTCACAAATGCATTAATGCAGATTTTCTCACAAATGGGCTGAGCAACGTCCTCTATCAAAACAGTAAATGCACAGTGCTGCCACATATTTAATATTTTTATTCAGTTAAGTTGTTATTACTATATTATGTGGTAAATATGACTTATTTCTAGTAAAAATTAGATACTCTCTGGTAATTACAAAATATTTCATGAATAACAACATTTTCAATAAAAAAAATATATATATTTTGTATTATAAATGACAGCTGATCTGGTAAAAACGAGAAAAATTAAAAACAACCTATAGGAATAGCGTGTTATACTTTATCCTCGCTTTAAACCAGACAGAAATGTTAAAAGCTTTAAGCCAAAGGCTAGGTTTCCCAATAACATTGCAACGTATGCTTTAAAGATCATCTTATATTAAACACTGTTTTACAATACACAGTGCTTAGACCTGAAACCAGAAGATGAAGATATGGAGTAGTCCAATACAACGCTGAAGCCCGTTATATCTGTGTGCATCTGTTTTCAGCCAAAGGAGTGGTCACTGCAGAGCCCATTGTATTGATAAAATCGAGAATTATCACACTAAATGAAGGGTTTTCGATTGTTTGCTCATGTTTTTGTTTGTAATATTGTGAAAATGCTGCAGAGAATGTAATAGCTAAACCTACGTGAAGTCCAAAACATTTAAGTCAATTGGTTTGTTCGGACATTTGTAATGAACCAGTTCAAATAGACAATTCACCGATTCACTTCAGCCAATGCGAAAGTCACCGCATCTTCTTTTTGAAACAAAATATTTAAAGGAATTGGAGCTGTTTATCGTTATGTTTTTGACTCATAAAATAGTGTTTTATTAGTTCTATTCTGAATTTATTAATGTGTTCAAGGTTCAATTTAGCATATTTTAAATGTTATGTTTTTTTGTCAAATAAGTTTTTTTAAGAATTTATAGTATAATTACATAATATAATTTTACAAACTTTGTGTGTGTGTGTGTGTGTGTGTGTGTGTGTGTATTTGCTGCAATGTAGTCTTTAGGTCTGCTAAAGAAGCCATTACAGGCTTAGTTAGTCAAATCATAAAATGAAATGAGACCCGTCTTGATAAATTAGGATATTTTATAGGCCTAGTAAAAGTAATTGGTTGTATTACACAAGCATCATTTCATCATATTTATTTATTTATTTTTCTTTTGTGTTGGTCGGCCACCAACCGCAACTGTTGGTCTTATAAAATGTATAAATAATGGAAAATTCAGCTGTGCTTGACCTCCTCATCTCTTTAACCTCATACTTGAGCCATTGTCCATTCACTACAGCTAAACAATTACATAATTATATTGTTAGACAAAAACAGAACAGCCTGGCATTAGGCTCGCATTCTTCAGCAGAGATAAAGCAACTGGAAGGAATCATGTGAAGTTAATTCAATAAAAACGCAATTTGCAATTATGCATGTAGCCTTTCTCTTGAGACGAGTTTTGCTGTCAATAACAGTTGCACATTTAATATTTATAGTTTCGCCAGGATGGAAAAGATTTGGCAAAGATTGTCAGGTGGGGTGAGCAGTATCCCATTGCCTTTCCACTGTGGTTTGGCCCGTCAGTCTCCTTTCTGAATATCCATCACCCATCTTATGTGAAGACAATTCTTGCATCAACAGGTGCTGCTCTGAACTGAATTACAAATTATTTATATTCTAATCCTTTCTGAAACCTTAATGAACAAAAGAAACATTTGTTAACATGACCTTTTTTCCCCTTATTTCATGGCAGAACCAAAAGATGATGTTGCATATACATTTCTTGTCCCTTGGATAGGTAAGATCACAGAAAAAGTAAAGAAGTTTTTTTTATTTGACCACTGTTTTAAAGGTGAAGTGTGTCATTTTTGTGGCACTATAGTGTTACCAAACAGAATTGCAAAAATAATGACTGTTTTCAAACAGGTTTCCTGAACGCTACCCCCGCACTTGGTAGGACAAACAGATAGTCCCGCCCTAAATACATGCCATTGGTTGAGTCAATGTTGCTGTGTCGGGCTGGTTGGGATGCTCAAACAAACCCTTCTGATAGGGCCACAGAGTTACACTTTTCAAGGGAATTAAACAAATGGTCAGTTTATAGTATAGTGAGCTGGGATAAAAATTACACACTTTACCTTTAAGGATGGTTGATTACCTTGAATCTGGGTTTATTATTATCACTGCAGCTAACTGTTGTGTCCTCAGGGGAGGGCTTACTTGTGTCTATTGGACAGAAATGGTTTCGCCATAGAAGACTCCTCACTCCTGGTTTCCATTATGATGTTTTGAAGCCTTATGTGAAACTTATTGCTGATTCAACCAAAATTATGCTTGTAAGTACTCAACAATAGTCAATATTTACTCATTGTCAAGTTATTCCAAACCTGTTTGCTGTTATTTGTTCTGTGGAACATAAAAGGAGAAATTTAGAAACTGAATTCAGACTAATTTGAAGAATTTTGACACAGCTCTTTTCCATACAATGGCAGTTCATAGTGACCAGGCCTGTCAAGCTTAAAAATAGGACCCCACCAGAAAAGCATTTGAAGATTAAATAATGACAAAAATATGTGCAGTTGCAGAATAAGATTTGTTAAAGTGTAAGTCAAATTGCAAGCAAAAAAAAAAAAAAAAAAAACACTTACAGAGTGAGAGTGAGTTTTGTACAGGTGTAAATCAAGTTCAAAGTGAAAAAAAAAAAAGAAGAAAAAGATTTGTGGTAATTTAAGTGTAAATTATGTGTTGTAAATAAATGGTCTAATCTTAATGGTCTAATCTTAACGGTACACACACTATAAATGAATGTGTATTGATAATTAAGTATAATATTTAAGAAAGGAGAGATATAATTCTGCCAGAGGAACTGAAACTGTCAGTCTTGTTATTTAACCAATCAGATCAGAGTAAGCTGCTCAACAAAAACTTAATTTGATTGGTCACAGAAGCAGGTAGACCCATCCTCCCCCTTGCACTTGCAAAATCTTTTGAGTGAGAAAGTCGTGCCAAAAGTGTGAGTGCAACAGAAGGGAAGATGTACACTATATTGCCAAAAGTATTCGCTCACCCATCCAAATAATTGAATTCAGGTGTTCCAATCACTTCCATGGCCACAGGTGTATAAAATGAAGCACCTAGGCATGCAGACTGCTTCTACAAACATTTGTGAAAGAATGGGCCGCTCTCAGGAGCTCAGTGAATTCCAGCGTGGTACTGTGATAGGATGCCACCTGTGCAACAAGTCCAGTCGAGAAATTTCCTCGCTACTAAATATTCCACAGTCAACTGTCAGTGGTATTATAACAAAGTGGAAGTGATTGGGAATGACAGCAACACAGCCACGAAGTGGTAGGCCACGTAAAATGACAGAGCGGGGTCAGCGGATGCTGAGGCACATAGTGCGCAGAGGTCGCCAACTTTCTGCAGAGTCAATCACTACAGACCTCCAAAGTTCATGTGGCCTTCAGATTAGCTCAAGAACAGTGCGTAGAGAGCTTCATGGAATGGATTTCCATGGCCGAGCAGCTGCATCCAACCATACATCACCAAGTGCAATGCAAAGCGTCGGATGCAGTGGTGTAAAGCACGCCGCCACTGGACTCTAGAGCAGTGGAGACGCGTTCTCTGGAGTGACGAATCACGCTTCTCCATCTGGCAATCTGATGGACGAGTCTGGGTTTGGCGGTTGCCAGGAGAACGGTACTTGTCTGACTGCATTGTGCCAACTGTGAAGTTTGGTGGAGGGGGGATTATGGTGTGGGGTTGTTTTTCAGGAGCTGGGCTTGGCCCCTTAGTTCCAGTGAAAGGAACTCTGAATGCTTCAGCATACCAAGAGATTTTGGACAATTCCATGCTCCCAACTTTGTGGGAACAGTTTGGGGATGGCCCCTTCCTGTTCCAACATGACTGTGCACCAGTGCACAAAGCAAGGTCCATAAAGACATGGATGAGCGAGTTTGGTGTGGAAGAACTTGACTGGCCTGCACAGAGTCCTGACCTCAACCCGATAGAGCACCTTTGGGATGAATTAGAGCGAAGACTGCGAGCCAGGCCTTCTCGTCCAACATCAGTGTCTGACCTCACAAATGCGCTTCTGGAAGAATGGTCAAAAATTCTCATAAACACACTCCTAAACCTTGTGGAAAGCCTTCCCAGAAGAGTTGAAGCTGTTATAGCTGCAAAGGGTGGGCCGACGTCATATTAAACCCTATGGATTAAGAATGGGATGTCACTTAAGTTCATATGCGTGTAAAGGCAGATGAGCGAATACTTTTGGCAATATGGTGTATATCTGATTATTTCTGGAAAATGTTTTAGCCGCAAACACTAGTCATTTACTCTTTTGCAATAGTTTAGTTTTACACAATTAAAAATTATTCTACATGGTCAATCTGTTTTTGCTATTCCTGACACCTTTTCTTCGCACAAGAACAATGCCAAAGTGGAAGCACAGATCAAATGTATTTCATGTTAATATCAAGTTACAGATTCACAACACATGGGGTCTGTTCCAAAACTTAGTGAGCTGCCTCACTGTCTCCTGCCTACATAGGCAGCTGTCTTATATGGCAGCATACTTACTGAAATGATGCCTCACATGAGAGCGATTTGGAACGATCTATAGACAGCAGACCTTATTCACGCTAGCGCCATCTTTGATTTTTAATGGGAATGACAACGAGGCTTTGTGGGATAGACTTACAGTCTCTTCAATGGCACGAACGGTATGAAGCTCCTTGATCACATCTGATTTTCCACAACTCATGTTATCTGGAGTTCTTTGTATACTGGATGTTCTTGGATGGATATTTTATCAATGATTTGTCTGCAGAACAGGGGCGGTTCTAGACCATTTTGAATGGGGGGGCCATGGTGGGACCTGGTGTGCTTGCAGGGGGGCAACTTTATTATGCCTTAAATGTCCCCCGTACACATATAAACATTTGTTTTGCTGTTTTAATATTTGCAGGCATGCAATTTTTTAAAGACAACCAAAGATTCACGAAATTTCTTTAAAAATGTTTGTCAAAATTTTTATTTTAAAAATATATAAACAGACAGGCTCATGACAAAAGTTTCAATTAGTCAATACATCTAACATTCTGGTTTTACCCACAAACTTTAAGCCATGTTGCCATGCTGTTCTTTAGAGTGACTAATGCAGTAAAATTCTTGGGTAAAATGAATGATAGGCTACATCATAGGATTTTACGTTAGAATTTAATCAGCAGGCTATAATCAACATGTACAGGTCTTGAAAGAGGTCACCATTTCCTTTAAGATTCTTTTAAGAATGTTTAAGCACATTTTTAAATTCACTAGTTCATTTTAAATGGTCCAGTGAAACAAGTGCATTTTTAAATGTATCTATCTCAGTTACTATAAGTTTTAAAAAGTTGCATGCATTGTAATTATAAGTGACCAATAAGATGGCTTTAATGTTTTTTTTATTTTTTATTATCATTATTATATCTGTCGGTGTCTATGCGCATTCCTTACTGAGCGTGCTTGGTGTGTGCCTCTTATAAGAGAATGTGGTTGCTAATATTAAACTCAATTCTCCGTTATTGAGTACGTTAAGTATTTGATTGATAAATGGTGTTCGTAAAGACGACGCTGTGTTTGTTATCTTCCCTGTAAACTATTTTGTGCTTCTCTTACATTTCACTAAAAATGCTCCAATTGGCATTCTGGGATCGCATACCGAATGATACATACGATGCTCCGTTAGAATTCGGCCAAAACAAGATATCTTAAGAGGCAGCATAATTAAGAATCCTACCTTTTGGAGCAGTCTTCGTGTCGGTAGCACGCCTATAATGCCTTAAAATGTTGCCTCCAGAGGACGCTCACTAGGTTTTGGAACAGACCCACAAATTACACTTGTGCGAAACATTAAAATACTGCAAATCAAATTTTTTCTTGCAACTTGGTTTACACCTTTACAAAACTTACTCTGTGTTTCCAAAAAAATTTAAGCTTGAAACTTGATTTATAGTGCACTTTCACAAATCATATTCTGCACTCTGAACAAATCTTTTTGTCATTAATTTATCTTCATAATAACACCATAAAAGTAGTCCATATTACTTGTGTGCTATGTTCTTCTCAAATAAAACACTGGCCAAACACCATTGTTTCTTGCATGTTTCGTAACCACAGTTGGGATATGTGGGATGGAGAATGAAGAAGGGAAGCTTTTCAGTTAATTCTGTTCCTCTCACAAAGCGATCATATGGCCTCAGTAGATCCTTCCACTGAATAAAAGCTCTTAACATTTGTTTTCACTTTAATCCATTTTATATTTGATTTATTATTACTTGAAACACTTATTTTTTAATGTTTAAAACACTTTTTTAGTTTAGTCATTTATTTTTCTGTCTCTTTTAGGATAAGTGGGAAGTTCATGCTAAATCAGAGGAGTCATTTGAACTGTTTCAGCATGTGAGTCTCATGACTCTGGACAGCATCATGAAATGTGCATTCAGCTGTAGCAGTAACTGCCAGACAGAGAGGTCAGTTAGTACTCTTTTACCACATTTAAAAAAAAAAAATGTATCTTTCCGTCCCATAATCTGGGATTCCCACTGTCTAGGAAAACCTGGAAATCAAAGGAAATTAAATAATTGGAAATGAATTTTTTTTAATCTTTATCCAGTTATCACAAACTGCGATTAAAGTCATAGAAAATTCATGGAAATTCATTGAAAAGAGTGGGAACCCTGATAATCGGACTGATCTCATTGCAGTGGAAGCAACCCATACATCCAGGCAGTGTATGAGCTGTGTCACCTGGTGAACCTCAGGTTCCGCGTCTTCCCGTATCACAGCAAGGCCATATTTCATCTCAGTCCACATGGATACAGATTCAGGAAGGCATCTAAAATAGCACACAATCATACAGGTATCCATTCATTGATAACTCTGTCACAGACAGGCACCTCATGGGCAGGCCCACACAGAATCTTTTTCTATTTTAGTTATTATTTTTTTAAATTACAGTAACAAATAATACAACCAAGAGTATGTATAACAATATAAGAAATGAAACAAGACAGGGGTATACATCTAACATAGTCTCATTACAGCTTGTAATAATTCATACATATGATGAAATTGTAAGATATCGTATGACTTGGCTCATACGAAAAGGTATGACTTTTATTCCCATACACTGTAAAAAAAAAAAAAAAAAAAAATGTCTGTAATTTAAAGGTAAAAGTCTGTAAAAAAAGTCAACAGGATTTTTTTTACAGTGTAGAGACCAACCAATCAACAAACAGAATTTTAAATCGATACAATACAGGTATTACAATTTTAGCTAGCCTCCTATCCAACACTTTATATTAAGAAAGGAAACATCTATGAACAAATTTGGTTTGTCATTCCATATTTATTTATGCGATACAAATAAAAAAATAAAAAACTGATGTTTGTCAATAACATGTAATACGCCTCTCTTGACTCGTTATTTACCACAATGCTTTATTTCTTCCATCATACACAAAAGTGATTTTCCTGTTAATATCATGGGTAGGTTTAGGGTTTGAGGACAGAGTTAGATTTATGGTTAGGTTTAGAGTTCAAATTAGTAAAAATTGTAGAAACATTTTTCGTTTCTTTTTCTCTATAAGATTAAATGTTGCGCCTTTTTATACAAGCCAACCCAAACGGATTGTGTGGCGGATTGTGTTACATTATTGGAGTGCCCACACACAATATGTAGAATTAGAACGGCTATCATTCACAAATTCCACATATCCCTCATACTGTGTGTGTTCATTTCTTTAATATTTTGTGTAATCATGTTTAACCCTTTCATACTTACCGTCACACATATTAAAGGTTAATAACTGGGCCCCACAGAGTAACGTCACACATATGTGTTTCTGCAACAGCCAGTTACTGTACGTTACAAGCTGCCAGATTAAAATCGGCTTTTGCACCGACACAGGCTGCACTAGTCAAGCGTCTAGAATTTATAATCACTCAAACAGTTACTCATACAGTCTTTTAAACCACAGAATAAGTTTATTTTATATACATATATCCAACTCATCACCAAAGTACCATGATAAAAAGCTTACAGCTCTTATACGCACAGTCAATACATCAAACGTGATCTTCCTTCGATGCGTGCTGCCATTTGTTTACATTAGTAGCGGTTGTCATTTGTCAAACAAACAGCTACTCAAAGAGTCTATTATGCACATAATATGTTTATTTTATGTAACAAACAGCCTAATTGTCACCAAAGTACCATGATAACAATTCACAGCTTGTATATGCACAGCCATCATATCTAAACACAATCTTCCCATGCACGCAGCCACGTCTACTTAATAGGTGCAGATGCGGTTTTCATTCACACAAACAGCAACTCAAACAGTCTTTTCAGGCATATAATATTTGTTTTCTGAAACAGACAGCCAAACTCTCATAAAAGCACCACGACAACAGTTTAAAAGTCATATACTTCATTATCCGCGATTATCCGATGCACGCAGCCAAGTCTGTTTACGTTAGCACTTGTCACACACACACACACACACGCAATGTCTGAGAAGTCAAACAGTGCATGTAGGCAAACCGGACTGCTAATATTATTTGTTCATTTGTTTTTTATAGCTATAAAAACAAAATAAATAAAACAAATACAGTACAGCAGACATAACTAATTTGTTCACATGTTTACTATATTAAATACAGTATTTTGTTTTATTTTTTCTTATGACAAGAAATCAAAAATTAAAATAAAAAAATACTCGTCTACACTCTGCCCCCCTCTACCGGCTGTGCAGTGTCACGTGCAAAAATAACTCTCTCCAGGGGGCACTGCAGGGGAATTTGGACTCTACTAATGAAAAGGTTAATGTTATCACTTTATTCCTTTATTAACTATTGTGTAGTTCTCTCATTGCCACGTAGCACATTTGACCTATTTAAATTCAGTGTGGGCCTGCCAATAAGTTAGCACTTTGCACCTGCTCTATCTCTTAGGTAAACCCGAAGATGTGTTTGTAACAAAAGAAACTATCTTGTCTTGTATCATTCCAATATCTTAATATGTTTTAGAGGAAGTTATCAGAAAGAGGAAGGAAGTCTTGAAGATTGAGAGGGAACAGGGCATCTTTAAAAACAAACGATATTTGGACTTTTTGGATATTCTTCTGTCTGCCCGAGTATGACATTCCCATGCATTTACACAATTTCCAATTTATGCTCAGTGAAGAATAATTAAAATCCTACATACAGTGGCCCAAGAGGTATTTGGACACTTAAGCCTCACTTAAAAATTTATGAATGTCATTACATTAGAAACATAATATCAAACCAAGAGGCACTTATTCAAGAAATATATAAAGCTCAAAATTAAGACAAAAGATTTGGACACTTTCTGTTTGGCACAAGTTAGGTTAAAAGTCAGCAAAAATGGTAAAGAATAAAGTTAGTTTTTAGAAAAGCTTTAGCATCATTTGTTTGCAGAGGCCACTTGCTTTATAATGCAGTGACAGATTACATTTGGAAGTGTGGCTTAAATTAATATTCCGGGTTCAATTCAAGTTAAGCTCAATCGACAGCATTTGTGGAATAATGTTGATTACCACAAAAAATATTTTGACTCGTCCTTCCTTGTCTTTATAAAGAGCAAAAATGGAGGTAACTGTAATGCATTTAGATTGGAAGTGAATGGGGACAATTTTTGGAGGGTCTAAAGGCAGAAATATGAAACTTATAATTTTATAAAAGCACTTACATTAATTCATCTGTTAAAACTCATGTATTATTTCAGCTGTAAAATTGTTTAAATCGTCATTTTTACAGTCGTTTTAGGGTTTGTTGACATTACATTGTCATGGTGATGAAGTTGCAAAATTGGCTTTAACTTTACACAGAAAAGGTTAGTAAGTGATTTTATCATAACATATTGTTTATGTCTTGCGGCTATACTTTTGAAACAAAATAATTTTGAGTATTTTTACAATCAAAATTTGGCCCCATTCACTTCCATTGTAAGTGCCTACTGTAACCCAGACTTTTGCTTTTTTTTTTTTAAGAAAAGTATAGAGTCAAAATTAATTTTGTGGTACTCAACATTATGCCACAAATGCTGTTGATTGAGCTTAACTTGTATTGAACCCAGAATATTCCTTTAAGTGTCCAGATACTTTTGGGGCCACTGTAGTTTACATTTTATGTATGCCATATGATCACTGTATTATTACTAATGTGATAGATTGTGATTTTGTGTCTAATATCTTCTTGCTCGCAGGATGAGCAGAAACAGGGGTTGTCTGATGAGGACATCAGGGCTGAGGTGGACACATTCATGTTTGAAGGTCATGACACTACAGCCAGTGGCATATCGTGGATCTTTTACAGTCTGGCCTGCAACCCCGATCACCAGCAGAGATGCCGGGAGGAGATCCTGCAAGCTCTGGAGGGCAAAGACAGCATAGAGTGGTAATGTCATTATTTATATTACAATGTATTGGACAGCTGAGTGTGTCAGGTGCACAATATGACCAAAATGTTCAACCTGGTCTCACAGAATCAAGTTACTATACTATACTGTACATTTTTTACTAAATTAATTTAACATGGCTTTTTGTACATGTCACAGCAGTTTCCTGAAATGAACACTAGAGGCGCTGCAACAACAATGACTTTTATTGACTTTCACACAAATCACGAGAAAAACTGCAGATTATCAATTCACTTTTCAGTCTGTTCCTCACACAGTGTTATCTTATGACATCTAAACACTTTTCTATAGCGCATGACTTGTAAGGCGATACATTTGAATGTTTGTATTATATAACCAACTACATGTACAATCTTGTTCAGAGTGTGATCAAAATGTGCTGTTGCTCAACTGATAGAGCGTTGCGCTTGAGATGCAAAGTATAAATCCAAAGGACCGAGGGTACGAATCCTGAAGAGCACACGAGTTGACATGAGAGCCAAAATTGTCATCAAAGTGCCACAAAATGACTTACTTTTAATGAATACTTTTGGATAATCCAAAGAATTAAATACTTTACAAATGAAAGATACTTTCATTGGAACTTGATAGATGTAGACCAAAAGTTAAATTTATTGATTTTAAATTTGAATTCAAACATTATTGATAAATCTAGAATCAGTGCAAATTAACTTCACATAATGATACTTTTAAGCTGAAGTGTGTCATTTCTGAGGTTCTGCCATTACCAAGCAGAATTATATGCTTTCAAGCAGGTTAAACAAACACTCCCCCCATTTTCCAATGGTCTGATTTTAGGAAACCCTGATACACACTCAAAACCAACATAAGAGTAATTTTAAACCGTGTTAATGCCATATCAACTTGTTTTTTGACACTGTAATTCTCTACATATTTTTTCAGGGAGGACCTCAATAAAATTCCATACACAACAATGTGTATTAAAGAATCCCTGCGTCTTTACCCTCCTGTGCCAGGAATGTCACGAAAGTTGACAAAACCCATGACTTTCTATGATGGAAGGACTTTACCTGAAGGTAAGTCTTGCCTCCCATATCTCCTCAACATGTTCTCCTCAGTTCTCCTCAATAATACTTTAAGTGATCATCAGTATTTGAAAAATGTGTATGCCAGTGACAAAATGGACTTTTAGTAGACAAGTTTCACAGTCTTTCACTTTTTGGACCAAAAATATTGTCCAATATAATCTCTAGATCACAAAGGCAATTAGCTGCCCCAAATATGTCAACACAAGAAAGAAAACTGGCCTAGCCATTTTGTGGGCTTTTGAAATGTTTCCATTATTTTGTCCACACATTATAGTTCTAAATTTCGACTGAACACAGAATGCTGCACTTCTACCCCGTTAAAGAATGGTCAGTACTTGTAAACAGATGTGATTGTGACCTCTGTCTTACAGAACATCTGTTCAAACATTAACCCAATTGTTTGATGTTCAGTTACTAGGCATAGGCAACATGACCTTTCACAAACACTCGCTCTGTCAATACCATTGAAAGTTATCAGGTTATCACAAGACAGTGAACGTGAACTGAATATGTAACTGCATACCGTAAAACACTGCTTTACTCTTCCATAGGTTGTCTGATTGGAGTCAGCGTTTATGGAATCCACATGAATTCCACAGTGTGGGAGAATCCATATGTATGATCACATTCTTTACAAAGCTTGTCTGAAATACGGAATGTATGACTCACAGCAGCATAACATGCAGCTCTGGAAAAAAATAAGAGACCACTGCAAAATTATCAGTTTCTCTGGATTTACTATTTAGAGGTATGTGTTTGAGTAAAATGAACATTTTTGTTTTATTCTATAAAGTACTGACAACATTTCTCCCAAATTCCAAATAAAAAGATTGTCATTTAGAGCATTTATTTGCAGAAAATGACAACTGGTCAAAATAACAAAAAAGATGCAGTGTTTTCAGACCTCCAGTAATGCAAAGAAAACAAGTTCATATTCATTTTTAAACAACACAATACTTTTGGGTTATTCCACCAAATATTGATTTCTAAACTCTTCCTAAGTTAAAACATTAGTGTTGTGTTGTTTTAAATGGTAAATCCAGAGAAACTGATACATTTGCCGTGGTCTCTTAATTTTTCCCAGAGCTGTATGTCTGCAAAATAAGTCACAACAGCATATTCTGGAAATATTACAGAATTTTAAAATTGTGATTTCCAGTCCTGGAAACATCATGGACATTTCTCAAATGAATATAGATCTAGTTTCTAGTTATGCACAGCAATAGAAATAGCTCTTTGTGAGTCCAATTTCTATCAAATTAATCTGACTATCTACACAGAGGACAAACCTTGTGCAGGCATCAGTTGTTATCGAGCAACAATCAAAATCAACATGTAACTAATGAATACACATTCTATTAACTTAAATACTTCATCAGAAGAACAAAAAATATTTGAGTCTGAAATGCAAAAGAGAGAGTCCATGCTTTATAATGTCTGATATGTATATGATGTGTTGTGATATTCACAGGTATTCAACCCATTGCGATTTCTGCCTGAAAACTCTGCTAACAGGTCACCGCATGCCTTTGTGCCCTTCTCTGCTGGACCCAGGTTTGTAAGCCAGTGAGATTTAAAGAGACATGAGCCGTTTACCAAGTGGGTCATTCATTCACATTTTAGCTACGCAGAAAAGAGTCATTCTTGACTACCTGGAGTTTGTAGCTACCGTGCCTCTGACCTCATTTCAACCCTGATGAGAGTAAACAGTAGGGCTGTCAACTGGGCAGATAAACTAAGTTCGAATTTTTACCTGAAGCATTTTCAAAATTCGAATAGTATTTGAATTGAAAAGATTTTCTTAAATTGATGTTGTTTCCTTAGTCCACAAGAGGGCGCATTAAATACATAAACCATTCAGCACTGTTATATTACCGCAAATAACATTCCTGGCTGTTAAAAAAATAATTTCATTTTCAACTAATGTGCATAAAATAAATAAATAAAATGTTTTAGCTGGTCCATATTTTCAAACGTTAAGTCAAAAGTAAAATGAACACTTCAATAGACAGTTCACATGGTGTTACACTTACTGATGCCACAGTATACTACCCCCGACTCAAACTTCATAATAACAGCGAAACACCACATTGTGTTTTATTCAGTACAGTTGTATGTAGAGTAGCAATATTCACAGATGGCAGTGGTATTCGGCTGTACTTGGTGGTGTAGCAGCTCTGGCTATGAGCCCAGGCCAGGGGCTGTTCAAATAGATGGAACACAACAGAATGAAACCAAATGCGATGATCTCAAGACAGACACACATTTCCAAGCTGAACTCCTTTCCTGACAAAGCGTTTAAAAAACTCATTGCTTAATCTGAGAAACGCTTATAAGAAAGACGAAACAGCAATGTACCTCAACCAACTGTAAGAGGCTGTTCACACTGAACGCTTT
The DNA here is from genome assembly GCF_019703515.2 of Myxocyprinus asiaticus. NCBI lineage: Eukaryota > Metazoa > Chordata > Actinopteri > Cypriniformes > Catostomidae > Myxocyprinus > Myxocyprinus asiaticus. The sequence continues at coordinate 43,312,895 of NC_059358.1, forward strand.
TATAACCATCCATTTGTTTTTCTATGTAAACACGTGCTAGACGAACATCTTTGTTTTTGTTTATTCAGCGTCTCGTGCAGGAGTGCTGTTTTTTAGAAGCTGTGTCTAATCAAAAAGAAATTTAAAAAGCATCTTGTGACACCTGCTTTCTGTTAAACTGTATTTGTTGCGCTGTGTCTAGCCTGTCTTAGCGCAAGAATGCGATCGATCTGAAGTCATCATCAGTGCTTGGCACAAATCCAAAATTAGAATACACAGTTTTAGCATTCGAATGTGCATTTTTTTTCTTACATTTGACGAATATTTGAAGTTCACATTTTTATTTGACAGCCCTAGTAAACAGCAATAATGCGAGTGACGATGCAGGTCCCCATGGCAAATGTGTACTCTTAAAGGAGTAATTAACCCAAATATTAAAATTAAAATTACAGCCATCCAATTTTTTATATCTGCTATACAATTTTGAAAAACATTTAAATTGGGATTCAACGACAAATACAACTGTAGGTTTTCTGCATAGAAATGAAAGTTTATTTTGTATTTTCGAATCACAGAATCCAGCAGTAACATATATAAAGAAAACAAAATTGGCTCTAACATGGATCCTTGTGGAACACCACAATTTATTGTTGAAGAGGAGGACATTTTATCTTCAACAGACACTACAAATGTCCTATTTGACAAATAGGAAACAAACCAATCTATAGCCACTCCATATACTCCCACCCATCTCTTCAGTCAATTCAATCAATTGAATGATCAACTGTATCAAACACAAACAGAACTCAGAAACAAATAGGAGGTTGAATTTAGCTGTTTTTGGAGACTCTCCTATCTTTTTTGTCACACAATTACGTAATGGTTAACATTATAATCTATGATCACCCTGTCAGGATTTATTTTGCAATAACGATAGGATGACTGTTCATTAGGGCTGGGCGATATGCCCAAAAATATTATCACAATATTTATTTTCATATTGTTCAATATCGATATATACTGTATCATGATATACATTTCATACCATTAATGTGGAAGGAAATGCATTCCACATGTTTATTAGACCTCAAGAATAAATGTAAAAAAGAACTTGTTTGTTTAAAAGTAAACTCCAAAGGGTAAGCTACCTTTTAATTTAAAGTTCAAGAGGTATACTCAGTTTAGGATTTAATCTTGCATAAGGTGTGTAACCACAATTTCATTACCTTTAACAGACTTTTGACTCTCATCATGGTCATTCATTTTTTTAGGTTTCCAGCAATGTTCTTCTTTTTGGTTTTGGCCCAACGTATGTCACCTCCATAACCCATATATGACGTAATTGCTGTAGCCCGAAAGTCATTACACCCACTAAAATACTTTCTTGCCTGTGTCAAAAAACAGGGTCTTAGTATGTTCCCAGGGTCCTATGTTCCCCAGATTTATAGGGTCCTATGTTCCCTGTGTCCTATGTTCCCCAGATTTATATGGCACATAATGAACACATGACAAAGGATCCTATGTTCCCAGGGTCCTATGTTCCCCAGATTTATAGGGTTAGGGTTAATATTTATGAAATATAAGGGGTCCTGGGTAGCTCAGCGAGTAAAGACGCTGACTACCACCCCTGGAGTCACCCCTAGATATATCATGATGGCGCCACGGATGGCTGCCTCGGTGTGGAGCGCTCCTATTGTTTTGTTGTTTTTGTTTGTTTGTCCTGTTTAGTAATCTTTTTCCAGTGACGAACTGCTGAACATTCGACAGCTTATACCAGATGGATGTGCTGTCCTAATTTGGAAGCGCTCTTTATTAACTGTAAGCCTTTCTACTCGCCGTGGGAGTTTTCCTCGTTTATTCCGGTGAGTGTGTATATCGCGCCAAACGTGTGTTTGAATGCGGCGCTGCAACAGCTGGCTGATCAAATCAAAGACACAGAACAACAATACCCGGACTCAGTTATTATTATTCTTGGGGATTTTAACAAAGCAGATCTCACACGTGAACAGCCCAAATACAAACAGCACAGTACATGCCCCACCAGAGACAGGAACATACTGGATAATTGCTACACAACAATAAAGGATGCATATCGCTCTGTCCCTAGAGCAGCTTTGGGACTCTCTGATCACTGTCTTGTTCATCTTCTTCCAACCTACAGGCAGAAATTAAAATCAACCAAGCCAGTAGTAAGGACTGTAAAGAGATGGACCAATGAAGCAGAGCGGGAACTACAAGCCTGCTTCGATTGCACGGATTGGAGTGTTTTTGAGGCTGCAGCCACAGACCTGGATGAGCTCACAGATACTGTTACATCATATATCAGTTTCTGTGAGGATATGTGCATTCCTACTAGGACTTATTTAAAGTTCAACAACGACAAACCGTGGTTTACAGCAGAGCTCAGGCAGCTTCGTCAGGCCAAAGAGGATGCTTACAGAGGTGGGAATAAAGTCTTGTACAATCAGGCCAGGAACACACTGAACAAGGAAATCAGAGTGGCTAAAAGAAGATACTCTGAGAAGCTGAAAAACAAGTTTTCAGCTAACGACCCTGCATCAGTGTGGAGCGGCATGAAACAACTCACAAATTATATGACTCCTACCCCCAACCCTGTGGTGGACCAACAACTGGCTGACGACCTGAATGTGTTCTACTGCAGATTTGAAAGGCCCAATCTCACACCCCACACCCACTCTGACCTTCACTTCACTTCACACAAACACCAACACCTCCTGCAGCCCCCCTCCTTCCCCCTCCTGCTACTCAACATGCACTTAAGATCTGTGAAGATGATGTGAGCCGCATCTTTCGGAAACAAAAGACGAGGAAAGCTTCAGGCCCAGATGGCGTCTCACCAGCGTGCCTTTGACCATGTGCTAACCAGCTGGCCCCCATCTTCACACAGATCTTCAATAGATCACTGGAGCAGTGTGAAGTCCCATGCTGCTTCAAACGTTCAATCATTATTCCTGTCCCAAAGAAACCAAAAATTGTCCTGGTTACTTTCGTAACCTACATTCCCTGATGGAGGGAATGAGACGTTGTGTCGATGTATTGACACTAGGGGTCACTCTTGGGAGCCGCAAACACCTCTGCTTTTTGGAAAAAAAAGGCCAATGAGAATTGGCGAGTGGAATTTGCATGCCACTCCCCCGGACATACGGGTATAAAAAGAGCTGGTATGCAACCACTCATTCAGGTTTTGTGTTGAGGAGCCAAGACCAGGTCCTGGCCATTTCAGCGGGTAGTTCAGCATTGTGGCAAGAGGGACACAATGTCTCGTTCCCTCCATCAGGGAACGGAGGTTACAAAAGTAACCAGGACGTTCCCTATCTGTCACTGACTCGACGTTGTGTTGATGTAGTGACACTAGGGGTCCCTATACAAAATGCCACAACTAGCTGAACTATGTCACATGAACTGGCGGTGTGTGACAGGCAGACTGCTGTGTGCCTCATAGCCAGCGCACCAGGCCGTCACGTAACCTCCCCCAACGCTCTTATGAGCATCGAACGGTCCATCAGGAACAAGTCGACTGCCCAACTATAGGGACAGGCTAGCCCAGCCGAGGCCTCTTTTCCATCTCTTTTCTCCCCAAAAAGAGTGGAATTTGTTAACTGACTGGGAGCCATAAGTGTCTGCGTTGGGGGATGTCCCTTGCAGAGACCACACCCTCCCCAAAAAGGGGGGGGGGGGGTATTTCAAGTGGAATATGTCACATGGCCTTACCGAGTCTTGTTGGAAGTATGTCATGTGGAGAGGTCCCATGGTAGGTCCTACCCGAAGGGGGAGGAGTTTCTACAGAGCATGACAACTGGTGGCAGAGGGAAGACGCAGTTTACCGCCAGGGAAACTATTTTTTTGTATCACATGGGGTCATCTACGGGGAACCAGCACATGTGGAGCACCTACCTCAGTAAAGGGGCTCATTAGCGCACGTACTGGGCCGGTCAGCGAGTTTCTCCGCAAACTCAACTGCCAGAGGACTAAGGAGGAAAGTCATCCAGGGATCACAGTCTGTGAACATGACTGGGAGTCAAGAGTGCACGTCTTCACCTCAAGGGAGGGGAAAGGCGCTATGTGCAAGTGGTACACCTGGCCAGTTGTCCCGGAACTTACCTGCTCGTGCCTGCCAATACACGGGACAAGACTGGCTCAACCCATAGATTGTAGCACCTCGCAAAGATGTTGGGTGTTGCCCAGCCCGCTGCTCTGCAGATGTCTGCCAAAGAGGTGCCACTGGCCAGGGCCCAAAAGACCGCCACACTCCTGGTGGAGTGGGCTCGTAACCCCGCAGGGGGTGGCATGTCCTGGGCCTGATATGCCAAGGCGATGGCATCAATGACCCAGTGGGTGATCCTCTGTTTGGAGACAGCGCTTCCTTTCCGCTGTCCACCAAAGCAAACAAAGAGCTGCTCGGAGCTTCTAAGGCTCTGCGTGCGATCCAAATAGATGTATAAAGCTCGCACCGGACACAGCAACACCAAGACTGGGTCTGCCTCCTCCTGGGGCAGCGCTTGCAGGTTCACCACCTGATCCCTAAAAGGGGTCGTGGGAACCTTGGGCACATAGTCCGGTCGGGGTCTCAGAATCACGTGAGAGTAACCCGGACCAAACTCCAGGCACAATTCGCTGACAGAGAACGCTTGCAGGTCCCCTACCCTTTTGATGGAAGTGAGCGCAGTCAGGAGGGCAGTCTTCAAAGAGAGTGCCTTAAGCTCAGCTGACTCCAAGGGCTCAAAGGGAGCTCCCTGTAGACCCCGAAGGACTACGGAGAGGTCCCACGAGGGGACGAGGCGCAGTCTGGAGGGATTCAACCTCCTAGTGCCTCTCAGGAATCTGATGATCAAGTCGTACTTCCCCAAATACTTACCATCTACTGCATCGTGATGAGCTGAAATAGCGGCTACATACACCTTCAGGGTGGAGGGGGACAGCCACCCCTCCAGACTCTCCTGCAGGAAGGAAAGCACTGATCCAACTGCGCATCTCTGGGGGTTTTTGCGTCAGGAAGAACACCACTTAGCGAACAGACGCCACTTCAAGGCAAACAGGCACCTCGTAGAGGGAGCCCTAGCCTGAGTGATCGTGTCTACCACCGCGGGTGTTAGGCCACTTAGGTATTCTGCGTCCCGTCCAGGGGCCAGACGTGGAGATTCCAGAGGTCTGGTCGTGGGTGCCAGATGGTGCCCCGTCCCTGAGAAAGAAGGTCCTTCCTCAGGGGAATTCACCAGGGGGGGGGGCTGTCGTAAGGAGCGTGAGATCCAAGAACCATGTCTGAGTGAGCCAGTAGGGTGCTACTAGGATGATCTGCTCCTTGTCCTCCCTGACCTTGCACAGGGTCTGTGCAAGTAGGCTCACTGGGGGAAACGCATATTTGTGTAGTCCAGGGGGCCAGCTGTGTGCCAGCGCATCTATACCGAGGGGTGCCTCGTTCAGGGCTTACCAAAGCAGGCAGTGGGAGGATTCTCGGGATTCACAGGTCTACCTGTGCTCGACCGAATCGACTCCAAATCAGTTGGACCACCTGAGGGTGGAGTCTCAACTCTCCCCTGAGGGTAACCTGACGTGACAGTGCATCCGCTGCGGTGTTGAGGTCGCCCGGGATGTGAGTGGCTCGTAGTGACTTGAGGCGCTACTGACTCCAGAGGAGGAAACGGCAGGCGAGTTGTGACATACAGTGGGAGCATAGACCGCCTTGGCATTTGATATACGCTACTGTCGCTGTGTTGTCCGTCCGGACCAACATGCGCTTGCCCTGGATCAATGGCCAAAACCTCCGCAAGGCGAGCAGTACTGCCAACAACTCTAGGCAGTTGATGTGCCAATGCAGCAATGGGCCAGTCCAGGAGCCGGCAGCTGTGTGCCCGTTGCATACGACGCCCCAGCCTGTCTTGGAGACATCTGTTGTAACCACAACGCGCCTGGAGATCTGCTCTAGGGGAACCCCTGCCCGTAGAAATGCAAGGTCGGTCCAAGGGCCGAAGAGGTGGCAAAATATTGGAGTGATGGTCACGTGATGTGTCCCGCGGTGCCATGCCCATCTCGGGACTCGAGTCTGAAGCCAGTGCTGAAGTGGTCTCATATGCATCAACCTGAGCAGTGTGGCCGCCGCTGAGGATGCCATATGCCTCAGGAGCTGTTTCAGTGGAACCGCTGTTCTTCTCCGTCTGAGCGCATTCAGACAGTTCAGCATCGACTGAACTCAGTCTCGATGACTCTGTCATCGAGACTGAGTCCAACTCCAAACCTAGAAAAGAGATGCTTGGGGAGAGCTTGCACTTTTCCCAGTTGACCCAAAGCCCAAGCACAAAGTCCCTGTGTGTGCACAGCAACTCTAATTAATTTTTTTAATTAATTAATTTTCTTTATTCATCACACATTATACATTTTGCACATATACAGTGACATTCTTCTTTTTCACATATCCCAGCTAGGCTGGGGTCAGAGTGCAGGGTCAGCCATGATACAGCGCCCCTGGAGCAGATAGGGTCAAGGGCCTTGCTCAAGGGCCCAACAGTGGCATCTTGGCAGTGCTGGGGCTTGAACCCCCGACCTTCTGATCAGTAACCCAGAGCCCTAACTGCTGAGCTACCACTGCCCACAACTCTCGAGAGTGAGCTAGGATTAGCCAGTCATCGAGATAGTTGAGGATGCAGATGCCCACTTCCCTTAGCAGGGCAAGGGCTGCCTCTGCGACCTTCGTGAAGATGCGGATATATATATATATATATATATATATATATATATTAGAGCTGTCAGTAGATTAAACATTTTAATCACGATTAATCTCATGATTTTTCATAGTTAATCGCGATTTTAAAAGTTCTGAAAATTGACTCTATATATACTTATTTCCTGTCAAAATGCATTTATTTCATTCTTTGGAAAGAACAGCACAATATAACAAAACAATATGTAATAAATAATGCTTCATTAACATTTTCTAAACTACACTGTACAAAGACAGAAATTCACTAAAATAGCATCAGTTATAGTAACATTAAACATTTACCAAAGTCTAAGAGGGATGTTGACTGATTGATTGAACTACTATTCATTGCAATGCACATTAAATCTCTTAAACCCTCATCCTCCACAACATTTATCATCATCAGGATGTATTTTCACTTTGGATATGGAATGAATGCACATGATATGTTTCAGGGCAGCATGCACCACGTTGAACTCCATATGAAAAGCATGTCTTGTTCTGCTTTTAGCGCTGGCACTGCCGATGGAAATATAATTCATCCGAAATGTCTGGTAATCATTAGCTGATGCTTCAGAAGCTCGGTGGCATGGGTACAAAGTTGAAATTATGTTACATTTGAGCGGAGCATCAACAGACCCTCCATGTGGTATAATGCTGACTTACAAAAGACGAGAAGAACTTAACCTTTGTCACAAGTCCCATCTGTGTTTGTTTTATAAGAGGTCCTTTCTCCAGCACGGACTCACTGTTGTGTGTTTGTTTGTAGTATGTAACCAAGTGTAATGTCCCCGATGGACACATTGCAAGGGTTTCACCCTCTAACGAGTGTTCAGAACTCGCATGGAGCTGAATAAAATGTCAAAATCTAATGTAAAATCGGTACATGCCTTAGGGCAGGCGTACACGGTGTGATTTCCAGCTGTCGTGTGAGCTCCCGACCAATTTTTTCCAGTTTGGAGAGATCAAAAGGAAATCGTAGGTGCTTGTGTGGTGGCGGCTCGCATCGTGTGAAAGTAATTACAAGCGGAGCCAAGAGGCTTACGAGCAGCTCATGACCTCCGGATAATTTTTTAAAATGTCTAAAATGTTCGGGCGCTATCGGCTTGAATTCATGAGGTACGTGCAGTTGAACGAGCCAATTTGGCAATCTACCTGAAGTTGACCAATCAGGAGAAGTTGTTACAACTCATACAATCAATGAAAACTGAGTGTTCATGAAGCTTTTACACATTTGGAGAAAATGGTCGTGTTTAAACTGTGTTTTTCCCATATTATTCACAACCACAACACTGAGTAGGATTCTACAGAAAGGCCATGCTGTTCACTGCTCTTTTGCCATACAAATCATTTGCCATATGGGTTGTGCTAGAAAACTATCTTTATCACTCTGATGGACAGAGTTTTCAAATTTCCATCATGGTTCTATTTTTATTTGTCATACTTGCATTCGTTTCAGTTCTAGGGCGACATTTAGGGGGATATAGCATCTGTTACAATTGTATATACATGATAGTTTTTTTGTTTGTTTTTTCAACTCCCCAAGCAAAAGTCTGGTGAAACCAAGGACTTATAGGTTGAAAGTTCTACTTGTCAATCAACCGCTGCACTAAAACAAGATTTTTAAACTTTGCTACGTGCGGCTTTAAAGCGCATTCACATGGACATGACTTCACGGATCTTCTTCAGTGTATTTGCTATCAACATGCATGCAGTGACATAGATGAGAAGAACGTAGCCTACTCTAAAGCTGAATAATACAGGTAGCCTACTCCACTAAAATAACTTAGAATTCTGCACTAAACTTCATGTTTGCGCTTAGATTAAATCCAGGTAGGCCCTATAACCGGCAGAAACGGTAGGTGAACTTTTCACACTTTCTTTTTAATTTTGTACATTTTGTGTCCTTTATTATCATGCGGTAACTGGCAGCAACACACTGACGTTATTATTGATGTATGCAGTCATGAAATCACACTCCCTTCGAAATCTGAATCTGTCAGATGTCAGACAGCATTTTTAATAATTATCCATATTTTTTTAAATCAGCAGAGCAGATGAGTTTTCAGCTAATGCAGCATCTGGCCATCCCAATCTTTTTTTTTTTTTTTTTTCTAAATCGCAAGCTAGAAATTTCCTCCTCTGGCTTTATGTATAATTATAAATAGTGCGAAAATTCATGCGATTGTTTCGGAATTTGCCAGGTCGTTAAGTCGTGTACCACTGCATCTCTATGATTATCTGTACTGAATCGTAACGTGTGCAGGGACTCACGACCTCCTGAGTGTCAGAACTTGCACCATATATGCCCGGCTTTAATCACGATTAAGAAAAAATTTACATGTTATACATTTTTAATTAATCTCATGCGTTAACGCAGACAGCACTATAAAAAAAAATATATATATATATATATATATATATATATATATATATATATATATATATATATATATATATTCTCATGCCTGGTGTATGTTTCCCAGAAGTATCATTAGCTAGTTATTGTAGCAATTTTCATCATTACCAACATACAGTAGTTCAATTATTTGGTGTTTCCCGAAACCACAGTTGCACGAACATTCCCAAACAGCATCGCAAAGTTGTGTGGTTGGAACTACAGCTCTTTACCTGTGGTTAGAAGCACAGTTTCTTTATAGGTTGCTGTGTGGACATCATTTGACTTCGCTGATGTTTCTAAATCTTTCATTCCACGTATACTGTATATTTCATTGTATATCTATTTCTATCTATACCTAACTATATTTATTCAATAAACTGCATTTTGGTGTCCATGTAAATGAGCTATAAGTTATTACTCCACCTCCTGCGTAACGTCATTAATGGCAGCTTTATATTGTTGAACCAATATGGTTGAAACGATGGATGTGCGACATAGTTACTATGGTTTCGGGAAACAGTCTAGCTAGTTAATTTCTCAAACGATGCATTGTACAATGGTGGTAAGCAGTGAGTTACATCGTTGTAAAGGAAACGCACCCCTGATCTCATGAAAATTTCTTGACTGTTGCAACATTTTTGCAAATTGACATTACGTGGTTCATTACACATATAATGGCAGTTCTGAGGTGAAGTGTCCACTGAGTGGGCGCTGTGGGCAATGCGCTAAAAGCAAGTTTTAAAATTCATGCAGGGATTTCCAGTCACATCAGTTGCTGATGATTCTTCCAATCCATTTGAAAGAATCAATTCAGTATAATGAGTAGGACTTCCCAACATTAAACCAAAAATATATTGTTTCAGAAAGAAATGAGAGATTAATTTTCTGTATTCATTTCTAAAAGTTATTTGGTACTGATTTCAACTTACTGGTGTCACTAACAGTTGAACTTAAATAATAATTATTTTATAATGATTGTCGTATTTTATTCCAGAAACTGCATTGGACAGAACTTTGCCATGAATGAAATGAAAGTAGCGGTGGTGCTGACACTGAAGAGATATCACCTCATTAAAGACCCGAATCACACCCCAAAGATGGTGCCTCAAATAGTGCTCAGATCCCTCAATGGAATTTACCTCAAGATCAAACCTGTAGAAACTGAGTCATGAAAAGCCAGCTGTTTTAAAACAGTAATTTTACAACAGTGACTTTTATATTTGTTGTTATCTGAAAGTCACTAGAATGAACTGTGCCCACTGATAGTGTAGTTTATTTTAAAGTGCTATCTGTGTTGTTTATATTGCCCAAAATTACTTTTTGATGATAAGGTCTCCAATATGGAAAGAAATTGAAAAATTCTGTGGATCTGTAACTAATGGAAAAGAAGATGAAAGTTGTTAAATATTAATTAGTCAGTTTAACAGCACTAAAGAACACCGTAAATGAAAATCTGTTTTATTGTGGTCCCAAAGTTTATAATGAAAGGGGGAAAACAATACTGAATGTTAATGGAGTAACTTTTTTTAAATAAATTCAAAAAATTACTTGAAAATTATTTAAGCTCCCCATGTCTTTACACCACATATGGCATTCACTTAAATTTTCACGTTCTGACATAAGACTTCATTGCATCAGTTGTAAAAATAAGTGAACCTTAAAGGGATAGTTCACCCAAAAATGAAAATTCTCTCATCGTTTACTCACCCTCATGCCATCCCAGATGTGTGTATTCTTTCTTCAGCAGAACACAAATGAAGATTTTTAGAATAATATTTCAGATCTGTAGATCCTTTCTATGTAATTGAATGAGAAGCAGTGAGAAACAGATCAATATTTAAGTCCTTTTTTACTATAAATCTCATCTTTCACTTTTCTAAGGTCTCTTCTCAAGAGTTCTTTTTGGTGATTCATATTCTTCATGCATATCGCCACCTACTGGGCAGGGAGGAGAATTCTTTGTAAAAAGTTACTTAAATATTGCTCTGTTTCTTACACACACCTATCATATCACTTCTGAAGACATGGATTTAACCACTGGAGTCTTATGGATTACTTTTATGCTGCCTTTATGTACGTTTTGGAGATTCAAATATCTGGTCACCATTCACTTGCACTGAATGGACCTACAGAACTAAGATATCCTTCTAAAAATCTTTGTTTGTGTTTTTCTGAAGAAAGAAAGTCATACACATCTGGGATGGCATGAGGGTAAGTGATGAGAGAATTTTCATTTTTGGGTGAACTGTTCCTTTAATGTCAATTTTATTTTAAAGTCTACCTAGGTAAATAATAAGACTATAAAACTGTAACTGTACATAAATATTTCAAGATGTACAGACTCACAATTCAAATTGTCAGTGCTTTGTATTTTAGATGTGAGGAAATGCTCAGGAGACAGTGAAGGTTGAATGGTTGCATTTACATTTTTACATGCCATTTAAGAAAAGTGCCATTTATCAACAATCATTTATAAAAAAAAATATATATATTTTTCTTTTACTTGGAATGTAAATGTTATGGACAGCGGCTATATGGTTACTGTCTCTTTAAGAGGGATTCTGCACATGATACAATATTGAAGGCACTCTGCGCAATTTGTTTTGTTGAGTTTAACCTTTTGAGAGTTGTAAAGTCACATTATTTTTGTACCATGTCGTGCAGTTGCATCTGTATTCATTTACTTTAAGTATTCTTTTATTTTGTGACAATAATCAATATTGTTGTCATTCTGCAATGCCAGGAATGAGGATTTCAGAGATTAACAGATTGAAATTGTGAGACTACAGTCAGTAAATTTGTGATTATCTTGTACCTGAAGCACGTTCATCTATTCAACTAATAGTATTTGTTCTCGCTGGATCTCCTGTGATTCTAACCCCACTGTCAAGCAGAGTGCCGAAATCAGTGACCTATCGAAATCTGTGACTAGATAGAATTGTTTCATATTAACATACAAATGGAAAGAGATTTACAGTTAGAAAGTTGGTTCACAAATAAATTGAATGAGATCCACAAATAAAAAGATTATTTACCAAAAACATTGTTGAACTCTCAAACACAACTCTGTCCAGCATTCATTTGTGAATCGCACACATTTATTTGTGGATCGCTTCCTGTGCATTTGTGGATCGCTACACGCATTTGTCAATTTTGAAACAAATCTAGCGTCAAGACTTTCACACAAATCAACAAATAGGCGGACTCCATCCATCGTCTACTCAAGCCAATCAGATAACAACCACATTACTCGGACCAATCACGCTTCGTTTTACTATCAGGGCGGGACCATAGTCACAGCTCTCATGAGCATGGAATCAAGCACATTTTCTCTCAGTTATAAACGTGTAGTGTCTTGTTAAATGTCGACAGCTGAAAATTGCCCATTTGCTCGTGATCATTAGCTTTATAGCTAACCTGGCTGACTGTACGAGTCTGCTATTTTAATTTTAACCAAGTTTCTTGACTGAAATGTGTCATCAAAACCTTTACTCTTAATGTTACATGGCAGATCCAAACAAACACACTTCTAGACACAACAAAAGATCAGTAGTACAGATAGTGTCTTTATAAAACATTAATCATATTAGATGATCTTTGGAACACAAACCATAAATTAATGAGCTCTGCCATGCCAATAATTTGGTTTCACATTATGTTAATGTATTTAATAAAAGTAGTTGTAAGGTAATATTTTTTACCTTATACATTTGAGTACATTTGAGCACTTTTGTGTGATTGTTTTAGGAGGTACTATTACGGGGTCCCTTTCTAAAATACAGCATCATGTTCTGACAGTGATAATTGATTCATTGATTATTGCCATCTTTTTCAGATATTTCCCCTGTGTACTGCCCATCAACTTTTAAGCACTTGACTCACCTGCTCCAATACAGGACCTTTTAAAATGTGTAATATGAGATTGTTTATTTTTCTGTTATGTCAGATTTCTTTTAAGTTACAATTCTGTGTCTTGAAATGAAAGTGTAATACAAAATTTAAATAAACTGTAACATTGTCTTTGGGCTGACTTATTTAAACATGAAGATTCTGTCATTTACTCACCCTCATGTTTTTTAAAATGTGTACTATTTCGCTTCTTCTGTGGAATATAACAATACATTGTAAAACGTGGATGCTACTAATGAGGCTGAAATGAAATCGAAGCTATATATATATATATATATATATATATATATATATATATATATATATATATATACACACTATATTGCCAAAAGTATTCGCTCATCTGCCTTTAGACGCATATGAACTTAAGTGACATCCCATTCTTAATCCATAGGGTTTAATATGATGTCGGCCCACCCTTTGCAGCTATAACAGCTTCAACTCTTCTGGGAAGGCTTTCCACAAGGTTTAGGAGTGTGTTTATGGGAATTTTTGACCATTCTTCCAGAAGCGCATTTGTGATGTTGGACGAGAAGGCCTGGCTCGCAGTCTTCGCTCTAATTCATCCCAAGGTGCTCTATCGGGTTGAGGTCAGGACTCTGTGCAGGCCAGTCAAGTTCTTCCACACCAAACTCGCTCATCCATGTCTTTATGGACCTTACTTTGTGTAATGGTGCGCAGTCATGTTGGAACAGGAAGGGGCCATCCCCAAACTGTTCCCACAAAGTTGGGAGCATGGAATTGTCCAAAATCTCTTGGTATGCTGAAGCATTCAGAGTTCCTTTCACTGGAACTAAGGGGCCAAGCCCAGCTCCTGAAAAACAACCCCACACCATAATCCCCCCTCCACCAAACTTCACAGTTGGCACAATGCAGTCAGACAAGTACCGTTCTCCTGGCAACCGCCAAACCTAGGCTCGTCCATCAGATTGCCAGATGGAGAAGCGTGATTCGTCACTCCAGAGAACGTGTCTCCACTGCTCTACAGTCCAGTGGCGGCGTGCTTTACACCACTGCATCCGACGCTTTCCATTGCACTTGGTGATGTATGGCTTTGTTGCAGCTGCTTGGCCATGGAAACCCATTCCATGAAGCTCTCTACGCACTGTTCTTGAGCTAATCTGAAGGCCACATGAACTTTGGAGGTCTGTAGCGATTGACTCTGCAGAAAGTTGGCGACCTCTGCGCACTATGCGCCTCAGCATCTGCTGACCCCGCTCTGTCATTTTACGTGGCCTACCACTTCGTGGCTGAGTTGCTGTCATTCCCAATCACTTCCACTTTGTTATAATACCACTGACAGTTGACTGTGGAATATTTAGTAGCGAGGAAATTTCACGATTGGACTTATTGCACAGGCGGCATCCTATCACAGTACCACACTGGAATTCACTCAGCTCCTGAGAGCGGCCCATTCTTTCACAAATGTTTGTAGAAGCAGTCTGCATGCCTAGGTGCTTCATTTTATACACCTGTGGCCATGGAAGTGATTGGAACACCTGAATTCAATTATTTGGATGGGCGAGCGAATACTTTTGGCAATATAGTGTAGCTCTCAATCGTTTTCCTCCACAAATCCAAAATAGTCTGCTATGGCTACTGTTTGTTCCTCATATATTTTTTATCACAGGGGAAACTAAAGTTTGGTTTTAACAATTTATAAGACATCCTTCCCCAGATTTACCCACACATCTTCGGGCTTCTATTACTGTAAAATCTTCCTTTATTGTGGCTGTTGCAAATATAATTCTGCTAAATTATAAACTCCTTCCTGATCATAAATTTTTTCATCCAGATGCCAAATTATTGGACCAAACGTCTCCTCCCACACTTAACAAGAGAGGAGTAAAAGATCCTGTCTCCATCAACCCTTCACTCAAGAGAGAGAACATATTGTGTTATAAGCATGAGCATGTAAATGGTTCATCACTTGCCTGTAGTTTCACAGTTAAGTAGAATATAACAGAAAATTTTGATTAGAGTAACACAACAGCACATTGGATGTAACAGTATAAAGATCAAAATCAGTAAATATATAAAAAACATAAAAAACAGTAGAAATAACCCAATACTAAAAGTTATTTTCTTTCAAAGATCCAGTTGACAAAAGATCTTCGACCCAGTTACTTTGCGTAACGTAGAGGGCCACCACTGGGGAGAAGTTAGACTAGCACTTACATCCCAGGGCATGGCTCATCATTCATCTCCTCATACATATCTTCATTGGAGGAATCAATTTCCTCCCAATTTGGTCTTTCTGTCCATCCAGGATAGTTGTCATTGTATTGCTTTGTACCATTCGCATTGATCAGTGTCATCTGCTTCGTTGTTCCTCATCAAGAATTATTTGATCAATGGTAACACACAACAGAATATTATTCCTCTCACAAGAATTGTTGTTTCAATTGTAGGGCTTTACTGGTTGTTTAGATCAGTGTTACTATCAGAAATAATTAATAATTATTTCTTTAGTTATTAATTAATATTTTAATTAATTGAATCTAACTCATTAAAACCTCATATTAAATGTAGTGTGCTACGTTTAGGAGCGGGTTTGGTTATTAGCAATAATTAATAATTATCAAAGATAATTATTAATTATTAAAATCAATAGAACATTTATGAGAATCAATGTTAGCTTTTTTTAATCCTTTAAATCAACAATTATCAAAGATAATCACCAATCATTAACATCTATGATACATTAATTAAAATGAACACTAGCTTATTGATCCTTCAAAATCAACAATCATCAAAGATAATTATCAATTATCAAAAATCAATAGAATATTAATAAGGATTAACATTGACAGGGCACCACCCTGGAATCAGGGACTAATAACCAGATAGTATAACAGTCTCAATATTAGATTGTTTTCTTAGGAAAATTGACATCCGAAGAATATAGATTTTCGGGAAAAAAAACAAAACAATGAATGAAGGCTTGAATCCGAGCACTGACATCCCGTCAGCATGACACAGGCGTATGCAAAACAAACCAAAACACTTCTCTTTGTAATATAAACAAAGTTTATTTATGCAATAATATCAATTAATAATTAATACAATGCAGTCAATAAACTTCCGACTTACAACTACAAACTAAACAGTGATATGATTAGATATGGAAACTAAAATAATCCTATAACATATAAGGTGTGTGTGTGTGTGTGTAAGGAGGGACGTGCACAAAATGGCAGACGTGACGCTCGTGGAGAGTATGTCACGTGAGACTTCCGGCCAGGGAATATGGGCGGAGAGAAACCAGTCAATGGTAGCTTAGGGACAAAGCTGAGCTTTATCACGAAGCTATCTACTAGCCAAAAATGTGTGCCAGAATGTTTGTGAGGGGTCGTGCGTGCGTGCGGTTAGTATGAGAGAGAGAGAGAGAGAGAGAGAATTAAGTGACGGCCCCAAAGCCGATTTTGTGATAATGGGAGAGAAAGCAGCTGTAAGTTTATCACTCAGAGAAGCGATGGACGGCTCGTAAACCGTCCCGAGTTCTTTGATTCTTTAATGGATAAACTCAGTTTGCCGGTCTCACCCGCGATGGCGGAAATGCACAACAGTCCGATGTGGTTGGACCACAATACAGCAAATCAAATTCGTGATAATTAATACCCTGAGTATTAATAATGAGCGGACATGGCGGTCCGTAAACTATACAAGCAATAACCTTGGTACACAAGAATAACACACTATAATATTCTATCTCTGCCCAGACGTAAACCTCTTACTTGAATCGCATGAGGATGCAGAATGTGTGTTCATCCGTCCTTTAACTCAGACTCGGTTCCTCGAGGCTTGGGTGATGACGGGAGGCCGTTTCCTCGCTCTGTCGGCGGGCGGTACGGCTGCTGATTCTCGTCAGGCTGGTGGAGAAATCAGCGACGTTGACTTGATTGAAGAGGGAAGAGAAATCTTTTCTCTTCACTTCTGCAGGCAAACGGATGAAGATGCGGATTGCTCGGCGGTCTCCTTCGGATCCGTTAGAGTGTTCAGAGTAATCTCAACTCGTCCAGCGAGATGGAGATTGTATGGCCAGTTTCAAGTCGGACATTACTTCCTTGTGCCATGAGGCTGCACCTGAGAGCAGTGATGAGCTGCGTCTACACACGGCGAGCAAAGTTGCTGGAAGCAAATCCCGGAAGCATTTTAGGGGTATTTCTACTCCTGATGATGTCATGGTTGAGGTGCGTTCTGTCGTGTGCCTCATCCAATTGGAGTTGAGAGTTCGATCCTTTAGTGAGCAAGGCTTCATGGGATTTGTAGTCTGTTTCGGACTCCCATTGTTTGATTTTGGCGCGATTTTTATCAGTATAATTTATGACCTGGTATGTGGGGGCCTGAGTTAGGTTTTACGACTGTGTTAGGCCTGCCTTTGTCTTCTATCTGAATACATGAGGCCCAGCACAATCATTATACCAATTTTAGCCAACCATGCACCCCATTTCTTATACAATTCTATTTAAATTGTTATAAACAAACAAGACAAGCAATCTTAATCTTTAGTTACCACCATGTTTTCTTTTTTCCATTCTTCATTACTATTAAAATGTACACGAGTTCAATAAAAGCATAAGTAAATGTAATAAATCATCATTCAATCATAATTATTCATCATACAAGCATTCCTAAGTTTGTTTCATACTTCTTTAATAAGTCAGGCACTCCTTTGTCGGCAACAGTTCTCATAACTTTACCCCTAAAACCAATCTATAAATAATCTTCTACACAGGGTATGATCTTATGGCACAGTGTCAGAATCTTGGTATTTAACACTGTGATAAGTTGTTTTAGTAAAGTGGTTATTAAAATAGAGTCGGGTTGAGCGGAACTCACAATTTTTGGGCAGGTCTCTTCTAGACCTCCCTTTTGATGCTTCTGACCTAAGAGCATTCATCCACTTCCTTAAACCCATATCAAACCTTCTTGGGCAGGTTTCCAGGGCGGTGATGCCCTGCCTTAGGTTGCCCCCCTTTTTGCCATTGGAGAGTCTTACCCATCATTGGGTCATCACCTCTTGCCACTGGTCTCAATACTGCTCAGTCCTATTAGCCAATACTTAATAATTTGGTATCAGTAAACAGATATTTTCTTTTGTTTCAGGGAGTATCACCTGAGAACCGTCACAGCCAGTGGAACCATCTACAAATGCTTAAATATGGAGACAGTTCAAAACATGGTTAAATTCAAAAAGCATTATTAAAAATTTTAACAATCTATTAAAATTGTCCAAATTAAAAGTAAGAATTCTAAAATTGAACTCATTTACAGATCAATAATTTCCATTCAGGTTGTATTTCTGCTACTTTAGCAAACATCACAAAAGACCATGTATCATGGTGGGGACTAACATCAGAACAAAACAAAATAAAGGGTAGCCCCTGTCAAACTTCTAGGAAGCTTAATTTAAAAACATCATTTTAATTCAATATGTCTCTAGATTGTTTTGAACCTACATTAAGTGTGTCAGATCAACTTTCAACTGAATCTCTTGTCTTTAGTATAAACCCTTAACTTTAGATTGCCTTCTGAATATATAAAATCTTTAGTCATGATGAGGAAAGCTATCTGAACCTCTCCTTCATATCACTGTATCTAACATTATTGTCAAATCACATCATTTTCTATATAAAATAAAATAAAAGAAAACAATTTAGAGATGTGCCTTTAGCACACTTCAAAATCTGCTCGTGTTTCTGTTTCAAGCAGACACTTATCAAACTTAGACAGAGAGTGAGTGAGAGAGAGAGAGAGAGAGAGAGTAGGGCGGGGGAGAAATTAGGAGAGGGACATTCCACTCCCTCACGCTGTTTCTAATCTTAACATTTTTTCCTTCTTTTTCATTTTTGAATCTCAAAATAATATATTTAAGTTACTCTTCAACAGTGAAAATAGTGATAATTATAATAATTCATTACATTAACTGCTTTTCTCACAAATGTTAATTTCAAACTTTCCCATCTTAAACCATCTTCAAGAAAACCTCTTCCAGAACTTTCAATCTACTTCAATCATCCCCTACTTTCTTTTTTTTTATTTTTTTTTTTTTTTTTTTAAGTTGAATAACTCTCTAATGATTACTTTCTCCCTTTCCTTACTTTTTCAGGAGAAGAAACTTCCATTCTATCAAATGAAACAACATAAATCACCTTTTTAAACTAACAGAAAACTAAGTTTTAAACAGAATAAAGTAGTAAAGAGGCACAATGGAAATTCAAACAAATCTCTTTTCTTGTGTTTTGAAATAATTGATCAGTAAAATACACTGTCCTTTTAATTTCTCATGTCTCTTATTTTTTATATCCAAATATTTTAGCATCATTTAACAATAAGATTTTTCAGTTATTATTATCTTACACTTATAAGCATTTCCTGACAATTTATTCAGTTAAATAGCAGAACCAAAATTCACAGTGCAGAATCTGTATGCCTCTAAAGTGAAACTTTCATGGATTAACTATGGCAAATAGAAATAGTAGTAATAGGAAAAGGCACTCAATCCTTCTTTGTAGCAACCACTAACCTTTTTTTCCCCCTTTTTTAAGTGAGGGTACTCTCTGGAAAATGTGGGTGAGTAACCAATCCAATAGGTAACTCTATCTGTGCCATCAAGTTTGTAATATTTACTCTTCAAATCAGTAAATCAGTGGTTAGATGCTGGATTTAAATTTAGACCCTCAGAACAATTTAGACATGGGTATTTAAACCATGGATAGCAATCTGGAAAATGATAAACCCAACTGGTGGTATAAGACTGAAATCAACTTATCCAGATACATTTTTAATCCACATTAGAAATAGCAAATCACCAGCAGTAATGAGAGTGGGAGGACCAATCGGATAATAGCCCACATCATTTTCAGTCTTCTTTTTCTCCGGATTTCCTCCTGCAGTATTAGCAGCTTCAATAAATCATCTGGAACAGCCATCTGCAATGGTGAGAGACTGGTTCCAGAATGAGTTAGTGAACAACATACACATAATGATGACAAAAGGGTCAAACATAGTTAGTATCAAAGACACACAGAATAGATGCATGAATATGAAGTTATTAACATTCATAATTTAGGAAGTTATGATGTTCAATTTAATCTTAATGTTTCTCCATGGGTTTTGTGGAATATTTTTATCAAGTTAAATATAAATTCATCAAGCATAATTAATGTAAATATAGCCATTTTATTCTTTCTGATGGTCAAGTATAGATTTTACTGTGTGCGTGTGTGTGTAGAGGCCTGTGGGAAGGAGGCCCCTGAAAATGGAATGTGTGATCACATATGGTACTCATATATGGTAAACTTGAGTCTTATGTTTTGACACTAGAGAAAATATAGGATAAGGCCCCGTAAAGAGGTTCCAGATGGAGAGGGTCCTCTCTCATACAGTGCATCCGGAAAGTATTCACAGCGCTTCACTTTTTCCACATTTTGTTATGTTACAGCCTTAATCCAAAATTGATTAAATTCATTATTTTCCTCAAAATTCTACAAACAATACCCCATAATGACAACGTGAAAGAAGTTTGTTTGAAATCTTTGTAAATTTATTACAAATAAAAAAAGAAAAAAAAAAAAAAAAAAAAAAAAAAAAATCACATGTACATAAGTATTCACAGCCTTTGCTCAATACTTTGTTGAAGCACCTTTGGCACCAATTATAGCCTCAAGTCTTTTTGAGTATGATGCTACAAGCTTGGCACACCTATTTTTGGGCAGTTTCTCCCATTCTTCTTTGCAGGACCTCTCAAGCTCCATCAGGTTGGATGGGGAGTGTCGGTGCACAGCCATTTTCAGATCTCTCCAGAGATGTTCAATCAGGTTCAAGTCTGGGCTCTGGCTGGGCCACTCAAGGACATTCACAGAGTTGTCCCGTAGCCACTCCTTTGTTATCTTGGCTGTGTGCTTAGGGTCATTGTCCTGTTGGAAGATGAACCTTCGCCCCAGTCTGAGGTCCAGAGTGCTCTGGAGCAGGTTTTCATCAAGGATGTCTCTGTACATTGCTGCATTCATCTTTCCCTTGATCCTGACTAGTCTCCCAGTTCCTGCCGCTGAAAAACATCCCCACAGCATGATGCTGCCACCACCATGCTTCACTGTAGGGATGGTATTGGCCAGGTGATGAGTGGTGCCTGGTTTCCTCCAGACATGATGCTTGCCATTCAGGCCAAAGAGTTCAATCTTTGTTTCTCATGGTCTGAGAGTCATTCAGGTGCCTTTTGGCAAACTCCAGGTGGGCTGTCATTTGCCTTTTACTGAGGAGTGGCTTCCGTCTGGCCACTCTACCATACAGGCCTGATTGGTGGAGTGCTGCAGAGATAGTTGTTCTTCTGGAACGTTCTCCTCTCTCCACAGAGAAATTCTGGAGCTCTGTCAGAGTGACCATCGGGTTCTTGGTCACCTCCCTGACTAAGGCCCTTCTCCCCCGATCGCTCAGTTTGGCCAGGCGGCCAGCTCTAGGAAGAGTCCTGGTGGTTCCAAACTTCTTCCATTTACGGATGATGAAGGCCACTGTGCTCATTGGGACCTTCAATGCTGCAGAAATTTTTCTGTACCCTTCCCCAGATCTGTGCCTTGATACAATCCTGTCTCGGAGGTCTACAGACAATTCTTTGGACTTCATGGCTTGGTTTGTGCTCTGACATGCACTGTTAACTGTGGGACCTTATATAGACAGGTGTGTGCCTTTCCAAATCATGTCCAATCAACTGAATTTACCACAGGTGGACTCCAATCAAGTTGTAGAAACATCTCAAGGATGATCAGTGGAAACAGGATGCACCTGAGCTCAATTTTGAGTGTCATGGCAAAGGCTGTGAATGCTTATGTACATGTGATTTTTTCGTTTTTTATTTTTAATACATTTGCAAAGATTTCAAACAAACTTCTTTCACGTTGTCATTATGGGGTATTATTTGTAGAATTTTGAGGAAAATAATGAATTTAATCAATTTTGGATTAAGGTTGTAACATAACAAAATGTGGAAAAAGTGAAGCGCTGTGAATACTTTCCGGATGCACTGTATTTTAATGTTCTCTAAACAGACTGAAGACACAGGACAAAATGTATGGGGTGTATTGGTCATGCCCTAGATGAATATGTGTATTTAGGCCTGTTTGAATACAGAAAGTCAGTTGTGCTGGGAGCAACTCAGCTTTGCTATCTCTGATAATAAAGTCTATCTTCTGGCATCAAAACCCCAAGACTTCAAGAGTGATGTTTCACAGAGGTGGCAGAAGCCACAACAGTTTCACTTACTACCAATGACCAATTTTTCCTTAGCATTTTCAATAATTTTTTTTACAATCAAATGCGTCAAAGATATTTCTTAAATCTTCAAATCAGAACTTCTAGCACGAATAATATTTTCCGTTTTATGCACTTCCAAAAAAAGAAAACCTCTATTTTATTAGATATCACAGCATCTGAGCAAAACTGTTTACAACGTGTGCTTAGTTCTGCCTCCTTATTCCATTTTATCTGGCATGATGTGTCACAGGAAAAAGCATCACAATGCTGGCAAGGCTGCCACACATAAAAATCAGGAGAACAGGTATTAAAAGCACAACTTCTGCAAATTGAAAAAGCAGAGAACATGAAATGATCCAAATCATTCTTAAGTTTCTTTTCCTTTAATTTTAGTCTCAAAGGCAGCTCTCAGTGTACCCATGATCAACCAATGCCTACACTGTCAAGGTTGGGGAGTAACGGAATACATGTACAAAATATAAGTAACTGTATTCCACTGCAGTTACAGTTTAAATCATTGGTAATTAGAATACAGTTACATTCAAAAAGTATTTTGATTACTGAAGAGATTACTTTGCATTTTATTGTCATTTGTTTCATTTAATATTTAGTCCTTTCAGATGGAAAACATTTATACAGGTGCATCTCAATAAATTAGAATGTCGTGGAAAAGTTCATTTATTTCAGTAATTCAACTCAAATTGTGAAACTCGTGTATTAAATAAATTCAATGCACACAGACTGAAGTAGTTTAAGTCTTTGGTTCTTTTAATTGTGATGATTTTGGCTCACATTTAACAAAAACCCACCAATTCACTATCTCAAAAAATTAGAATATTTTGACATGCCAATCAGCTAATCAACTCAAAACACCTGCAAAGGTTTCCTGAGCCTTCAAAATGGTCTCTCAGTTTGGTTCACTAGGCTACACAATCATGGGGAAGACTGCTGATCTGACAGTTGTCCAGAAGACAATCATTGACACCCTTCACAAGGAGGGTAAGCCACAAACACTGTTCACAGAGTGCTGTATCCAAGCATGTTAACAGAAAGTTGAGTGGAAGGAAAACGTGTGGAAGAAAAAGATGCACAACCAACCGAGAGAACCGCAGCCTTATGATTGTCCAGCAAAATCGATTCAAGAATTTGGGTGAACTTCACAAGGAATGGACTGAGGCTGGGGTCAAGGCATCAAACACACACAGACATGTCAAGGAATTTGGCTACAGTTGCCGTATTCCTCTTGTTAAGCCACTCCTGAACCACAGACAACGTCAGAGGTGTCTTACCTGGGCTAAGGAGAAGAAGAACTGGACTGTTGCCCAGTGGTCCAAAGTCCTCTTTTCAGATGAGAGCAAGTTTTGTATTTCATTTGGAAACCAAGGTCCTAGAGTCTGGAGGAAGGGTGGAGAAGCTCATAGCCCAAGTTGCTTGAGGTCCAGTGTTAAGTTTCCACAGTCTGTGATGATTTGGGGTGCAATGTCATCTGCTGGTGTTGGTCCATTGTGTTTTTTGGAAACCAAAGTCACTGCACCCGTTAACAAGACATTTTGGAACACTTCATGCTTCCTTCTGCTGACCAGCTTTTTAAAGATGCTGATTTCATTTTCCAGCAGGATTTGGCACCTGCCCACACTGCCAAAAGCACCAAAAGTTGGTTAAATGACCATGGTGTTGGTGTGCTTGACTGGCCAGCAAACTCACCAGACCTGGAAAGTCTGGTGAGGAAAATGAGAAACAAGAGACCAAAAAATGCAGATGAGCTGAAGGCCACTGTCAAAGAAACCTGGGCTTCCATACCACCTCAGCAGTGCCACAAACTGATCACCTCCATGCCACGCCAAATTGAGGCAGTAATTAAAGCAAAAGGAACAGTGCTATAGGAACCAAGTATTGAGTACATATACAGTAAATGAACATACTTTCCAGAAGGCCAACAATTCACTAAAAATGTTTTTTTTTTTTATTGGTCTTATGATGTATTCTAATTTTTTGAGATAGTGAATTGGTGGGTTTTTGTTAAATGTGAGCCAAAATCATCACAATTAAAAGAACCAAAGACTTAAACTACTTCAGTCTGTGTGCATTGAATTTATTTAATACACGAGTTTCACAATTTGAGTTGAATTACTGAAATAAATGAACTTTTCCATGACATTCTAATTTATTGAGATGCACCTGTACATATAAATGATGCGATCCAAAGTGCATTTGAACAGCGGTGAAACACTTTCTTATGATGTGTTACATTCATACGAGCAGACAGAGAAGTAAGTTTGAAGTAAGTTTGGAGCAGAAGAAATAGAAATAAATCTTGTGTAAATTGTCAGCTTTACGCTAAGCTAAAATGCTATTTCTAGTCATTTTACATGCACGTTACCAGACACGATCATATTTTTTTATCAAGAAAATTCACATTAGATCATAATTTCTTTTTTTCTAGTAAGACCTTTGATATTGGGGCAAAAATCATATTCTTGATAATAATTTTTGTATTGTTTTCCTGTAAAAATATCTAAAAATCCTTAAAACAAGATCAATTAGATTGATCTTGTTTTAGAAACAACACTGCATAAGATATTTAGGTTTTTCAGAGAATGTATTTTTAACGTGTATTTTATCTTACTGTACTGGCAGAGTTTTTATAGTCAAAACAAGTGAAAAAATCTACCAGTGCAGAAGAAGTAATCCAAAGTATTTAGATTACATTACTGACCTTGAGTAATCTAACGGAATACATTACAAATTACATTTTACAGCATGTATTCTGAATCTGTAGTGGAATACATTTCAAAAGTAACACTCCCAACCCTGTACACTATGTATATAAAATAAGAATATAAAATAAAAATAAATATCTAATCTTAACTAAAACAATCTGCTATCTATCTTTTCTAAATTCGGGGTTTCCCTCTGAGTGGGGACACCAAGAGAGATGAGTTTTCCCATTCAAAGTCTGCAGACTATCATTTGCATGCCATCCTTATAGAGTATGGGGTATAACCCCTCTCCTTACAGAGCAGCATCTCACTCAATCTCTCCATCAGACAGTCCCTAACAAAATAATAATTTATTTTTGTTGGTTGATCAAGTTTACACTGATAAAGTTACAACTCACATGTACATTTGTTCTCCAGACATACTTAAACACATAGGAAATCAAAAACAAAACAAATAATCATGATTACATTTAGATATCAAGACTTTACAGTGTTTAATCTAATATTGTTCAAAATTGTATTCTCTCATAAACTGGACCAGACAGAACGTAAAACAGACACATAAATGTGAAGTTTTCACATTTAATGTTTGCTTTTCATACTCAAGTTACAAAATAGAATTTGGTTTTGGAAAAAAAAAAAATCTTATTAGACAGTTTCACCTTTTTTTTTTTTTTTTTTTTAACTAATTTCTCTTTCCCTTTTCTTTGAGATTTAATCAATCAATTCTTTACACAGTGGATTTCTAGATGTTAGTATTTCCACTGGAGTGTTTGCCATAATTACACCTTATTGTAATGTAACAACACTTATCTTCAATACAACCTTTGTTTAAAATCCAATTATTTAGTTGACTTTAGTTTAATGTAATACACTGGACTCAAAACTTTATTGTTTGTCCAGATAATGTGATACAAACTTTAAGCACAGTTATACCACTTGCTCTTTCTCAGTTTAGTTAATCTTATATTACGCTTCCACCTCTCTTAGGTGACCTACCAAGCAGCCCTTCTCGCCAATTCACTTCCTTGACACGACGAAAAGCGGTATTAGTAGGATTTTTGCCTACCCATGCAGCCCTCTTATCACTACACAATAGAGCAGTATCCATAGGAATTTTTCCTGCCTTCCCATTTCTTAGAAAATTCCCTTATGATGTCTTTACATATTGGATATTCTCCTCAGTTAGGGAACCCCTCCCTTTACACTCTGTCAGTCACACACTCTCAATCCTGCACTTTTTACTCCCACTGTGGAAGAGAGAAACTATTTTCTTATTTTTTAATTTAGTTTCTTTATTAATGATTGTGTCTCTCTATCTGGATCACAAGACTACAATTTGGATGATGTCCAAATAATCGACAAAGCCAATATCTTAGAACGTTTTTAGTTCTTGGGATCACTTTTCTAACTTTTTTCACACTTTTTTCATCATTCATTTCACAATTCTCAAATACAGAACTTGATACACTTGTTTCTCCATACTGCAGCGTTTATAAATGAATGCAAGAAAAACAAATCACATGGGTATATACCAGCACACTCAACCGTACACTCACAATTAGATCTCACACACATACAGCATAGCACAGCGCAGCCAGCATAAGCGCAGCACAGTTAATATGAGCACAGCACAACCAACTCAGCCAATATACGAAAACAATGCATTCAATTTTATAAACAACTCAACACAGCCAATATATATACAGGTGCATCTCAATAAATTAGAATGTCGTGGAAAAGTTCATTTATTTCAGTAATTCAACTCAAATTGTGAAACTCGTGTATTAAATAAATTCAATGCACACAGACTGAAGTAGTTTAAGTCTTTGGTTCTTTTAATTGTGATGATTTTGGCTCACATTTAACAAAAACCCACCAATTCACTATCTCAACAAATTAGAATACATCATAAGACCAATAAAAAAAAAACATTTTTATTGAATTGTTGGCCTTCTGGAAAGTATGTTCATTTACTGTATATGTACTCAATACTTGGAAGGGGCTCCTTTTGCTTTAATTACTGCCTCAATTCGGCATGGCATGGAGGTGATCAGTTTGTGGCACTGCTGAGGTGGTATGGAAGCCCAGGTTTCTTTGTCAGTGGCCTTCAGCTCATCTGCATTTTTTGGTCTCTTGTTTCTCATTTTCCTCTTGACAATACCCCATAGATTCTCTATGGGGTTCAGGTCTGGTGAGTTTGCTGGCCAGTCAAGCACACCAACACCATGGTCATTTAACCAACTTTTGGTGCTTTTGGCAGTGTGGGCAGGTGCCAAATCCTGCTGGAAAATGAAATCAGCATCTTTAAAAAGCTGGTCAGCAGAAGGAAGCATGAAGTGCTCCAAAATTTCTTGGTAAATGGGTGCAGTGACTTTGGTTTGGACCAACACCAGCAGATGACATTGCACCCCAAATCATCACAGACTGTGGAAACTTAACACTGGACTTCAAGCAACTTGGGCTATGAGCTTCTCCACCCTTCCTCCAGACTCTAGGACCTTGGTTTCCAAATGAAATACAAAACTTGCTCTCATCTGAAAAGAGGACTTTGGACCACTGGGCAACAGTCCAGTTCTTCTTCTCCTTAGCCCAGGTAAGACGCCTCTGACGTTGTCTGTGGTTCAGGAGTGGCTTAACAAGAGGAATACGACAACTGTAGCCAAATTTCTTGACACGTCTGTGTGTGGTGGCTCTTGATGCCTTGACCCCAGCCTCAGTCCATTCCTTGTGAAGTTCACCCAAATTCTTGAATCAATTTTGCTTGACAATCCTCATAAGGCTGCGGTTCTCTCGGTTGGTTGTGCATCTTTTTCTTCCACACTTTTTCCTTCCACTCAACTTTCTGTTAACATGCTTGGATACAGCACTCTGTGAACAGCCAGCTTCTTTGGCAATGAATGTTTGTGGCTTTCCCTCCTTGTGAAGGGTGTCAATGATTGTCTTCTGGACAACTGTCAGATCAGCAGTCTTCCCCATGATTGTGTAGCCTAGTGAACCAAACTGAGAGACCATTTTGAAGGCTCAGGAAACCTTTGCAGGTGTTTTGAGTTGATTAGCTGATTGGCATGTCACCATATTCTAATTTTTTGAGATAGTGAATTGGTGGGTTTTTGTTAAATGTGAGCCAAAATCATCACAATTAAAAGAACCAAAGACTTAAACTACTTCAGTCTGTGTGCATTGAATTTATTTAATACACGAGTTTCACAATTTGAGTTGAATTACTGAAATAAATGAACTTTTCCATGACATTCTAATTTATTGAGATGCACCTGTATATACAAACTATTCAACAGATATTTACACTATTCAGCCCGGGCTTATAAATAATATTAAATACTTTATCTCAATACCCCTCTTGGTAAAAAAAAAAAAAAACCCTGCCAATTCAGCCCTTAATGCAGTGCTATTTTGAGAAACAACACCAACCATCAAATTGTGGGCTCGTTGCTCTCAGCTAGTTCAAAGGCCACTATTCAAAACGGGCTCCTTATCCCTACTGGTGTCACTACAGAAAGCAGTAACCGCAGGGTTTCAACACCCCTTTTGGGTGACCTACCAATGCAGCCCACAGTTTTCTATTTTATCCAGTTAATCATTCAATTGAGTTCGGGACTGGTGAGGCTCTTAGAGTTACCACTACCCAGGCCAAACTTACAGCAGACTACACAAAACACCATTAAGCAAAATTGCTTACCTCAGTTTTTGGCGCCAGTGATTTTGTGTAGTCCGTGCCAGCAAACCTGCAGCAACTCTCCTGCTCTCTTGGCCCCTTTCAAGTCCCTTTGTGGTTGCCAGTGAATTATGTTGTGGTATATTGAAGTCTCATTCCCTCTTAGCAAGAAATCTCTCGAAGTCCAGGGGTTCCAGGTGTCAAATGTTAGACTTTATTGAGCAAAACAACAAAGCCGAGACGCCAGCTGTATCTTCCAATCCCTCATTCAAAGCTTGCTTGTTTATACGCTTCTGTTATTACACATTACCTCATAAGCACACCTCTCTTTGCCATTTTAGCCAATAAGCGTGCTTTTCCATTATCTTTGTTTGCCACGGTTATCTCACAGACTTTCTGGCTTCTTTTTAATGGTGGAATTCTGGCAGTTTGCTTATTTTTTAAAACTAACTTTTAAATTCATTTATTATGAAAGTATACATTCTAAGTAAATAGAATATAACAGTCTAATAAGATAACTTGGCTGTTGGCTATGCCATTCAGGGCTTTGAAGAGTACTTTTCTATCATGGCTGAGTGCCCAGGTCTCTTTCAGCAAGGTCACAAAGACATTACATATCTCATCTTATTTTCCTGGATTAAAATAATGCTCAAACTATTCTATATAAGTACTTTATCTATGTTTATATATGTACTTTATATATGTTTGATATATAAAAATATACTATAATATATACAAATATACTATAGCAGCTATATCCTTCTTGTTGTTCACAACCAAAACAAGTCTAATTACCCTTTTTCTCCTTGTTGAAAGAGATTGCCGAACTGAATGAATGAATGAATGTCATGCCTAGTCCTTTTGTACATTCGATCAACAGATCCTTGTTCACTAAAGAGATGACTGATAGGCCCATTTCATTCAGGAACAGGATGTACCAGTACATTCAGCTTGTTCATGAACAAGAAGTCTCATTCAGACCCAAATAGTCTGGTTCAGTGAAGGGGTGTGTATGTTCAGTGGGTCAAACCAAATCCAAAACCAAATTCAAAGCAAGTCAGTCCACTTGGCCGCTATCTTGGGAACGCTCCCAGGCAGATATTTTCTATGGATACAAGTGTCATGTAAGTACAGCTCCTGCCTACTTCATTGGGGAAAGACTGAAATCTTCAAAACGGTTGGTCAATATCACGATCAAATAACATATTTAAAATCAGCATTAAAATCCGACAACAATGGCATCATAAATTGTGCTTGTTTAGCTCAGATCACATTAAAAACACTATTTTTCAGGCTGGTCTAGTTGATGAGCATGCACATTCTCGAGCTGACTGCCAGGTATGGAAGCTGCACAGCCCAAAATTGTAATGACCTGCAGAGGGAGGTACGAGCAGCTGAACCTATCATAAGGTGCAGACTGCCAACCCTGCAGGACATTTTCAATAAACGGTGCAGGACAAAGGCAAAGAAGATCATTCAAGATTCCAATCACCCAGGCAATGGCCTCTTTTCAGTACTGCGGTCTGGAAAATGACACCGCATCCTCAGGGTCAGGACCGAGAGGTTCAAAAGAAGCTTCTTTCCACAAGCCATTGGGATACTAAATAAGAACACTGCCAAACCACTGCAACAATGACCGCACTGTGAATAACTTGCACTACATTGATTTTACACTACAGTAGATTGTGAATTGTGTATTATCTGTATTATTACATTTAAAGGTGCTATGTGTCATATTTTTACTGTATTAAATCATAAAATTACCATAATATGTCATTAGAGAATTAGGAAACATGCTAAGTTGAAATACTGGCTTCTCCGCTAACAATGCTACAGCCAGTATATTCAGCAAGCAAACAACACTGCGTGATGCAGCCATGGAAGCCAGCAAACGAACTGGATCAGAGATAACAGATTCCACCCGACCTAAAAAGCCTCGCCATCCGTCTAAATACCACCATGACCAGAGGCGTAGTAAAACAAGGATAAATACTGCCGATGCCTCTGGAAGATGGAGACAGTTTAAAGCCCAGAAATCCTTTAAAACGGATGCTGAGTTGCTTACTTTGCGTGTCAACATTCTGGCAACCCACATGAGCTACGAGTCTGGGGCGGGGCAGACAACTCTCCAATATTTTGAATTTGGGCTGCAGTACCCATTTCAAATGCTTGTTGTCAGTCTTACATGTAGCACCTTTAATGTATAGTCCTTGTACTCGTTGTATTGTTTCACACAGCATGGAAGCTTGTAAACAACACATTTCACTACCCTCCATTGTGCATGTGACAATAAAACATTGAACTTTGATGGTCAATGTCTGTATCTAAAAGGTGATTGGCTTTTATAACTGTAAGGCGGGACTTCCTTTCCTACAGCCGCCATATTGAGCATTCAAAATCTTACCATTCAATTTAATACCAGTGCTCCATCTCCGGCTAAATCACCTCTGATCAATCAAACCAATGATAAACTCTTTGACAGTCCGCTCCCTAATGCTATTGGCTCATGCTATAGTCAGCCTTTAAAAGCAAAACAAATGGAATTTACGTCTACAAATGTACAAAGACACTTTAAAAAATGAAGAAATTAAAGAGTTTAAACCAGGGGCATAGATTCCAGGGGGATGGGAGGGGGAGGTAACACCCCCCCCCCCCCCCCATAATCAAAACAAGCACGCACATCCCCCCCAATATTTATACCATAATCAATGGAAATATGTAAATGTTTAGTTTCACGGTGCACTTTTCTATTCATTGTGTCTTTTAACTGTATGGTCTTCAGTGATTTTTTACACATTCATGAATTGGTGTTTATGTTATATGAATACCTACAAACTTGTTTTGTGGATTTTACCACTTTCTTTGTTGAACGCACTTGACTCAACTCTGAATGAACAACATTCAGTTGGTCAGCAGATCCTTGTTCACTAACGAGATGACTAATTCATTTATTTTTATATTATATATATATTATCCCCTTTTCTCGCAATTTGGAATGCCAAATTCCTACTACTTAGTAGGTCCTCGTGGTGGTGCGGTTACTCACCTCAATCCAGGTGGTGGAGGACAAGTTTTAGTTGCCTCCGCTACTGAGACCGTCAATCTTAAAACGTGGATTGTTGTGTATGACACCGTGGAAACTCTGCATGTGGAGGCTCATGCTACTCGCCACGATCCACGCACAAATTACCACACACCCCCAATGAGAGCGAGAACCATTAATCACTACCACGAGGTTACCCCGTGACTCTATCCTCCCTAGCAACCGGGCCAATTTGGTTGCTTGGGAGACCTGGCTGGAGTCACTCAGCACACCCTGGATTTGAACTCGCGACTCCAGGGGTGGTAGTCAGCGTCAATACTTGCTGAGCTACCCAGCCCCCCCATTTATTTTGTTTTTAATGACCTGAATGTAATGGTATATTCATTCACATAAAAAATGTCTCATCTCGTTTCGACTCGACTCACCAACTGGATCAGTCAAGGGTGTATTCATTCAGTGGATCAAACAAATCATATGCTACTTCAAAACTTGCACACTACAATTGGCTCGCATTATAGTCAGTCTTTAAAGGCAAGAGATGTCTCGTGCTACAAACTTGGGTTGTGTTCAATTCAGAAGAGATCATCTCTATTTCCTTTGAATACTCTGCCATCCACTGGTAGAGCTTTGGAGGGCTGTAATGTGTGGGGCTTAAAAATATGGTCATTCACAATTCACTTCAGTTAATTGTATAGGAAATTCTGTTCGGAACGACCCTACAGCATGGCTACAATTATTCTCCCTTTGAAGTGCCCTCCGAAGGCATAATTTATGCCATTTGTAATGCAGGGTAGAGCTCATTGGCTTCAAAAGAGAGAGACTTTAGCAAACAAGAAATAGGAGTCAGTGGATGGAAGTGGTCGAGAACGATTTGTTCACTTAAAAGATTTGTTCCTGAATGAAACATCACTACTATTACACAGACAGGTGTTAATGGCACATATTTCAGTGATATCTGACAGGTAATAAGGACATTTTATGCATGTCATTTCATAAAAAATAGATTACAAAATTCACCATGAGACAATATGAAACCTGATCAGGCCAATGAACTGCTACAAAAGAGTTTACCAACCTATACTTTTCTCTTCAGGGCAAGTACAACAAATCAACTCAGAGTTCCCCATAATGCAGTTTCTCTATAGTAAGAGGGACTAATCCACATTACTGCATGGCAAGATATTAAAGAAAATAAAAAGTATTCCAAAATAAATTGTTATTTGATAAAAAAAAAAAAAAAAAGTCCAAATGAAATTAAGGTAATGAAAACACTGGCAAAAGTGATAGAAGCAATGTTCAGACAACTTCCAATACCACGTGGGCAGGATATTGTTAGTGATTATTTTAAGATTGAATTACTCTGTCCATAGTTTAATTTAGTACAATAATAAATAAGTTCCTCTTCACAACAGTTTCAGGTTAAAAATATAAGTGCAGCTCTGCCAGAAAGCAACCGATCCTCAGAACTTTGCACAATACATTGAAATCCAATTAATAAAAAAATAAAAAAGTGAATCTAAATCATTACTGTAACAAAACCATCAAAACATCAAGCTTCTGAGTGTCCAGTATCTTGACAAATGGATATTCTCACTATAACACACCGTCCCATCAATGCAACGTACATTGAGGGATTTCACAAAAGAAAACATCAACATCCAAGCGGTAACGCAAGACTGCAAGTTACCTTAGGAGCTGAAAGTTTGACCTTGAGAGGAAAACAAATATGTATTTTATCTCCAACATGCTTGAGAAATTGAGCCTGAGGATTTAAAAGGCTTGAGATGATAGTTTCAAAAAAGAATTAAGATCATAAATCAAACCCACAAACATCATGAAGACCCAATGGTCCTACGGTGAGAAACACATTTCAAGATGTTTCTGATGACACCTTCCCTTTGGTCATCCAAACCGCTGGTCTGCATGCATGCTGACAGTGACCTACAGCAGGTTTAGTGTGCTTGAACTCATTGATTGACAGAATTCTCCAGCAGTCCATACTTGCCCTCCAGTATCTGAACTGTCACTGAGAGGGCACTGTGAACAACAGAGAGTACAGCCACAGGGGAATAACATTAAAAAGCTGATAACTGAAATACTTACACATTGTATCTGTTTGAAACCAATAAAAATCATGCTTTATATTTTAAAACATTATCATTCCAAAAGATAAATATCTGCTTGGCAGCAGTAAAATAAATGAAAAATCCCATATACTTTCATTGGAAACAGTCTCTTCACATATCTAAGGAGCAGGATGTCCAATCCGTAAACATTAACATACTCGCAGTATAGCCACAAGATGTAAACATTATACATTTGAATGTGATAAAAATCGCTTATTAACCAACCTTTTCTGTGTAAAGTTATGTCCAATTTTACAACTTTGTCATGAATACGCAACGCTGTTAATACCCATAAACGACCATAAAAACGTGACTCCTTTTACACTATAAACCCGAGGAAGTGTAATCAAGCTTGAAATCATGATCGTGCCTACAAACTGCAATGGCAATATGTCAAAAAGGAGCTTTATTTTGGTCCGTTCTCACCCAAAGCTGATTAGATCGCTGAAGACATGAGCTGCTTTCCCACACACAGTCCCGGTACTTTTCCCTCAGTAACTTTCTAGAGGAGAACTCTTAAGAGGAACAGCAATCCAGACAAGACTTTTTCCTCTTGCATTCGCACACAAAAGTAACCCCCATAGTGACCACTTAGTGTCGACTGTTTTTCTATATCATTATTTGCACACGCGATTCAATTGCAACAACAAAATCAACACCACCAATGGAGGACGCCAGGATCGGAGCTACACATTTGTTAGGGATGTTTTACACAAACTGTGGCTGCATCCGCCTAATCAGTTAATGGCTTAAATGATAGTGTTTTTGAATGAATAGAAATTCAAAGGAAACTGTCTCAGAACAGTTTGAAAAGCACCTTATTTTCATCCTAACTCATTACACAGCCTCCGAAGGCAGCATTTTCCAGTTACAGTACACAGCGTGTGTCATCAGGTTAGTCTTTACACTGGTCGCGCAAGCCGTGCGTGTGGTGCTGAAGCCGCAGTGAGAGGAAAGACGAGGCGCCCTGCTGTTTTAACCACGCACCACACACTGAACTCAGCGGAAAATATGTTGAAAATGCACTATAAACCTATTTATCAACACAATCTTTTACAATAAAGGCTTTTATGGCTAAAATTAAAATACTGTGATGAACTACTCATTTATTTAGACATTACATCTTGATGCAAGTTAAAGGAATAGTCGACCCAGAAATGAAAATTCCCTCATCATTTACTCACTCTCATGCCATCCCAGATGTGTATGACTTTTTTTCATCTGCAGAACACAAATGAAGATTTTTAGAAGAATATTTAAACTCTGTAGGTCCATACAATGAAAGTGAATGGTAATGACTCTGGTGGTTAAATCCATGTCTTCTGAAGCAATATGAGAAACAGTTCGATATTTATATCATTTTTCCTTCAATTTCACTTTCTCCTTCTGCTTTTGGTGATTCACATTCTTTGTACATATCGCCCCCTACTGGGCAGAGGGGGAAATTTGACAAAAAAGAATTACTTCAATATTGATAAGTTTCTCACCCACACCTATCATATCATATATGAAGACACTAGAATCGTCTGGAGTACTTATATGTTCCCTTCGTGTGGATTTTGGAGCTTAAATTTTGGCACCCATTCACTTGCATTGTGAGGACTAACAGAGCTGAAATATTCTAATAAAAATCTTCATTTGTGTTCTGCTGAAGAAAGGAAGTCATACACATTTGTGATGGCATGAGGGTGAGTAAATCATGAGAGAATTTTAATTTTTGGGTGAACTATCCCCTTTAATAACGCAGTAACAGGCGCGCAACACTTTCCTCGTGTAAATAAGACTTCATGATGGTTAACTTTAAAACAGATTTTATTTACATAATCTACACTAGTTGTGTTTCCATCCAAATATTTGTATACAAATTTTGAAATTGCGCATAAGAAATCCTGAATGGAAACACTTGATATGCGAATAAACTCTCAAAATTCGCTTTAAATTTAATGTGCTAGGCAGAGCTGGATATTCTAGAGTTTCGCATTAGTTAAAATGCGCATTAAGGTGATGGAAACAGTTTATTCACAAAACGATGATGTGTTTCGACCATTAGTGCGCGTGTTATGTGCGTGCGATAGCTTGATGTGACTGGCCCAAGGACGGGTCCGACCTTGGCACACAATTCTTTGAACAAAGCCCTTGACATTTAGATACGTTTAACCCAAAGCGGGTCCTCACAATCCGCCAGAATGGTTTTGAGTGCGGGTGCTCAGGTTTGCGGAGACTGGCGGCGCGTGGGCATCACGGTTACTCACCATCCAGGTCTGATTATTCGGTATCTGCCGCACACAGACAGATCTACTACTGTAGAACCCAGACGACTTTTGTCTCCAATCGAGCCACCGTCCACCACAACAGACAGACTGGGCCACAAATCCTCAAACTCCTTCAGAAAGTAAACAGTCAGAATCAATAAAAGCCTGTTTGAAATGAATCACGCTGCAGAAGTCTCAGTTATGAGCTCTGTACTTACATGAACAGCAACTGTACTGGTGTGCGCGCTGACATTAGCACTGGTGAGAGCGAGCGGCTCGCCGCACATCTGACAGAGGTGACGCATGAACGGGTGGTCTGGAATACGGACCCCTATGAGCTACAGGACACATAATTAATGAAGACAACTCTCCTCAAACACACTTAACAGATGAAGTGATTTAGAACTGTACATAAACATACATATACAGTATATACAAGGGCTTTTAGCAGGCTGTTGTTTTTCAATAGCATTTTTGTAGCCAAGACTTTAAGGTGCAAGGTGCTTATACAGAAAATAACTTTCAAAAATAACCCTTCCTTGAGAAATATTCACTGGAGTAAAAAGTGCGACAACTAGCCCCGGTCTCCTGTATAAGTAAAAGTGAAACACCAACCTTAGTAAAAGGATTGAGACCACTGTTGAGTGTGACCGATCTCTCCAGAACCAGTGTGATGGGTCCAGGCAGAAGATCTCGTAGCAGTTCCTCCTTCACGGACACCTTACAAAACCTGAAACCACGGCAAACACGCCCTTATGGAACAGTAACAGTATCAGATGTGACAGAAATGTCATGTTTTATTTCTTTAAGACCTAACGGATACATCAAAAGAAATGCACGTGTAGATTCTGTGAACAAACCTGTAGATGTCCTGTATTTCTCCAACACAGATGGCTAAAGGTTTGTCTCCATTCCTGCCTTTGATCTCATAAACTCTCCTGATGGCGTTGGAGTTTTGAGCCACACAGGAGAGACCGTAGACGGTGTCAGTGGGCACAGCCACGACCTGACCAGCCTTCAATGCCTGTGCAGTGGAGTTCAGGATATCTGCCCACACTGTGTTCACATGACACAAAGTTACAAGGGCAAATCTCACAGATGAATGGAAAGGATGTTTCAGGGCTGATTTTTATAAGTAACAGATTTCAACTTTTTTAAAGAGGTCATTTTAAACCGTCTTGGAAACTTTTTAACCATGCCTTCATTTATTTTTGCTACTTTTTTTTAGCAAAAAAATAAATAAAATTTAAAAAAATACAATTTTATAGTCTTAACCTTGTCCCAGGCCCAGACTTTCAATCTTAACATATTAAAATCATGTGCCAATGACATGATTTTTAATCTTAAAAATATCAAAATCCACTATTTAAATAATGACATTTTAAAAACTATGACTACTGACATAAATTATGACGGTCCCTCAGTTGTGGTGTCATTTCCATCACCAACAACAATTTTCACAATAATAAAGTTATCAAAAGTCTGTGAATTTGGTTACATTAAGACAAATAAAAATAATATTTCTATTGTGCTTCATTTCCAAATGTGTTTAAATACCATTCCCATCTCGCTTTGTCCATCACAGAATGAATGATAATTTGAGATGGAATAATTCTCAACTATTGTGAGTGAGAAAGTTGTGTTTAAGGGAGTTTATTTTCTTATAAGTGCTCAAAGTCGAAAAAAGACCCTGAATAAAAATCGAAAGACACAAACGGAAGATCACGGTGCCTGATGACAAACATGAAAGAGCCCTGAACAGAGCGACTGGACTATAAAATATGAGCAGATCACAGAGGCGTTTGCTTTTAAACTCTGTAAACAAACAGCGCTGCTCCGCTTTGAACAGCACGTGTCACCCTGCTGGGACATCAGCTCATCGGAGTTCAGCGCGGGCAGTCGCAGGACGCTCGTCTTCCGCTCTTGACACATGCTGACACTCTTAAACGACCTCTTTAGCCTGTAAGAGCGAGGATTTAACTGTATGCAGGTAAATATAAACACGAGGATAAACTGTACAGCTCAATGATGCGCAGACAGCATGCTGCTTTCATACAGGTGAAGAAGCCGCTTCAACAACATTTCAAAATAAAAGTCCCGGTACGGTTAATTAAATGGATTATCAATAAGTATAGGCTTACTTTTTTAAATTCTTTTTTAATGAGTTATTAATCCTTTCAGTCCTTTAAATTAATATTCTGGGTAAATCATTTCGGTTTGTCCATCCACACCAGACACTTACAATGGAAGTGAATGGGGCCAATTTTTAAAGGCAGAAATGTGAAGCTTATGATATTATAAAAGCACTTACATTCATTTTACAGTAAAAACTCATGTATTATTTGAGCTGTAAAATTGTTTAAATGGCCATTTTTAGTCATTTTATGGTTTGTTTACATCATCATGGCAACGAAGTTGTAAAATTGGCTATAACTTTACACAGAAAATGTTAGTAAGTGATTTTATCACATTATAATCATGTTTACACCCATATTGTTTATGTTTTGTGGCTATACTTTTGAAACAGTGAGTGTTTTAACATTGAAAAATTGGCACCCATTCACTTCCATTGTAAGTGTCTCACTGGAACACATATTTGTGCTTTTTTGAAGAAAAGGAGGGATGAGTCCAAATAAATTTTTGTGGAAATCAACACATTATGCCACAAATTATTTTGAGCTTAACTTGTATTGAACCTGGAATGTTCCTTTAAGGACCGTCAAATTCAATGCACATAAACCAGGTGCATCTAATTTAGAGCGACAAACACATTTAATATGCTAATATAATTAATTAGGGCCAATGAATAATTAATATAATTAAGTCCGACATATAACTAAATTCTTCCGGATGCATTATATAACAAATGCCGCTAAAAATGGAGTTGCATGCAGGTGAGACATTAAATATGGAAAACATTTACCTCTTTTAAAGATTTATTAACTGTTGATATCCATACTTAAATAGAACCCACAGATGATAAGTGCCAGATAAAAGACCTTCCTGAAAATCAGGTACATTTTTGTTTAATTTTGATATTCTGTCATTTGGATTCAGTGAAATGAAGGTTCCTTCATTTTAAAACAGCCTCTTTCCAGCACTTCTCTAAGTGACCTTGAGGCTCTTGATGGCAGAATCTCTGACCGACAGGAGCAGATCGAGCTGTGCTCTATGATCCTCCAAGATCTACTGCAAATCCAGAAAATAGTTGCGGTAGGTTTACAGTGTTGCAACTATGAAGTGTTGATTTTAAACATGCATGTTTGAAACGCTATTAAATCACGTCTTCATTTGCCAGGAACAAGGCATTGGGAATCAGTCATTACGAGGACTGGATAATTGAGCTGTTCCACATCCATAACTCTTTATAAGTGAAAATGAATAAATCTTGCTGTGAAAGTGTTGGACGATGTGATTCTTTCAACTATCTGTTGTGTGTAAATACAACAAATCAGACAATTTCACTGGTATTGTATTGCTTTTTGATTCAAAGTTATTACTTCGCCATAATACTTTATACAAAACAAGCATATGAGAATTTTTCACATTATACATTCTTTAAAAATACAGCTCTTTACATTTACAGTTTCCTCGCACTTTGGGTATCAAAAGCAGTCCTTATGGAAGCATTTGTTTCCTCTACGACATCAGCTTTTTAGACTCTACTGACATGCCAGTTGTACTTTTCCAATGCCTAGTGTCCTTAAATGCTGCCTGAATCAGACTCTCAGAATAAATATCATTAATGTAAAGCAAACATGTGTCTCGAAAAGGACCCACATTTGTTAATTTCAAATACTAAATCTGGAGATTTGTTAGAATGCCTTCAAAACACCCACCTGTGAATTACAAACTTTATAGAATGATAATGAAAATGGCACCTGAGAAAGGTGGAATGACTGGAAATAAACATGGAAAGACCCAAAATGGATTTTGCATGAACAAAAGCTGCTCTTGAGCAAGAATAAAAATCTGTGCAGGTCTAAGCAAAAACGTCTTTCAAGCGAATTTTACCAATGTTGTAACAAACGCAAGATTTTAAATCCGTGCATGACATAAGTAGACAAAACCTAAATGGGGTCAATTTAAAAAGTTGAGGCAGTATTTTCAACAGGAAAATACACAACATTGCAATGCCCAGCTACAAAGTGAAACAACACATTATTAAATCACATCAAACATAACTGTACATGCATCAAAATAATGGGCGAGCATACAAAACAGACTTAAGGTAAAAAGCAAAAAAGGCTTGTTAATATTACATTAAATATTCATTGCAGTGGGACACAACTGTTTTGTTCTATGACTTGCATATGATAAAAATATAAACACTGAATCCTGATGCTTGATAATTTGCCTGTGAACATGAACAGAGGGAGGTGAAGCTTAGCTGATTGGATGCTCTACGATACATTGCATAGTTACTTGTTTTTATGAAGTGAAGTTTAGGTGTTGAATAAAAACTGGCTTCAAAACTAAACTCCTCTTACATCATGGAACGTGTCCGAACTACATGAAATGTGAAAAAAAAAAAGTTTTAAATGTTTTGATTTTATATATATATATATATATCATCTGGCCCCCACAGTAAGTGCCATCTCATTAAAAATGAACAGTTCATTAGTTAATTTGTGCATCCAAATGTAGTGGATGAAAATGAAATGTTCTGCACACAAGTGATCAACATACATTCAGCTGTAATTATGAAACAAAATGATTATGAAAATTTGAGGGAGAGATATACACAGATTATATGATGACCTACTGAAGTAACGTACCATGAGTGAGGGCTTCACTAATGAACAAAGACAAGTCATGTTTTACTTGGCACCGGACAGGACAAATGCTCTCTTTATATCTAGCCAAATAAAAATATTCTTTTCTAGTCCATTGTAAGAGATATCTGAAACAGTGAGGAACATAAAATGATGTGGAAAATCAAATACATACATATCTGAGATGAAAGAACTCTATGACTTTCTGACTGAATGGTTGTAAGGCAGTTTTTGTCCTAAATGAGTCAATTTCAGTGAACCTCACGAAGAAATGTCGGGGTCATATTTTACCCCAAAATGAAAATGATAATAATAATAAAATAAATAAAATAGCTATTGACATTATTAATAGAAACATTTTGTTTATTAAAAATAATTTCTAATTTAGAAAAATGTACATTTTATGCATTGTATCATTGCTTTCAACGTTATTTGATTATTACAGTGATTTGTTAAGCATTGTGTAATTGCTTTTGACATTACTTGATAATTACGGCAATGTTTTATGCATTACGACACTGCTTGATAATTACGGTAATATTTTATGCATTGCCACATTATTTCCCACATTACTCAATAATTATGGTCATATTTTATGCAATGCCACATACCTTGATAATTACGGTAATATTTTATGCATTGTCACATACCTTGATAATTACGGTAATATTTTGTGCATTGCCACATTATTTCCCACATTACTCAATAATTATGGTCATATTTTATGCAATGCCACATACCTTGATAATTATGGTAATATTTTATGCAATGCCACATACCTTGATAATTATGGTAATATTTTATGCATTGTCACATACCTTGATAATTACGGTAATATTTTGTGCATTGCCACATTATTTTCCACATTACTCAATAATTACGGTAATATTTTATGCAATGCCACATACCTTGATAATTATGGAAATATTTTATGCATTGCCACATTTTCCACATTACTCAATAATTACGGTAATATTTTATGCATTGCCACATTTTCCACATTAATTATGATAATATTTTATGCATTGCTACATTATTTTCAACATTACTCAATTTAAGTAATAATTAATGTATTACTTAATAATTGTGGCAATATTTTATGCATCGCGATATTACCTTCGACATTACTCAATAACTGAATGCATCACAACCTTATTTTCCACATTATTTGAAAGTTACGGCAATATTTTATGCCTTGCGACATTACTTTTAACATTACAATTAAAGAAATCATACATTAAATAAAATAAAAAAATCATCCTAAATTCAATTTAGTTCAATAAATACTACCATGATGTAC
This sequence comes from Myxocyprinus asiaticus, assembly GCF_019703515.2. Classification (NCBI taxonomy): domain Eukaryota; kingdom Metazoa; phylum Chordata; class Actinopteri; order Cypriniformes; family Catostomidae; genus Myxocyprinus; species Myxocyprinus asiaticus. The sequence goes on from NC_059358.1 coordinate 43,355,043, forward strand.
AAATACTTCACAATTTAAATAAAATAACTTTAGCATTATATTTTTAGGTAAAATATGACTCGCACAGTTTTCATGAGATTCAACATCTACCCTTAAGTGTGGAGAACTACATACATGTGAACAGTACTACATAAGAGATACACTAGTGTCAGTAAAAGGCTGTGCAGAGTCACATCTCTCATCTTACACGCAAAGTCTGATTTTTCATTGTTCTATACAAAAATACAAATTCAAATACAATCTAAAGGCTTAAACATTTATCTTTTCAAATGTACTATATATTTACATTATGGTTAGCTCCTTATAGCCTCTATAAAGCAGTGGTATATAAATGAGGGGCTAACGAACGCAGGTAATTATGCATTCGCTGGGTTGGCTGAACTGTGGCTGGGTAGTGCACTACAAGCATATTAAAAACAACAGGTCAGCTCTGGTTTAGTTGTGTAGTCAGGAACCCATATAAGCAGACACACACACACACACAAACCATCTTAAGAATGAACCACTGCTTGGTTCTTTTATCCCTGAGTGGGTCACAACACAGAGGCTCACATGGGTTCCATTAAGAAAAAGTGCAGGAGATGGAAAATAAAGGCAAGAAACATACAGATCTGTAACAAACAATGAGAGGCAGGAAAAGAAGCCCAACCACATGCCCATCACAAAGGCAAAAGGAAGATGTCAGTGTTTGATTGGCTGATTCCATCAGAGAATATGCAAGGGTGAATCTCAAGAAAAAAATCGAACATTTTAACCATTAAATCAAAAAGGGTACAAATAGTTTTCCTAACCCTAAGTCTTTTTAAATCATTATTAAGATTTTTGTATATATTAAGCTTTCCCAAGCAGTAAATACTTCTATGATCTATAAATAATTTATGATTTAAGTACTATATATATATATATTTTGCATTACAGAATTGAGAATAATATTGAGAATGCAATTGAAAAATGTGCTTAATTCACAAAAACAAAAAAGGTTTACATTTCTTTAAGCAAAATATATAATTTTTATTGTTTTATTGTTATTATTATTTTGGGGTGAAATAAGACCAAAATTGGCAGGCTTTGTGAGATTCAAAGAAAAAGATAGTTTTGATCTTACTTAGGTTGCAGAGAAAAAAATAAAAAATAAAATAAAATAAAAAATAAGTGAAAAGTGGGGAAAAAGATCTACATTTATCAAACAATTAAGTATTTTAATAAATTAACATATATAATATTAAATACTAAGTCTTAGGCAGCCAAACAAACCTCTAAATTACATTTAAAAGGCAAGTAAAGTTCAGTTCTAGAGTGACAAACTGTAAAATAAAATATCTCAAAATCACATTATCATGACTATTGTAGCCTTTCTAATAAATTACACATAAAATACTTTTAATGTGTAGATGACTTCATTGCCCACAAACTGTGTTGAAAGAATGCAGTACATTCCCATCAATCTCTTGGAATTCAAGTTATAAACTCAAGCACAGCAAGCGACCGGGCAAAAAACTCTTTCTGTTTTCTGATAAATCTCTATAAGCAAATGTGGATCCATTTCATAGTAACCAGTGCACACCTTCCTTCCGAAATCATTTACATTTAAATAATTCTACCCCAAGACTCATGTTACAGAGTGCTTTAGAGGACAGGGGCGGAATTTTTTTTCTAAAAAGAGGTTTGCGTTCCCTCACAATTCCCTTTAGGAAATCGATTAGGATTTTTATTACCAAAGTTCTGATTTCTCTGTATTATTATACGGGTTTACTATGAAATTAATGGTTACAATATGGTTACTGTAGTGAAACCATGGTACATTTTTATAAGGGATGGATAAAGGTATTGCAAGGGAATGCAAAACTATTGCTAAGAGGACACAAAACTCTACTGCGACGGAACGCAAACTATTTCAGAAAATAAATTCCCTCCCTGTCCACTAAGGGGCTTCGTGCAATGCAGTATGGGAAGCAACTTGGGTGTAATCCCACTCCACAACTTCACCCTAAACTGCCCTGCCTGCAAATCCACTGCGCTCTGTGATCAAGGACGCAAATCCACTTGCATACTTAACTGCCCTGCAAAGGTAAAACACAGTAACTACACATTTTGTCAAAACTGATTCATGACTGAAATCTGGTCTCTTAAATTATGATCAGTCCTGTGATGGATGGGTTTGGCTCAACTAGGCTCATTTTCAGAAAAACAGAGTGAGTGGCAATCAAAAAACTTTAAATTCCTTATTTTCAGTTTTAGTGTTGCAGTAGTTACTGCATTTTGCCATTGTATGGCAGAATAAGCCTCTTAAAGACACGCCTAGGGAGATGCGCAAGTCTTTAGCAGGGTTACAAGTGTGATCTGCACATCCGTACACTGCCTGAACCTCAGCATAATCTAGGGGGCGTTGTTGCTGCCCAAGGAGAACTCGTCTGCGACCATAAGCAGGGCTTCTATGTTGGCCGTGGTGTCTGGGCTGAGCAGATCTGTCACGTCCATGTTGGCCAGGCCATCAGTGGTGGGATTGGGGGTGACCGGAGCAGACAGGATGTCCGGCTGGGGCTCTGCGTGGGGTATAACGGGGCTCTTTTTTTCTGATGGGCAGCAGGAGCGAGTGGGTTCGGGGAGGATTTGGGGAGGAGGAGGAGGAGGTGGGGGAGCAGGAGGAGGCGATGTGTTCTTTGACTCCTGCAGTGAGGAGGCAGCACTCTTGTCTTTCGCTGAGTCTCTGCATGCACAATGACACTGGCACGACTCCTCCTGCTTTATGATTATAACTGGCAGGCTGAGACCGATCTGCTGCACTGCGTTCCCTGAAACACAATGAGAAAAACTACACGATAAACGACACATTGCAATGAACAGAAACTGCGCAGAGAAAACAGCATGCTGCAAGTAGTTTCAAACACACGCAATATGTGTTTGATCATACCTGAATGTCCGCCGACTGGTATAGCTGTTGTAAAAAAAACCTTTTCGACTTTTGGACCCTGGAAATGAGAGCCAAAATCAATAAGGAAGAGAGCAAATTAATACAGGTAAAAACATCAGAATCTGAGTTTAAACAGCAAAGAGCGACTGTGTAAGATGTAACTTTGAAATTATGTTTTATCAGACTGGTTATCCATTTAACTCTTTCAATTTCACTTTTCATAACAACACGTGTTAAGTAGGGCTGTCAATCGTTTTAAATATGCAGATTAATCAAATTAATCGCAATTAATCGCATATATAAATATTTGCTGATAATTTAATTTATAATGATTAAATAATTGTAAATAGTTGTAATAATTATAAACAAGCTATATTATAAAAATTAATAATTCAGATAATTAAAATGAATTCCACAATAAGAATATAAAAAAATTGGCTTTAGAATCCAATATTTGTTTTATTCTAGGGCTGTCGATTTAACAAGTTAATTCAGTGAGATTAATTATATAAAAAATAATGTGTTACATTTTTTTACATTTAATTTACAAAATTAACATTCTCCCACCATTGGAGCAATTCAAAACACCTGTTTTCAGCAAGGAGCAGTAAGCGAAACTTCAGCTGTATAGGCAACATGCATCTTATACAGAGAGCAAACCACACTTACCGACAGCAGACAGACGAGTCTTGTTCTTTTTTTTTCTTTTTTTTTACCCCCCTTTCTCCCAATTTGAAATGCCCAATTCCCCCTACTTAGTAGGTCCTCATGCTGGCGCGGTTACTCACCTCAATCCAAGTGGAGGAGGACAAGTCTCAGTTGCCTCCGCTTCTGAGACAGTCAATCCGCGCATCTTATCACGTGGCTCGTTGTGCATGACACTGGAGACTCTCAGCATGTGGAGGCTCATGCTACTCTCCGCAATCCACGCACAACTTACCACACGCCCCATTGAGAGTGAGAACCACTAATCGCGACCACGAGGAGGTTACCCCATGTGACTCTACCCTCCCTAGCAACTGGGCCAATTTGGTTGCTTAGGAGACCTGGCTGGAGTCACTCAGCACATCCTGGACTGGAACTCACGACTCCAGGGGTGGTAGTCAGCATCAATACTCGCTGAGCTACCCCTGCCCCCAGATGAGTCTCGTTCTTGCATTTAAACAGCTTGATGGATTGCAAACCCAAATGCAGGGATCGAAACGTGTTTTTCTAAGTTTCAAACTACGTTAAACTTGACACAGCAACATAAAAACGATATGTTTATGATGCAACCAAAGTGAGACGTTCCAAAAGCGTCCATTTGACAAAGGTGTACATTAACGTGTCCTTAGAAACGCCCTTTTAATAAATTTATCTCGGATGGATTAACAAATTCAAATTGCAAAATGGATTGCTGTGAACTGTAAGACAATAATTGGCTTATGTTAAATGATTTGGGAATAAACTAGGGCTGTCAATCGATAAATAAATAATATGACATGCCAATTAATTAATTTAATCGTAATTAATCGCATACATCGTTATTTGCTGAGAAAGGCCGCAAAATAAAGATAATTAATTTAATGCATAATAATTGAAATATCTATAAATATAATATGTAGAGCCTATAATATAATACAGATTGAAATTCAGTTTGAAATAAACTGCATTATTGTAGCAGATTAATAAAGCATTGATTAGACAATACAAAACGTGTCTTAAGAACTCAATATATTGTTGTTTTATTCTCATATCATTAAACAAGCCTACAGTTGACAGCAATCTGTTTTGCATTGAGTTCGTCAATGTGTCCAGTTCTCACAGTACGCGTTCTTGTGTTCCGTCTGTGCTATATTTATTGTTGCTGTATGTACACGTGCAAGCCGCAGACGGATGCATTTGGAGCATCTCACTAGTATACAGCATCATAAACGCCACATTTTTAGGATGCTGTGTCAAGTTAAAAGTAGTGAAAACTTGAAGATCGCATCTTAAGATTCCTGTATTCTGTACTTCCTCCTCAGCAAGTGGTTCTCATTCTGTAGCTGTGCTGCTTGTGAGGTTTGTTGAGACATGCTGCCACCTATTGACGTGACTCATAAAAACAGATGTACTTGAATTGCTCGTATAGTAGGAAATTATGTGCTTTTAATACAGAATTTACGTACGTGTCAAGGGGTATGATTAATTGCGGTAATTTCTTTATTTTTTCGCACCAAATTAATGTGTTAAATCAGTCAAGCTATCGTATTTTCTGAAAATAAAGTCGAACCTGAATATAAGTCGCACCTGATGAAAATTTCGCTGAGAGAGAAAAACAAAACAGACAAGTCGCATCTTTGTACAAGTCGGACTGACAGAGGTTGCATGTGGCAAGCATTAGGACCCGGGAGCAGCCGCCCAACTTCCCTTCAGCCGCGCTCCGTGAAGACGATTACCTCAGGATCTACAAATCATATCACGCAGTTCTTTACTTTGTTTTACGTAGCAGCACCTGCTTTAAGTAAGTTAAAAAAAGAAAAATTACTACCAGTGTGATGAAACGTCATTTTGTGGAGATGTAAGGAAAAAAGTTTTATTTTACTGCGGTCTAGAGTTTGTTATAACAATTATGTTATGATGGGACAGAATATTTAAACTGGTTGAATAAAGTACTTTGTAAAAGCAAAATACTATGCATAGGGAACTTTAAAATGCTACTACCGTCTCAATGTTTGTGTAAAGGAATGTGTGTTTTGGTATGCGTTTGTTTAACCGGCCGACATTAATTACGTATAAAAGATGTCACAGGACCTTTCAGATGATGAAAAAAAAAAAAACGACTTATATTCTGGAAAATACAGTAAACTTGAATAAGCAATTAGCTACAATAAAAGCTACTAGCAGGGGGCAATATAACTATTAAATGTTATAATTTATAGTTTAATCAGAGCTGTATTTTTCAGTTTTTGTGTATATTTTGAATGCTTGAACATATAAATTTACACTAAATACAATTAGACAATTAAGCGAGTCAAAATGTCCACAAACAGACACAATAATGTACATTAGCGAGTCAAAACATACTGATGAACAAAGAATATTCATTGGTTTGGGAAGTGCCGTTTTTGTTCCTAGAACATCGGTTAGTTGTTAAACACATGTAGCGTTATGTCACGCTAGACAGCTATTTTTATAAAGTAGCTTGTTACAAAACAAACTACAATATTTTGAAAACACCTGAACTACTGTTACACTACTACAAGTAGTAGTTATGTTAGTAGTGCTACTTTAAGTTCGTTACTCGTGTGAGGTGAAATGGAGGAGTTCTGGACCTGTTGTTCAGGGTTCTGCTGTGCTTGGGCGGCACTGCTGAGGATCCACTGCAGGTTGTGATCAGACATGACAATGCTGGGCTGCAGGCCAAGCGTTGGTGCGATGGTGGGAGGAGGAGGAGGAGCCAAAGGCACTGTGTGCGTTTCTGCCGCCATCACTTCTGTCGTCACGGCCGCCGTGCAGGAGACACTAGGCGCACTTGGCGGGGGCACCGGCCGAGTCGAGGGGGGCAATGCCACATAGTGCTGGGCAACAGAGTGTGCAGATGAAGCGGGTACTTCTGGTGAGTGTGATGAGATGGGCGGGTCCGAGGGGAAAGGCGGGGTAAGTAATGAGCTGCTGACAGCGGAAGGCAGAGCTGGCTGTGAGGGGATTGTTGTAGGCAGAGCCGGAACCTCCAAAACAGGGGTTGTGATGGAGCAGGAGGAGGAAGAGGTAGATGGAGGGGGCTGAGGTGACGGTTCAAGGCCAAACGACTCCACAAGGTTATCTGGAGGAACAGAAGCTTGAATTGAGACTGATTCAGAGACAAGTCATTTCAACTATGCAGAACATTTTCAATTGCAGACATCATATCGTCACTGTCCGATGAAAAATACATATCTCCACTTTTGGCAATTTTGACTTTTTAAAATGACCTGTTCCTACTGTTTGAATTGTGCATCGAAATGACCAATGAAAAGATGTTTAATCAGGCTATCTGTTTAACAAGTATGTCCACTGGCCTTGAGAAGTGTCCGTCAAAACCACGTATGTCCTGCCCTTATGTTTTGAAGAGCATCATCTAATTATAGCAATTGATAACCTACCAAGTTTTGGAAACATGAACAGTTAGAAATCTGTAACTGAACATGCGCCATTGGAACCCATGATAAGAAAAACGTACAATTAAAATATCGAACAGTTCACTAACAGATGCGTAATGATATAATTAGATTTATGGTTCTAAAGGTGACTAATTATGTCATTTTCGATGTATTTTGTAAGATTGTTTATGAGAAGAGTTTTTCCACACTCTTGAAAAATTAATTTTGTGGTGCTTTTCATCAGACAGTGACGATATACAGTTGCAATCAAAAATATTCAACCCCCTGACCAGCAATACATTCTGGTGATGTGAATTAAAACACATCAACTAAAACCTCAGTAAACAGTCAAAGTAAGTTTTGAATACAGAACAAAGAGTTCAGTTTACCCAAAATTTAATATAAAAAATAACTAATTCTCTCCACAAATGTCATGGCAAAAATATTCAACCCCCAAAGTCAATCATTTGTGGAGCATCCTTTATCATTAATAACAACAAATAAATGTTTCAGGTAAGTGTTCTCAGGCTTCGGACACCTCTCTATTAGAATTTGTACACATTTCTCATGAGCAAAAGCTTCCAGCTCATTGACATTCTTTGGTTTCTGTGCTGCCACTGCTTCCTTGAAATCCCAACAAAGGTTTGCAATGGGATTTTAATGATGGACTGAAAGGGCCATTTAAGGTCATTCCACAACCTATCCCTGAACCAGATTTTGGACAACTTGGATGTATCCTTGGTGTTATTGTCTTGCTGGAAAGTCCAGTGATCACGAGCTTCAATTTACACACTGAAGGCATCACATTTTTCATGTCAAAATGGCCTGATACCTGAAATAATCCATGGTGTCAGTCACATAGTCAGGATAGCCATTTCCTGCAGCCACAAAACACCCCCATAACAGGACTGACCCACCTCCATGCTTGACTGTGGGGATGGTGTTCTTGTCATCACCATGTCATCTTACTCCAGACGTACTGCTGACCCATGGCTCTAAAACTCATTTTCAGTTTAGTGTCATACGTCTATAAAACCTTCTTCCAGGACTCCACAGGTCTTTCCTAATAACTTCTTGAATATTCAGTCAACTGGAGTAAAAATTTCCCTTAGTGAATTTTTGCTTTCTTCCACACCCCAAGAAGGTTGCTGTTGTACCATATTTAAAAAATGTATGAATGGTGCTGCCAACTTTGTCTATTGGAAAATGAAGTGCCTTGGAAATGTACTTTTAGCCATGACCTTTCTTGTGTAATGAAATAATCTCCTCTATTAGCTTCTGAGACAGCTTATTTTTAATTGCATTTTTTGCATTGAAATACATTTTTGCTTACGACACTAAATTTACATTTTAAAACTTAAATAAGTGCCAATGCAGATTGATGACTTAATTTTGTTTTAAAACAATTACTTGTGTAGCCGTACATATTTAAGAAACGGCTACATGCAATAGGGGTTGAATAATTATGACATGGCTGTATTTTTGAAAAATCCTGCTATTTAGAAATATTATTTATATATTCACACTATGACTTTGAATGTGTCACTCAACTGAAATAGATGTAAAGTTAAAAAATTCTGGGTCATCAGAAAAGCTTACCTTTGTAAATCCTTACTGTCTTGTGGGGGTTGAATAATTTCGATTGCAGCTGTATTATGCTGTTATTATGCTGTTTCTTTTTCTGGATTAGCTGATATATTCTCTGTACTGCCATCTGTCGTTTAGAGAGCAACTACGGTGCAAGTCAAGCTTGCACGGAGAGGGAGAGAAGAAAACCGGGACCTATCAAATAAATCTTTCACTGTCTGGCAAGACGATTTGATTTGTAACCAGATAAACATCATCTAAAATTGCTGCGCTAATCAGCATGTGCCACACACACCCATGCATCACTGACCGAAACGGTCCATGAAGACCATTTAAAACGCAGAATTTTGCAGTTAAATATGCAAGGCAATATGACGATTTCAATCTTATATTGCAGCAATAATGGAAACGATACTGATGTCTCACAGGTCGAAGTCTGCAGGTTAATAACAGATTTTTTTGTTGTTGCATAGCACAAAATTTGGTCGCATTTGTGATTGATTTATTCTAAATGTAGAGAGTATTTCATTTTTTACTTGTTGTCTAGTAGAAATATTTCAAACAATACATGTTTCCTTGGAAATATTATTTTCAAGTAGAACTGTTTCATTATCACATTCCATCCTGTCAGTCTTTCGTATATCCATTCAATTAACAAAAGCCAGTTCCTTAATGACATCATTCTCCAGGACATGACATCATTTTTGGTGGTAAAACAACCATGAACATCAATAAGTATTAGCAATGGCTTTAAAGGATTTTGTGATGTTTTGTGCTATTGGTTTGCTTCACTCTAAAACATTTCATCCAGCTTGATGAATTTACAGCAACTGGTGTGATTATACAGTACCACAGTTTCAAAAGGTGGTAAAAAAAGTAATTCAAGTTAACATGATACACACCTTTATTTAAGATAACTGTCATCCAAGCAATGGATAACTTTAGCCTGTTAGTATTCTTATCATTATGTTTTAACTGATCAAGTTTAAGTGCCTGAGTTTGACCAGAGTATATTTCTGAAAGTCTACAGAAATACTTCTTTAAAACTCAAGCATATTCATTTTTTATTTAGTAGTGACGACCCTGATATCCAGTATTATAGTATTGGCATCTAAAAGTACTCACCAGTAGGTTCTGGGTCGTCTTGGCTGACACTGTTTTCTGGACTCTGGAACATCAGCTCAAAGATCCGTATGGGAGTGGCGCTGTTCAGATCCAGTTTCTGAGACTGAGACATGACAGTGTGCTGAGATTTACTCGTTTATGAGACACAAGTAATTTTTATTTGTATAGCGCTTTTAACAAGAGACTTGGTTTCAAAGCAGCTTTACAGGAACATATGCTATAATAGAAAATAAAGCGGTAATGACTTAGACTTCAGTCTTCATTTTGTGGTTTGATAAAAACGTGATTGTAGATTGTGCATAAAAATGAAAATTCTCTCATCAGTTACTCACCCTCATGCCATGTATGACTTTCTTTCTTCTGCAGAACACAAATGAAGATTTTTAGAATATTTCAGCTCTGTAGGTCCATACAATGCAAGTGAATGGTGGCCAGAACTTTGAAGCTCCAAAAAGCAAATAAAGGAAACATAAAAGTAATCCATATGACTCCAGTGGTTAAATCCATGTCTTCAGAAGAGATATGATAGGTGTGGGTGAGTAACAATCAATAGTTAAGCCCTTTTTTACATTAAATCTCCATTTTAACTTTCACTTCAGAAGTAAGACTAAACAATTACTTAAATATTGATTTATTTCTCACCCACACCTATTATACTGCTTCTGAAGACATGGATTTCTTTTATGTTTCCTTAATGTGATTTTTGGAGCTACAAAGGTCTGGTCTCCTTTCACTTGCATTGTATGGACCTACAGAGCTGAGATATTCTTCTAAAAATCTTCATTTGTGTTCTGAAGAAGAAAGAAAGTCACACACACACCTGGGATGGCATGAGGTTGAGTAAATGATGAGAGAATATTCAATTTTGGGTGAACTATTCCTTTAATATTTGTATTTAGACCCCCGGTGAGCAAGCCAAAGGCGACTTTGGCAAGGAACAAAAAACAAATCAAGGTGATGGTTAAAGGAATAGTTCACCCAAAAATGAACATTTGCTGATAATTTACTCACCCTCAGGCCATCCAAGATGTAGTATGAGTTTCTTTCTTCTTCAAAACAGAATTTAAGATTTTTAGGATTTTATTTCAGGTCTCCTCCTCTAAACAATGCAAGTGAATGTCCTCCATTTTCTGATGGTCCAAAATGCATATTTAGGGTGCATCAAAATAATCCACACGACTCCAGTCGACAAATAAAGTTCTTCTGAATGCAAACGATTGATTATTTTGAGAAACAAAACAATACTTATATACTTTTTAACTACAAATGTTCGCTTCCGTACATCTCTGTGATGTGCGCTCATGAGAGGTATGACGTAAGCTCGTTGGTAAGGTCACGCGTCACGTCAGGAAGTGCGTCATTGTTTACATTGTTTTTTTTTTTTAATTATTATTTGGAAATTATTTTATTTTATTTTATATTGTTTTGAAATTGTTTTGGACTGTTTTGGTTTGTGAACAGCGCTTGGTCTGTGCTCTGTGCAAGTTTCTCTTGTAAACAATGACACGCTTCCTGCCTCCTCCACGTGACGCGTGACCTTACCAACAAGCTCACGTCATCCCGCTCATGAGCGCACGTCACAGAGATGTACGGAAGCGAACATTTGTAGTTAAAATGATATAAGTATTGTTTTGTTTCTCAAAATAATCAATCGTTTGCGTTCAGAAGAACTTTATTTGTCGACTGGAGTCGGGTGGATTATTTTGATGCACCCTAAATATGCATTTTGGACCATCAAAAAATGGAGTACATTCACTTGCATTGTTTAGAGGAGAAAGAAACTCAGATACATCTTGGATGGCCTGAGGGTGAGTAAATTCTCAGCAAATTTTCATTTTTGGATGAACTATTCCTTTAATGGAAAAAAAATAAACTTGGGGGAAACCAGGCTCACTTTGGGGGGCAGTACCCTTCTGGCTAAAACAGCATGAATATAATGCCAATATTAGTTATTTATGTGTAGTACAAGTCATGATTTAAAACTACACTATGTAAGATTTTTTTGTTAGAAATGATCAAAATGTCATGAGTGAGTACAGCAACAACCTGTCTTCCAAACCATGTTTTTGCCTTAACCCACTACGGTAAGTCTACAATAGAGATTTTTATTTAGAGCTGTCAGGACGGATTTGCCGTGAAATCGCAGGCATATGTCTTTCGTACTTGCATGTTTACGTCATGTCCGTAAGCTCAGAAAGAAGGTCCGGCTGTGGCACGACTCACGCGAGTCTGTGAAGCGGGAAGCGAGTGCAACAGCTGTTCAGCAGTGGCGTGAATACACTCTCCTCATCGATTCAAATGTTTTTAATGGTTTGATGAATTTGTTTACCTGCTGTAATGCGTGGGTATGTTTTCTGGTAAGGGTGTTATGCTTTAATTACTTGAATGTGTACCGATCGCGATGCGTTTATAAGTTTCCTTTTTGTGCGGTGAAGTTTTTGTTACATGTTTACTAATATTCATGACCTCTGAGTATTTAATATAATTGCTGCAGTTTCGAGATGCCCAAAGTGTGTCTCCAAGTATGTGTGTGCCGCTGTTTTCTTAGGCTTTTTTTTTTTTTTTTTTACCTGAGTCACAGAAATGCACAACTTGACTTATTATTATTTATTTATTTATTGTGTGACGAAGACCTAATGGTCTAAACATTGCAAGCAAGTTGTTTATATTGTACCGATTTCAAAGCACAGTAATGTTTATTAATTTGTTTAGCATGTCACCATCTCTCTGTTTTACCTTTACTTCTAAATAAACCTTTAAAAATGTTTTTATTGTAATTGTGATATTGCATATTTCTGCTAATTATTTTCATGTTCAATTAAGTATTTCATCATTATTAAAGTTTTTATTGTTTGCAGTGCAAAGACCTACTATTGCAGTATTATGGTGCACTTGCATACTCCGCTGAGGCTGTAGATTGTAATATAAATATAAGTGTCTTCAAGTGAACTCATATCAGCCAATTCACAAGTTTCACCTCTTAAAATGATATGTGTGGTGCAATACAAACATTAATGTGTATTGTGTAGTGAATAAAACATTTTAATAATCATATTTAAATATGTCATTAAGAGTGTTGTTTATGTTCTTCAAAGTAAATAATATATCGTTTATACATTTTTAAGTGAATAACATAATATCAACATGAAAATAGCTGCTCATGACTCTGTTCTGCAGGTAATCAAACCATGAGATTCATCCGCCACTAGAGCAGTGCCGAATCACAACTGACGTAAATTGTTCCTCCACAAGTAACTTGCAGTTTTATGTTTCAGCCACTAGAGGGCCAAAAGTTACATGGTGTAGCTTTAAATTAGTAAAGTAAGTAAATGTTAGGATGAACACAGATCTGTGTGAAAGAGGATGAAACTCACGTTGTGGTTCTCCTGGAGTTCAGAGTCTGTGGATATGAGGCTCAAATCACTGAGGCACAGTGAGTGGTTCGCATCCTGCAATGTAAAGAAAATAAAATGGCATCAATTGAATGCCCTACCACGAGAGGCCTGTGACACGAGTAGGGCCCTGTGATTTCCATGACATGGACAGAGTCGCAATACTCAATATTCACAATGTAAAAGTTGCAATATGATAAAATAACCACATGAGGCCTGTGATAATGGAAACGAGAGTGTGTGATTGTTTGTACAGCGATGGGCCGTGTACCTCTGAGAGTCCGTGACTCACTGTGAAGGGTGCACCTTTATCATGACCACGAATGTGACTCTTCAGACTGTACTGAGAGCTGAAGGTCTTCTCACAGCCGTCACTCGGACAAAAGAACGGCTTCTCTCCTGGAACAGAGAGCGAGAGATGAGCTGAAGAGAAGGTGCTTCCATCATATACATGCAAACTCTTGTCTCCTGAAAAAGGAAAACATGAAATATAGCTTAGGATTTATAAAGCATAATTTGGACTATTTAAATGAGACAACAGATGTTGAAATGTGGGGTGATTATCGTTCATGTTATGTTATTGGGATAGAAACCACAATAAAAACACAATCCAGCCACCCACTGAGAGACAAATTCCTGAGTCCCTTCACCGCAGGGCAGAACCCCAGCTGAGACGGTTCATTTATTATTGGGGCCAAACTATGGAAAACAGGATTTTCCTTCTTCTTTTGAAAAGAAAGTATTTTGAAACCATACTGCAACTTTCAAAACTTGGCATAGGCGTTGTTACTTATTTCACATGCAAAGATCATAGCAGATCTTATTTCCATATAAAAGCAAATTGCTAATTTTTCCCACAATAAAAAAGTTTTACTCACACAGATATTAATAGCACTTCAGACATAATGTTTATTTTTTTTCCCTCCCCATTTCTCCCCAGTTTTGATTGACCAGTTCCCAACGCACTCTAAGTCCTCGTGGTGGCGTAGTGGCTTGCCTCAATCCGGGTGGTGGAGGACGGATCTCAGTTGCCTCCGCGTCTGAGACCGTCAATCCGTGCATCTTATCATGTTGCTTGTTGAGCGCGTTACCGCGGAGACATAGCACGTGTGGAGGTAACGCTATTCTCCGCGTATCCATGCACAACTGACCACGTGCCCCACCGAGAGCGAGAACCACATTATAGTGACCACGAGGAGGTTACCCCATGTGACTCCACCCTCCCTAGCAACCGGGCCAATTTGGCTGCTTAGGAGACCTGCCTGGAGTCACTCAGCATGCCCTGGATTCGATCTCGCGACTCATGTTATCTACACTAACATGAGATGAAGACTCTAGTCATGTCAGTAGCCTAATAAAAGCTGTTTTATTTGTGGGACGTCACGTGACCAGCCAAACTCGCTTTATCTCAGCAATTTTCATGGGTGGAATAAATTCATAACGGCTGACTGCAAACAGAGCATTTCTACCATGACATCCATAACAGAGCACTTTTGCTGCTGGGCGATGGTGCATCCACACCGCTAGGTGTATAAGTCAGGCTTAGCAAAAAGACAAAAATGCTAAGTGCACCTTTAAAGGTACAGCAGCAAAAACAGCCTGTTTAATTGTAAGATTCAGCGAGATGGTGGGACAAGGTCATGAAAAATGAAATAATAACTCACTGACTCACCAGTGTGTGTCCGTACATGTGTTTTCAGGTGATGACTAGCAGCGAAAGCCTTACCACAGCCATCGTGATCACACCTACAGACACAAACACAACTTAACTGTCAATCTGACCAGTACAACATCTCTTTACTACACAACCAGCAAACCAAACATACTAAGCTTAAGAGTAAATGATCTGGTAAGATATGGGGTCATGGTATACATATCAGAGCTGTTGAGAACAAAGTTTAATTTACAATTCCATATGGTGCCGTTAGCTTTACTTGCATTATGTGAATTATATCTACTTTCTCACAACTTTTCATTTTGATCTACAGTATACTAACTATATAAAGGGACTCTAAGGTGCTGTTTAACTAAAAGCAATCATTACTATTATGTGCTGCTCACCGGAATGGTTTTTCTCCTGTGTGTGTGCGGATGTGCTTCCTCAGGTCACTGAGTGTGGTAAAGTATTTAGTGCATCCCTCTGATTCACAGTTAAACGTCTTCCCAGTGTGCAGCCTCTGGTGTGCTTTCAGTCTAAAAACAGAGAACCTCAGTAATCATGCACTCAGCAGTATCAATCATTCAGCAGGTGCTTTTATGCCATGAGCTCAGTGGAAAAGATGGCAGACAAGTTGAGAGAAATGAATGAAATACATTTATATTCAACAATAATGCAAAGTGCGAGGCCTGGGTAGCTCAGCAAGTACTGACGCTGACTACCACCCCTGGAGTCGTGAGTTCGAATCCAGGACGTGCTGAGTGACTCCAGCCAGGTCTCCTAAGCAACCAAATTGGCCCGGTTGCTAGGGAGGGTAGAGTCACATGGGGTAACCTCCTCGTGGTCACGATTAGTGGTTCTCGCTCTCAATGGGGAGCGTGGTGAGTTGTGTGTGGATCGCGGAGAGTAGCATGAGCCTCCACATGCTGTGATTCTCTGTGGTGTCATGCACAACGAGCCACGTGATAAGATGCGTGGATTGGCGGTCACAGAAGCGGAGGCAACTGAGATTTCCACCTCCATTAAATAATGCAAAGTATCGATAAAAATAGTTCAATCTTTGGTTTATTTTGCCCAGTACTTGTGTGTGTTTTTACTAGCAACACACTAACATGAAAATCCATTGGAAACTATTTTCGCTCAAATATTTAATAAACAAAAAAGCAAGGGGCAGGGAATTTGTGGGAGTTTATGAATGATCGGTCTCCCAAATCTGCAGAAATCTGTTGCGTTTTTTTGTGGAATAATATGCGAGCAAATTCCGTATGGGCCTGATAATTGCTTGAAAAAATAGATAAAGCAATGTTTACTTGATTGAGAAATACTTGAAGGTTAAGTGCCATTGCTTTAATTTAATTCCTTAATACAGTAAAAACTTAATTAAATAAAGGTATGTGCTCAATAGCATATTATTTGTTGCTGTGGTATTGAGAACTGTGAAGTTTTACTGGTATAGGTATCAAATACTGAAATTTTGGTATTGTGACAACTTATCAGTTAGTGTCAGGCCTTAGAAGGCAGTTGCCTATATAGACAGTACACAGCAAGGCAGCACTCTAGGTTGAGAGGTTTTTTTGGGGGGGGGACAAATGGTTCTACAAATACAACCACTTTGCTAATGAGACTGGACAGGAGGTACTGAACTGTGACTACATGAATCAAGTTCATCAGGAGCAGTGCATTAATAAACACAGGCTGACAAGAAGTGGATGGTGTCAGATCGGTGGCTTCAGGCTAGCAGTCACATAAGCACAGTCTTACAGCACAAGCCTCTGAGAGATACACAAACTCTATGTTCAACACAAGGTGATTGTTGTCTGGGAACACAATATATTTTAAGGTGGCATCTCACTAGCCAACTCGAAACAAAATATTTAAAGTTTAAGTTTATGAAATGATTATGAAATGATTCCTAAATCTTAAAAATATTGACTTTCCGATGCATCGCGATCTTCATTTGAATGATCTCGATATCAATTTTTAAATCTCAAGATCGATCCTTTACCCTCCACTACAATGAGAGGAAATCACTCACTTTTGCAACCAAATTTCATGCTATGTGGCTGAAATGTATATATACTAGCTGGTAAATGTTCAGATTTCACTCACCAGTGATTGTGTGGTATAGGGTAGAGTGTACAGCAGCAAGATACTTTCACTGCGTACTGAGAGTACAAGTTGTTCCGTGTAATGTGTGTCCAAAGGCGAGATCCACGCGACCCATTTGTCATTGAATACTGTCTCTTTTAATACTCTTTCTGTCCTTTACAGTCAGTTTTTGATCAAAAACAACAGAAAAATAAACTTTTAATTCTAATCATGCATTGTCCAGATGAATAAAGCCATTTGAGTAATCTGTTGTTAATATGCGCTCATTTACAGATGCTCTTTAAAAAAACTGCCGGTTTTCTTAAAGAGACAACACCGGTTTTTATCAATGTAAATACATTTAAGTTGTACAAATTATGTAATTAAACAATAAACATGAAACAAAAAATATTATATGCAATAAAATCTATATATTTTTTTTACTGAATACATGGATTTGTTCATTTTTAAAAAGTTAAAATGTGGCCAAAATTATGAAAAACTAATAAAAAATGATTCCTAAACTTAATATTTTCATAATGTACCTAGTCAGAAGGTCCCCTGTATAATTATATATATATATAATCTTTCATATGTAAGCAAAAGGGACATATTAACTGAAATACACCCACATGAATCAATGCTTGAATTGGTGTCATAACGTAGTTTGTCCAGCAGAGTGCGCTCCGACTCCATTGTTTACAGAGCTGAAATTACGGTGGCTCTGCAGACAGGGCGGAGTTAAGCGGTGCGGAGTTAAGCGGTATCTTCTCAGCATTTGACGGATACTAAACAGAACACTGATGTTTATTTAGCTTTTTATTTTATTTTTATTTATTCTTTATTTAAATGGTCAGCATTTGACTGATACTAAACAGTAATACTGATGTTTATTTAGCTATTTATTTTATTTTTATTTATTTTTTTATTTTAATGGTCAGCATTTGACTGATACTAAACAGTAATACTGATGTTTATTTAGCTATTTATTTTATTTTTATTTATTCTTTATTTTAATGGTCAGCATTTGACTGACACTAAACAGTACTGATGTTTATTTATCTATTTATTTTTTTTATTCTTTATTTTAATGGTCAGCATTTGACTGATACTAAACAGTAATACTGATGTTTATTTAGCTATTTATTTTATTTATATTTATTTTAATGGTCAGCATTTGACTGATACTAAACAGTAATACTGATGTTTATTTAGCTATTTATTTTATTTTTATTTATTCTTTATTTTAATGGTCAGCATTTGACTGATACTAAACAGTAATACTGATGTTTATTTAGCTATTTATTTGTATTATTTATTTATTTTAATGATCAACATTTGACTGTTACTAAACAGTAATACTGATGTTTATTTAGCTATTTATTTTATTTTTATTTATTTTAATGGTCAGCATTTGACTGATACTAAACAGTAATGCTGATGTTTATTTAGCAATTTATTTTATTTTTATTTATTCTTTATTTTAATGGTCAGCATTTGACTGATACTAAACATACAGTACTGATGTATATTTAGCTATTCATTTTATTTGAATTTATTCTTTATTTTAATGATCAACCATTGATACTAAACATACAGTACTGATTTTTATTTCGCTATTTATTGTATTTTTATTTATTCTTTATTTAAATGGTCAGCAATTGACTGATACTAAACATACAGTACTGATGTTTATTAAGTTATCTGTTGTATTTTTATTTATTCTTTATTTTCTCAGTGTTCATTTCTAGAATTTGTTGACAATGTATAATAATAATGTCATATATTCTTTGATAAAAAAATATTTAAGAAATCAGCATTCTGAGGACATCTGCATAGTCAAATCAGTGCAAAATCGGTGCACAATCCACATAGAAAAGGTCTGTTTTCATTCAAAAATTAACTATATCGGCCACCATATCGGTAATCTGTGAATTTTCCCCCTCTAAAATCGGTATCGGTCTCAAAAATCCCATATTGGTTGGGCTCTAATCGATATCGAATAGAAATCGAATTGAATCGAGAGCTTGTGAATTGAATTGGGAAATCTTTACCAATACCCAGCTCTAGAAACAACTAAAATTTTTGGTCAGGGTGTCAGACCTACTAACTGTTTCAGTTCGCTGTCCTCTGCCATAGCAAAGCTCCCACAGTAAAATGTGTAACAAAATGAGCAGACAAACACAAACTAAATGCACATTGTGGTTTCACGTTGACATTAAAGTTCACCTGTAGAGTGTGTTGAAGGCTTTCTCACAGCCCTGAACATCACACTCAAAGGGTTTCTCTTTCGTGTGGACCCGGACATGGATCTTCAGGCTGTAGGACGTGAGAAAGGCTTTGCCGCACCCCTGCTGATTGCACACAAATGTGTATTCACCGCGGTGCGTCTTCTGATGCGTGCGCAGGTTGCCCGCCGTGCTGTACGTGCGCGTACAGCCCTCAAACATGCATTGGTAGCGTTTCACCTGAGATAAACAGAGAAGGGCCAACAGTTACAAAGAGAAGGACATTACTGTCTCTAACTGAAAAGAGAAATTACTAGACAAAACATTCTTGTCCTCAAGAGTCAGTCATGTTTTCTGTTTGCTTATTTCTTCTTATATTACAAACTACATCAAACTCCCACAACATTCTCTCACAGATGCTGGGCTCCACAAGGATCATTACAACACATATTTGCCTCAAATAAATGGGTATTGAGCTTTTATCTTATTTTAGAAGAATACTACTGTTTAAATTGTTTAGTGTTCATATATGGATGTACACAGTAACAGTTTGCAATATTTGACTTTATTTGGTTTGTAATAACTGGAAAGGTTCACAAACAGTTATTCGTCGGGAGTCGGGACTCTGGAATAATGAATGTTTATTGCAATGTATATACATCGAACGCTACTCAAAATAGCAGAGAATAAAGTCCACATTGATTTATGCGCTTAAATAGCACAATACATAAATCTTTCAATGATAAAATCACTCACATTAAAGTCTAACAAACATTATCAAACTGTCACTGCCTGCAACATATGGTGCATTCGTCCTCCTGGGAAGTTCAAACTTATGAGGTCGTAAATCGTAAATATGATGCGATGTGCGTTCAAGTGAATTTAGTCAGATGGAACGGACCTGTTTTGCAATTTCACTTTTCTCTCTCTAGTTTTCACTTACTAGAGTCAGGAGTTGGCAAACCTGGCATCCAATTAATGAAATGAGGTTGGAGGTGTGGGTTAGAGCTACTTTGACTTATGAAAAGCACTCAAACTTTTTGAGTTTGCTCTTCACAAGAAGCATCTGCTGACATGGACCATACCTTGCAAAAAAGAGATCTCAGAAGAAATATGATCAAGAATTGTTGCTTGACATTAAGCTGGAGAGGGTTACAAAGTTATCTCGAAGAGCTTAGATGTTCTGTCCACAGTTAGACAAATTGTCTATAAATGGAGACAGTTCAGTACTGTGGCTACTCTCCCTAGAGGTGGCCGTCCAGCCAAGATGACTCAAAGGGCACACCACAGAATGCTCAATGAGGTAAAAAAAGAACCCTAGAGTGACAACTAAAGACTTAAAGGAATCACTGGAACTGGTTAACATCTCTGTTCATGAGTGTACGATATGGAAAACATTAAACGGGCATGGTGTCCATGGTAGGACAAAGGAAGCTGCAGTTTTCCAACAAAAGCATTGCTTCGTGCCTGTAGTTTGCCAGAGACCACCTTGACACTACATAACGCTACTGGGAAAATGTTTTGTGCACGCCAGAGACAGAGTGAGATACCAAAAAAAATTGCCAGACGTTCATATACTAAAGCCAAGCGCACACTACAGAACCAATTGCAAACTGGATGTATCAACCACACAACCATCGTCCCTGACTAAAACTATGATCCGAAATTCATTCACAAACTCAAGAACAAAGCAACAGGTCAGTTAATGATTACACATCAACAAACAACATGAAAGACAAGCTCATGACCATTATTGCACTGAGTTGCACAGAAAGGGAAAAAACTGCTGAAAATAATGACAAGACAGCGGTTCAGGAGACGTGGGTGATGTCTTTCTTTTCTAATTATTTGTTTGGCTCCTGCTTTCCAATGCCTTTCCTCTAGCGCTCTCTGGACTATTTCATTGGCTGTTCTCATTGCTGGACTTTCGCTTGTCAGAACAGTGCGCATATGAGATGCTTGATTGATTTTTTAGCAGCAACCCTGCTATTTGTGTCGCTTTACTACCACCTGTTGTGAGGAAAGGAGACGCTAACATCGGCACTCAGAAGCAGATATCTCATATTATCCCATGTAGCCACCCTGGACCAGCAGTCAATTGTTGTGGTTATAGTTAAAGGCAAGGGACTGATTAATTCTAAATCAATAATTTAATAATAAAAAAAAAAAAAATGGAGGACAAGATGCATCGCGATACATCGAGAATTGTTTTGTAATCAAATTGTTACCCTTTTAATCGTGATCGTATCATGAGGCCAGTGAAGATTCACACCTCTAATACTCATCCATATTTTTATCCTCACTTCAATGCATATTGTTATTTTGATTAGATAATCAAGTATTCTAAATTGAAGCAAGGGCATACAAAGGACTATGTGACTATATGGAAATATGCCCCATAAGCACAATACTGAATATTCACAACATAGTTACAATGATTTTAATGTGCCTTTATTTGGCCGCATTATTATTTTTTAGTTTCATAAAGAGCAGATCAGTCATCAATCAGTAGACTAATTTCAAAATCCTTCAGGGCTGCATAATTAATCAAAATAACACCAAAATCGATAGATCGTCATATGTGATTATAAAACCTCAAAAGGTTGCGATTAAAGACAGATAAACATGGTCTGTGACTTCAGAATAAACAATTGACGTGCTGCTCTGTGCACACGAGGGGCTCAAGGGCTCGTGTTTTAAATGCTTTTAGAGCAGTTCACATGCATTGTGAAAGAAAAGTGCTGCATGTTCAAGCATTCGCACAATTCTCAACATTAGTAACTGCTCCAAGTTATTATACAAATCAACAAAATTTTCTTGTGATCACGACTTAAGTGTAAATCACTGCAGAATCATTCCAGAGATGTCATTCATTATTGCAATGTCAGAGGAGCACGAGCGGGCAGCTGAAATAGCTCTGTGTCATGAAGCACTGTACACATTGAAGCACTGTATTGGAGCTTAAATCATTTTGGGGGGAAAAAATTTGGTCTGTGACGTCCTAAGCTTCATTCGTCTGAAAATCACGTGACTGCTTCAAAAGAAGCGCAAATCCCAGTACAAGTTTAAACCCAATACATTCACATAAGCACATTTCACTCCCATTTGAATAAAATGTTACAGCCCATCCCACAAGCATATTTATTTTCTAATCTAGATGTTAATAATCAGTTATTCATTTACTCACAGACATTGTTTTTATTTTTAAACAGAACACAGTAACTTCTTAAGTCATATACGATGCCTTTGAGCCTTCTGTTGGTTTTTATATATTTATTTATAAAAACTTTAGTTAAAAAAAAGATGAAAACGACAATAGCTTTTGTTAGTTAAATAGCGTTAGTAAAAATTGTATTACTAGTTGTGCTTCATTTCCAGATGGCAGTAAACTGAACCTTGTTCAGAAGCTTTGAGTAATGAACCCAATTTCATTAAGTTTATAATGAAAGCCCCATTGCTTCAGAAAGCTTCATTTTCCCATCATTACTCCATGGATAGTGGATGATGACTGAGAGATGCAGGTCAGCAGTCTTGTTAGTCTCTAGATAAAACCGAGATAAAATCCATCTCCTTGACCTAAAGAAGCCTACTGTTGCGATAAACTGAATATGAAGATGCTGTGCCTGTGACGTTATGAGGTGCTGTGAGAACTTAAAGTCGAAATCACGAGAACAAGAGAAAATTAAGTCGTGATCACAAGAAAACAACTTTTGTTATGTTGAGATCATGAGAAAACAAGACAGGAAAAAAGTGATAAATCATGGACAAAATGGCCTTCCGTGGATATCACATTTATCAGCATTACATTGGCCCATCGGCCTCCCTGCTCTCAAGATATCTGTATCGGCTATTAAAAAATCCATATTGGTTGATCACTATTCACAGCTCGCTTTTGGCACCCCTCTGTGGACATTTCACCCAGAAAATGGAGCTCAAACGTGCCCATAATAGGGGTGAAACGATCCATCAATCTGGATTGATGCATTGATCAAGTAACCAACGATGCGAGTCATCGATACAATGCGTAAAGAACGATGTTTATTCTTTTAAGATGCACCTTTATTTTGACACTCTAATGCCAGCCATGTCCGTACACATTTCCGTCATGCGATGCAGCAACCATATGATATTAATTTCGCTTTATAAGCGCTAAATTTGCTTCTCATGTGGGACACAGACATGCGTGGGGTGACTGAAGTTGTGCTCTGCTCTATTCGTGCACGTATGTCAACAGGGCTGCTTCCCTCAATATTGTGGCAAGTGAGAATTTTCACTTTTAAAGGGCTTGGCGCAACTCAGCCATGTCAAATGGCTAAACAGCCAAAATATTCTGAACAGCGCTGAAGAGGGAAAGAGAAAACGCCTGCCTTGCAGCACCAAAATCAATTACAAGACTTTTCACATCTTCACATCAACACCCTTACTAACATTTAGTGCTGTAAACTGCAACAGAATTTCAATACAACTGTGGACGATGTAGCCAAGAAAAAACACAGATAACACATACTCTTCTGTCATGGGTATTCTGAATTGAAAGACTTGCTTGACTGTTGTAGAGATGACAAATTGTCACAGTGTTTTGAGTTTACCTCATTTCATATATACACCGATCAGCCACAACATTAAAACCACCTGCCTAATATTGTGTAGGTCCCCCTTGTGCCACCAAAACAGCGCCAACCCGCATCTCAGAATAGCATTCTAAGATGATATTCTTCTCACCACAATTGTACAGAGCGGTTATCTGAGTTACCGTAGACTTTGTTAGTTCAAACCAGTCTGACCATTTCTGTAACTGCTGATCGACTTTCACAGACAACAGTCTCTAGAATTTACTCAGAATGGTGCCAAAAACAAAAAACATCCAGTGAGCGACAGTTCTGTGGATAGAAACGTCTTGTTGATGAGAAAGGTCAACAGAGAATGGCCAGACTGGTTCAAACTGACAAAGTCTACAGTAACTCAGATTACTGCTCTGTACAATTGTGGTGTACAGTGAAAAAAAGAATAGTTTCATCATGCAGTGCCTTCATTTAATGCCAAGACAAGCAGATATTTCAAGATTAAAATCTCAGCTCTAATTTAAGACAGCACGATGAGGTAAGTTTTGGCTCTAATCCTAACGCAGGCTTTTCTGTTTAATGTGATGGTCATTTTCAGGGTGATTCTGTAACTGGGCTTTTATGATATCAGTTTTTAAGTGTACATTTTTAAATCAGTGCAGCAATATATCAGGGCGCTTTGTCCCGCATGTCATGAGCAGTATTTACGCATTTATTGGAAACTATTGCAGCTACTTCGGGCAGATCAACTGTATAAATCCATATAAACATCCATGTTAAGGGTTAATGCCTTTTGCTCTGCTGTTCGTGTGATTGACAGCTGGAGTGCAAACAGACAGCATTTCTGCGCAGGCACAGCGAGGGGCGCAAGGTGTGCATGTGAGAGATGTGCGGGCGCGAGGTGATCGTATGGCGAAGAGAGTGGCTGAGTCCGAAATCGTTCACTCATTCACTATTTCCTCTATATTTAATGGCAGTTAGTGAACGAAATGAGTGAGTGAATTCGGATGCTGACGTATACACCGAGTGTCGGAGCTCTGGGGCTGTTGCAGAAACAACATCACATATGAACTTTTAAAATACTTGGGTCTTGTTATTCTTATTAAATAATATATTACTACAATAAATCTTTCTGTTTTCCATTTTTAATATATAGTGTGTTAATATAAAGAGTAAACACATATGATCAAATAAAGAGTACATTTAAAAATGTCTCTGTATGTTTTGCCTCTCTGTATGCTATTATGTTATTTTAATCAAGTAATGGTTTGTCAAAAAGTAATTTAATACATTCAGCATGAAAGAAAACATTGCAGGAGTTGAGGAAGCAGTAAACTCCCAGATCGTTCGTCTTCCCCGTGGTGGATTGTGGGAAATTAACCATCATCGAGTATACATCAAATGTACACTCGAAATTAGAGTGCATTGTGGGTAATAATGAGTGAACAAAAGGAATGAGTGGCTCACTCAGAATTCAGACAATCCTCCAAAATGGCGAACACTCGAAATAGTGCACTATATAGTGGATAGGGGGAGGTTTCAGACACAACAAGTGTTTGTACTCTGCATTTAGAGAGCGGCAGAACTGCTGTACAGAACTAATGATCTAAATTCTTTCGACTCTGTAACTACACTGAAATAAGAATCCACGCAGGACTTTAAAAGCTATGAAATAGCGAAAGAAGGCATTACTAAAGCATGATCTTGATTTGGTTTATATTTCAGCATTATATATAATGTCCTTGTGGGACATTTTCACGTTTTCACCGTAATAATTACTAGAAATGTTTCCAAACCTCTCTTCTTATTGACAAATTCATCCATATCTGACAAGAGCCCTTAAAGGGATAGTTCACCCAAAAATAAAAATTCTCATTATTTACTCACACTCATGCCACCCCAGATGTGTATGACTTTCTTTCATCTGCTGAACTCAAATGAAGATTTTTAGAAGAATTTCTCAGCTCTGTAGGTCCATGGGTGGCAACATTTTAAAGCTAAACAAAATCACATAAATCAGCATAAAAGTAATCCATAAGACTCCAGTGGTTAAATCAATATCTTCAGAAGTGATGTGATAGGTGGATGAGAAACAGAGAAACAGATCACCTTCACATTCTTCTTCTTGTGTTTTTGGTGATTCACATTCGTCTCTGCATATCGCTCCCTGCTGTCTAGCAAAAAATTACCAATATTGATCTGTTTCTCACCCACAACAATCATATCACTTCTGAAGATATGGATTTAACTACTGGAGTCTTATGGATTACTTTTATGCTGCCTTTATGTGCTTTTTGGAGCATCAAAATTTTAGCCTACAGAGCTAAAATATTCTTCTAAAAATCTTAATTTGTGTTCTGCAGAAGAAAGGAAGTCATACACATCTGGGATGGCATGAAGGTGAGTAAATGATGAGAGAATTTTCATTTTTGGGTGAACTACCCATTTAAAGTGATAGCTCAGCCATAATTTAATATTCTGTCATCATTTCCCTACCCTCATGTTGTTCCAAACCAGTGTGACCCATTGTATTATGTGGAACACAAAATATGTAAGACAGAATGTTAGGGACTGACAGTCTTGGTCACCATCCACTTTCAAAATATGGAGAAAAAAAACATTCACTGAAGTTAAATAGTGACTCAGGCAAACATTCTGTCTAATATCTCCTTATTGTGTTGCATGGAAGAAAGAAAGTCATATGGGTTTGGAACAACATGATGGTGAATGATGACAGAATTTCCATTAATAATAATAATAATTCTGTAATACATGTTAAATGTGTAGTATGTAATGGAATATAGGGGAGTTAAAGGAATAGTTCACCCAAAAATGAAAATTGCTGATAATTTACTCACCCTCAGGCCATCCAAGATGTATCTGAGTTTCTTTCTTCATCAAAACAGAATTTAAGATTTTTAGGATTTCATTTCAGGCCTCCTCCTCTAAACAATGCAAAGTGAATGTACTCCATTTTTTTGACAGTCCAAAATGCATATTTAGGGTGCATCACAATAATCCACACGACAAATAAAGTTCTTCTGAATGCTCACGATTGATTATTTTTTTAGAAACAAAACAATACTTATATACTTTTTAACTACAAATGATCTCTGTGACGTGCGCTCATGAGAGGGATGACGTGAGCTTGTTGGTAAGGTCACGCGTCACGTGGAGGAGGCAGGAAGCGCGTCATTGTTTTCAAGAGAAACTTGCACAGAGCACAGACCAAGTGGCGTTCACAAACCAAAACAGTCCAAAACTATTTCAAAACAATATAAAATAAAAAATATATATAATTTCCACATAATAATAATAATAAATAAAAAACATTACTGCAGTAAATAACAATCCTTTAATTCGGAGCAATGCCGTTGCATTATCTACTTGTGCTTTTTCTTTAGCAGAAATATATAAGCTATTTGACTGTCAGGAATTCAAGCCACACAAGTTGTAGTTAGTGAAACCAAGTGCAAGAGCGTTTACTGAGATTCACAGGGTTTACACAGTGAGATCAATGGTACAGGTGATATCACACAGAAGAGAAGCTTCACAAACTGAAGAAGAGGTAACAGGCAAAACAACAGGTTAAGCACTAAACAGATATCGACGAAGATCAAGAGCAAATACAGACAGGTAAATAAACACTGCGAGTCCATTGTGTGAGAATTGACAGTTAAGTGGCGTGAAGGTGAGTTACTTATGCAGGCAGCGATGAGCGAGTGAATCGAGTGCAGGTGCGGTGAATTAGAAATCGGGTGATGAGGAGCGGAGCGCTGAGGGAGGTGTGACAATGACAAAGTTTGCACACATACCCGAGTTCGCTGGAAAAAAGCACGGGCACAGCCGATGAATTCAGATATAAACCCTTTGTTTCTTTCAATGGTCTGAAGTCCTCAGGGGTAAAATGTTCACTGCACACCCTCCAATATTTGAGAGAATGTAGAGGTGTACTGATATCCAGGTTCAGCACGATAAGCCAGAGCTTCAATAGCTCATGACCATGTATAGGCAATCAATGAAAAGTTAATATTTTTCCCAGCATGCATTTTCGTTGGGGTTTCTGAAGGTTGAAGCATCCAGGATACACACGCCAAACGACCATTTTGAACAATACACTTATACAAATACAAATCTACAGCAAAGACTATTAAACTTTTGTACAGTGCTCCTTCTCTTGTAAACAATGACGCGCTTCCTGCCACCTCCTCCACGTGACGCGTGACCTTACCAACAAGCTTACGTCACACTTCTCATGAGCACACATCACAGAGATGTACAGAAGCGAAAATTTGTAGTTAAAAAGTATAGAAGTATTGTTTTGTTTAAAAAAACAATAATCAATCGTTTGCATTCAGAAGAACTTTATTTTTCGACTGGAGTCGTGTGGATTATTTTGATGCACCCTAAATATGCATTTTGGACCGTCAAAAAATGGAGGATATTCAGTGGCATTGTTTAGAGGAGGGCTGAAATGAAATCCTAAAAGTCATAAATTCTGTTTTGATGAAGAAAGAAACTCCTGAGGCCTGAGGGTGAGTAAATTATCAGCAAAGTTTCATTTTTGGGTGAACTATTCCTTTAAGTCCCCTATATTCCATTACATAATACTAAGGTTGCAAAATTTCCATGAGAATTAACGGGAATATATGGGAATTAACGGGAATATATGGGAATTAAAGGGAATTAATGGGAATAAACTGGAAATTTGCAAAATTGCAAGTTAGCTTATAACAGGGAACTTAAACGTAGTTGGAAAAAAAAAACCATCTCGCAGCATAATCTTGGTTAAAACAACCAGATTTAATGCAAATTCAGTTTAATTTCTACCCTGCGCATTTCTCAATCAAATGCACACAGCACACTACTTACTGCAGGCTACTTACTACAGCAGGACTACTGAAGCCACACTACTGCATTTGAGCCCAAGGACTACATCCAGTCAAGTAAGTTTGATGATATTACTAGGGTAAATATATTTGATCTATGGTATTAAAGTTTAACTAGCAAATACCAAATCAAAATGTGTTTATACAGTAGCTAGCTAGCCAGTAAATCAGATATGCTAAATGTAAACTAGCTAACACCATTTCATTGACAATTTAAGAGGCTAGCTATCATGGTTCTAGCTAGCTCAACTGTGATGCTGTTTCTTCTGCCTTCTGCTAGACAGATTTTTATCATCATACAAGAATGTAGGTTATAGTTTGATTTAGCATGCTGACTGAGGAGTGTTCATCTATTCATCTAGCCTATTTCTATTCATTTGTCCAGCATCAATTTTAAAATATTTTTACCATTCCAGAATATTCCAATTGTTTAGCTAACTATTTATATATCTGTGCATGGAAATGTATTAGTATTTTTTACACTTTTTTTTCTAATCGTATTCTACAGAACAATGCCACGTGCACCATCTAATGTGTGGATAGATTTCACCTCAGCCAATGTAGAAGGAAAGGCTATGTACATTTGCAAATACTGTGCATGTTAAGAATGCCACAAAGATGCAGCAGCATATAGCCAAGTGCCCAAAGTTTTTTTTCCAATATTTCCAAAATTCCCCAGCTTAACTTCCCATGTAAAGTTTCTGGAAAGTTTCCGGAAATTTTCCGCCTCTTTGCAACCATACATACTACACATTTAACATGTATTACAGAATTATTATTATTATTAATGGAAATTCTGTCATCATTCACCGTCATGTTGTTCCAAACCTGTATGACTTTCTTTCTTCCATGCAACACAATAAGGAGATATTAGACAGAATGTTTGCCTGAGTCACTATTTAACTTCAGTGAATGTTTTTTTTCTCCATATTTTTAAAGGGAATGGTGACCGAGACTGTCAGTCCCTAACATTCTGTCTAACATATTTTATAATTTTTGAGTGAACTATTCCTTTAACGTCTATTATGTCATTTGTGAAAGTAACGAGTTACTACTTGAGTACTCTTTTAATTGGACACTTTCTTACTCTTACTCAAGTAATTATTTATGTTAGTACGTTTACTTCTACTTATTTATTTTTTTTAAGTAATTGTACTTTTACTTGAGTAGTTTTTGGCTACTTTACCCTCCTCTGCTGCCAAGTCATCATCAGTAACTAAAGAACAAAATGGATGCGGTGTGAATGAGCTCAGGTCACTAAATTAATTCAGGACATGTGCTGCTGTCACAGAGAAGACTGACAACTCGATCAACTCCAGCAGTACACTTTAATACAGAGAACTTAATCAAACTGAAAGACTGTAAAAACATCTCTGGACATCTCCTTGACTTCTAAGATCTTTTAGACACCATTTATAGAGCATTCCCAAAACACCTTCCATAAAGTGATATATTTCTGAGTTAAACAATAGTCAGTTGGAAATAATTTAAGTTGAGACCTGACTTGATTAGTTTGAGAATGATAATGGATGATATTATTGGTTAATGTTATTCCCCCTGCCTGCATAGTCTTGGTTATGTCATCAGAAAAGTAGTTTTAGAAATGGAGATTATATTTAAATTCAAACAAGCCTTGTCTTCAGAATAACATACACGGAAAAATTGTTTACATTGCCAAAGTTCATAATTAGTGTTTGGGATAGTTAACCATATTTAGCCTGATCTCCTGAAAATTATGTGACTGTTGCAACATTTTTGCTAATTATATTACGTTTCATCACATATACCTTTCGCAGTGAAAGGTCTTCTTTGTGGCGCTAAAAGCAAGTTAAATAGTTTTTAAGTTTAATGCCCAATTCCCAATGCGCTCAAGTCCTAATGGTGGCGTAGTGACTCGCCTCAAACCGGGTGGTGGAGGACGAATCTCAGTTGCCTCCGCGTCCGAGACGTCAATCCGTGCATCTTATCACGTGGCTTGTTGAGCGCGTTACCGCGGAGATATAGCGCATGTGGAGGCTTCACGCTGTTCTGCGCAGCATCCATGCACAACTCACCACACGCCCCACTGAGAGCAAACCACATTATAGCCATGACCATGAGGAGGTTACCCCATGTGACTCTACCCTCCCTAGCAACCAGGCCAATTTGGTTGCTTAGGAGACCTGGCTGGAGTCACTCAGCATGCCCTGGATTTAAACTCGCGACTCCAGGGGTGGTAGTCAGCATCAATACTTGCTGAGCTACCCAGGCCCCCCGCTCTATCAAGTTTTTAATCAACAAAACTGACCTCTCTACCCTAAACCTAACCGATAGTGTTACAAGAAAACACAAATGCTGAAGGAACCATGTGTTTCTATGACGCTTTGGGCTTGCGTGCTCTTCAGGACTCATACCCCGATCCTTTGCATTGTAAGTGCAATGCCCTATCAGTTGAGCTACCGTGCAATTTAATCACAGCTGAACAAGCTTGTAAATGTTGTTGGTTATGTAACGCAAATGTCAAAAAGCATCACTTTACAAGTCATGTTATGCGCTAAAGTAAAAGTGTTTTGATGTCATAATAGCATTGTGTGAGGAACAGGGTTTATAAAAAAAATAAAAATAAAAAAAAAAGTACTGTTTTACTCAAGATTTGTGTGTGAATGTTAATAAAAGTCATTGTTGTTATAGTGCCTCTAGTTTTAATTTCAACAGGAAACTGCTCTAATATGCACAACAAGCCATGAAAGATCATTTTGCAAAAATGTAGGTATAGTAACGTGAAGCTACGAGACCAGGTTGACCACATTTACTAAAACAAGTGATCAAACACGGCCTAGGCCTATGTGATCAGGTAACCAAAGTCGATCCTCTTCTTTAACACTCTTTAGAGCATTGCAGAAAGATTACAAATGGACCATTAAGCAGCTGTAAAAGCAGAGCAAGGCTGGATCCAGAGCTCTGATGTGAAGTCACGTGGAAGATCCTGTGGCGACGAGACGTCCCGTGCAAACAAAGGCCAGGAATTCAACAAAGCCTCTTTTTCAGCTTGTCTGATGTGTTCAATGTACAAGCAAATCTCTCAAACATGTGTGAATGACACAGACACAAATGGGCTTATCAGTTAAAGATTAAGTCAAAGAAAAATACTCATTTAATGCTCATATAAAGCCACTGAACGTCCAGTTTGACAACAAATGTCAAAGCACACTCGCTTTGCATGTGAACCAACACAACATCTGCCATCAGTGAATCAGCATTTTAACTCAACTGACCCTTCGCTAAGCTTTTTAAAACATTACCGACCAATCCTACCTTAGAAACTGTTTCCATTAGGGATGTTGCGATTTATATAGTTTCACTATTAACCGTTAAAAATGTCATGGTTAATTTAAAGTGAAATGTTTTATTTAGGCTACACGTGGCAAAATTATTATATATAAAATATATTATATAAAAGAGTTTTTCGGTGTAAGCCAAAATGAAAAATAATTTGTACTTGTGCCTGGGTAGTGAGTAGTGCAGCTGTTCCTATGGTTATAAACGATGTCCACATTGTACGTGGAATTTATGAAAATGTGGTTGTCATTACCTGAATTTTTCGGGAGTAAATATGGTTGTTGAATGCGGTTGTCACTCCCGTAAATTACCGAACTGTGTGTGTATAGAACAGGATTAAGCACTAAATGGTGAACTGACCACAGTATTTAGCTGCAGTGTACGTGGTCTTTAAGAAGTTACTTTTTAAACTGTCCTCATTACTTAAAGCATTGCTAGTGCACAAATTCACAGCATTCAACAATACATTTTACTTTTAGTCATTATCAAGACTTTAAATTGCAATGTTCCCATTATTATGCATCTTCCAGAGTTTCATTTGTGTTAATTTGTGACTTCTAGCACTCTTGTTACATTGAAGTACATCACTCTGCACTCGGGATGCACTTAAGCAGTGTTGTGCGCTTAGAGGGCTGCGCTTAGAGTCCATATATCCCTAAGAAATGCATCAACTAACATGTTCAATTTTGATATGAAAAGACTGTTTTGCCTCAGTGTTCTTGCATAAAATAATTTGCAAATAAATGTAAAACCGGTTAAATGTGTTTATTTTTTTTTCTCAGACGGTAATACAACTGTCAAAACCTTACACCGTGGCATTCCTAGTTATTATACACACACAAGTTTTTGCGTCTTTCTAATGTAAGTCTATGGAAGTCCTGTGTTTAACTGTGTGGAAATTATTTTAAAAATATAGTAAAATGGTAAGTTTTGAGGTTGTAATGGTCATAAGTGCTATCTAGATAAGAAACGCACTTGGTTTTGAGGCTGTGATGCCCAAAATGCTGTCTAGATAGACAGCTCACTAGGTTTTGAGATGGTGATTTCTGTGTACAATTGATTAAAAATGTAATAAGTTTTGTTTTGTCATGTTAATAAGTAGGCCAATGTGAATTTGATTTGTACAAAATAGCAATAAAGTAATTCAGCTTAACTGTTCTAAGTTTGTTTTGGAGGTGTAGCCAACATAAAGAATATGGTATGAATAGCATATTTCAGGAATCACCATCATTGTTATCGCATCTGCTCTAATAAGACCCATTTGCCACGCAGCTGGTATTAGTAGATTTAACATTTTCACGAACTGCACAAACTCCGATCGCAAATGACTGTTTTTAATTTCCAAAGTGCACCACTGAGGCCAAAAATGATCTAACAATGATCTTACATGAACAAGATCACCATTGAAGATCTAACGGGATGAATAGTCCCGTCACCAAAGGGCTCACTGAACGCAGTAAGTAACTTGGTCAATTTAAATTGGCTGTTAATAAGTTTGAAAATTTTATATGTCATATTATTTACTGTATGTGGACTAATAATTTAAGAAGTAATTTAGCAATAATTTAATTTATTTTATACCATAGATATCCATTTAAAATACGTTTTATTTGCCCTAACATTAACAGACATGTTATGCTTAAAAGATGCTTAAAAGAAACTGGAGCACAGCTCATATCCACCATTGAAATCTGCTACTTTGTTTACGGTAATTTAATATTTTAATCGACATTAATAATTGCGATTACAATATCAAGGGCAATAATTGACAATTATGATATTTGCTATAATCGTGCAGCCCTACTAGACAGACAGTTCACTGGGTTTTGAGACTGTGATGGCTAAAAGTGCTGTCTAGACTGGAAACTCACTTGGTTGATGGCCAAAAATGCTGTCTAGATAGACAGCTCACAGGGTTTTAAGACTGTGATCGCCAGAAGTGCTGCCTAGATTGGAAATTCACTGGGTTTTGAGACTGTGATGGCCAAAAAATGCTGTCTAGATAGACAGCTCACTAGGTTTTGAGACTGTAATGGCCAAAGAATGCTGTCTAGATAGACAGCTCACTGTTTTGACACTATGATGGCCAAAAGTGCTGTCTAGATTGGAAACTCACTTGGTTGATAGCCAAAAATGCTGTTTAGATAGACAGCTCACAGGGTTCTGACACTGTGATGGCCAAAGAATGCTGTCTAGATAGACAGCTCCCTAGGTTTTGAGATTGTAATGGCCAAAGAATGCTGTCTAGATAGACAGCTCACAGGGTTCTGACACTGTGATGGCCAAAAAATGCCGTCTAGATAGACTGCTCACTGGGTTTTGAGACTGTGATGGCTAAAAGTGCTGTCTAGTTTGGAAACTCACTTGGCTGATAGCCAAAAATGCTGTTTAGATAGACAGCTCACAGGGTTTTGACAATGTGATGGCCAAAGAATGCTGTCTAGATAGACAGCTCACTGTTTTGACACTGTGATGGCCAAAAGTGCTGTCTAGATTGGAACCTCACTTGGTTGATAGCCAAAAATGCTGTTTAGATAGACAGCTCACTAGGTTTTAAGACTGTAATGGTCAAAGAATGCTGTCTAGATAGACAGCTCACTAGGTTTTGAGACTGTAATGGCCAAAGAACGCTGTCTAGATAGACAGCTCACTAGGTTTCGAGACTGTGATGGCTGGAAGTGCTGCCTAGATTGGAAACTCACTGTGTTTTGAGACTGTGATGGCCAAAAAATGCTGTCTAGATAGACAGCTCACTAGGTTTTGAGACTGTAATGGCCAAAGAATGCTGTCTAGATAGACAGCTCACTGTTTTGACACTGTGATGGCCAAAAGTGCTGTCTAGATAGACAGTTCACTGGGTTTTGAGACTGTAATGGCCAAAAATGTTGTCTAGATAGACAGCTCACTAGGTTTTGAGACTGTGGTGGCCAAAAGTGCTGTCTAAATTGGAAACTCACTTGGTTTTGAGACTGTGATGGCCGGTGGAAAGATTTCGGGAAGGTCCATTTTACGCGCAAATTGCTCCGAATATAATCATATATTTAAGAAAGATTCATGAATGAGGCCCATTCTTTGTGGCAATTATGTAGGTGTATAAGCAAAGGTTTAATAAATCAACACTGTTTCTTTCTATACTTTGGGCATTTGAAAATAAAGTTGGCATTTTTCCAACTGTAATTGCGCATATTTAAGATGACATCATTGCTAGTGTACTGAAAGCAAATAGTAGAAATTACGCAGTGGCTTTGTATATTACAAACTCACCCTGAAGCGGCAGTTCTCTGGCGTGGTGAGTGGGGCTGAGTCGATTTCTCCCGCGCCAGTGGGCACGGACCATTAGCAGTACATCTCGATGCAAGATGAAAGTAATGTACAAGAGCATTCGTGCCATCGGGATGAAGGGAAGACCACTCTTGGATTTACAGTGGATGTGCGAGTAAGTTTTAATTATCCACAACCACACATTCAAATTCTGTGGTAATGATTGCATTATAATATAATCCAAATGATTTTCATGATGTTGTTTCGTTAACGGTTCTTGCACATGCATTATTCCGGTGATGTGGACAGAAAACTGGACTAAAATAATACAGTGTTTCCTGTATTACTATTAAGCGCCACAGCAACACTACTGAATCTACAGTGCGAGACAAGACATAAAGCACTACCAGTAGACCGATTCCAAAAGAAATGACTATTTTGAGCCAGCTCTTTTTAGTGAATCAAAAAGACTGTTGAATCCATTGCAGCTGACTGAATTAATTGACTTCAAATAAACCAAGAACTGCTACTGTGTTGTGTGTACTTTAGGCTCATGAGAGTTACTGGTCGTTCATATAACAACATGTAATTTAAAATACAAATTTAAGTGAATAATCTTAAAAAAAAAAAAAAAAAAGTTATTCTAAATTGACTATCTGGCAATTAAATATACAATTCTTTAAAAAATGCAGTTCACTTTTAAACATGCATACAGTATTGTTTATTTGTCCACTTGTAAAATGCAATAAAAAATAAAAATATGGCCGGTATGAAATCTGAATGGCTGGTAAATTTTTTCATCCACCAGCCACCTTAATTTCGGACCCTGGGGTGGAGCTTCACAAAGGATCAATTGTCTGTTTCATAAAACCCATCATGAACTGTTAGAAGAAGATATTCCTCACCTCTCTCTGCTTGGTCTCTGGGCACTCGGAGTGTAGCGTCAGTGTGGCCCCCTCAATGTTTCGTGGCATAGGGGTGGAGCCCGGGTTAATGATGAACTGGATCTGGTCTGGTGAGATGGTGTGGTGAATGTAGCCCTGCGACATGCCATCCGGGTCAGCCATGAAGGCCAGGGAACCCTCATCCCCCTCGCCGTCCTGCAAGAAGGTCATCCCATCCTCCTCTCCTTCCTCGTCCAATCGGATGGGGTCTTGCTCGATGAGCACGGTGGTGCGATCATAAATCCTTCTCGAGGAAGACGAGGGTCCCGAAATTATGCCATCGTCTTTGTCAAAGTTGGCCAACTTGTCTTCATCTTCCTCCTCTCTGGCCAGTTTGTCGACGTCCTCTTCTTCATCTTCAAAGAGCATGTCTGTCTCTGTGAGAGGACAATTCTCTCCCATGATCCTGACAGAGGAGCTCAGTCCTGGGTTTGTGCCAATGTGCTTGCTTTTAGTGCAGCTACAAGAGGTTTAAAGAGTTGGTCAATGTAAAGAAAACAGCCATTTGTAGTTTATATCAAAACTTGAGACTGTGGATTCATTAATTATTGATTTAGTAAACAGAATTTAGTACATTATGTATCAAGAAGTACAACTTGACACAAGTAACTATAAAGCATGACATTACTGTATAATAACAACCACTTTCGTGACAAGAAACTAGGACAGTGCAGGGAAACTATTTTTAACTGGTGTTCCTGTAATTTGTTGTTCCAAAACAATCAGGGTGAAGGTGTATGTGCAATCTAAAACCACTGTTGATATGCAACCATCACAAAAACAACCACAATGATCTTTCAAAAACTGACCTTAAACACATGCTGTGAGCAGCCAATCTAGACAGTATTTTTTGGCATAATAAGTGCTCACTGTGAACATTTTTGCCTATGATGCCCAAAAATGCTGTCTAGATAGGCAACTCCCTACGTTTTAAGATTGTGATGGCAATAATGCCATCTAGATAGGCTACTCGCTAGATTTTGAGACTGTGATGGCCAAAAATGCTGTCTAGATAGGCAGCCCTCTAGATTACAATGCCCAAAAATGCTGTTTAGGTAGGGAACCCACTAGGTTGAGACTATGATGCCCAAAAATGCTGTCTAGATAGGCAACTCCCTACGTTTTAAGATTGTGATGGCAATAATGCCATCTAGATAGGCTACTCGCTAGATTTTGAGACTGTGATGGCCAAAAATGCTGTCTAGATAGGCAGCCCTCTAGATTATGATGCCCAAAAATGCTGTCTAGATAAGCAACTCACTTGGTTTTGAGACTGTGATGGCCAAAAATGCTGTTCAGATAGGCAGTTCACTAGATTTTGATACTATGCTGCCCAAAAAGTCATCTAGGTAGGCAACTCACTAGATTTTGAGACTGTATTGCCCAAAATGTTGTCTAGATAAGCCATTTACTAGGATTTGACAATGTGTTGCCCAAGAATGCTGACCAGATAGGCAGCCCACTAGATTGTGAGACTCTGATGCCCAAAAATGTTGCCTAGATAGGCTACTCATTAAGTTATGAGACTCTGTTGACAAAAATGCTGTCTAGGCAGGCAGTTTACTAGGTTATGATGGCCAACAATGCTGTTTAAATAAGAACTCACTAGGATTTGAGACTGGGATAACCAAAAATGCTGTCTAGGAGGTAGGCAGCTCATTATGTTTAGAGGCTTTGATGCACAAAAAACTGTCCAGTCAGGCAGTTCACTGGATTTTGATAATATGATGCCCAAAAGTGCTGTCTAGATAGGCTACTCACTAAGATTTGACAATGCGTTGTCCAAAAATGCTGTCTAAGCAGGTAGCTTACTAGGCTTTGAGACTCTGTTGCCAAAAATGCTGTCTAAATAGGTAAATCACTAAGTTTTGAGACAATGGCTGCATCCAAAATCATTGGCAGCTGACTTGCTGCCTAATCCATTAATGGTTTAACTGACAGCTGTTTTGAACAAATGGAACTCTTAAGGAAACTGGTCTCCAAAGAGTTTGAAAAGCACCATATTTTCATTCTACCTCTGTATACAGCCTCCGAAGGCTGTATTTTCCTGGTTTCGGACACAGCCATTGATGCACAAAAATGCTGCCTAGATAGGCTAGTCACTAAGTTTTGAGACTGTGTTGCCCAAAAATGCTGACAATTTACTAGCTTACAATGCCCAAAAATGCTGTCTAAAGGCCTGTTCACACCATATCTGTGACAATTTTTCAAGACGAATCTATGACGTAAGGCCTATTCACACGAGTCTGTAAAAAGATTAAACTAAACCATAGTGTTTCACTCCTGTACAGTAGGCGGCGCTGTTGTTATTCCAGACAGTTCTCCTGTCTGCACCTTCCGCTGTTGGAGATTAATATAATGAAAGCTTGAAACAAATATCACATATGTCAGTGTTGAACTTATTTATTTTTTCTGGTGTAATATACGTTCTCATTGTCCAATTATATTGTATTGATTTATGTCTGTGTAATTCATAAAAAGGTAACTTCATTCATTCTATCTGGCAATTTTTGGAAAGTAATTGATATAATTTCTAAAATAATAATGAAAATGGTCCCTCTGTGTCCCAAGCTTTGTATTTTAGGCATATTTCCCATAAATCTGAAACTGAAGAAACATGAAGCTAAGTTGGTAGTCTATGTTTGTTAAATGCTAAACGATTAATTTCCATGTACTGGAAAAACGTCTCTCGCCAAAGAGAATTGTCAGCCTGCTTATGCTTTAAAGGGAAAAGTTGATGTATTTTATAAAATTTGGGGTTTATTTTTTAAATTTATAAATAAACATGACTTGCAGTTAGAATAGTAAGAAAAACTTGTATTATTCTTTTCCTGGATGTCTGGTTTATATACAAATCTACATATGGAATGGATTGGAATGTGGTGTTGTCTCAATTTTGTTATTTAAATTTTTTTCTTTTTGTGTCTTCATGTTAGTGTTCTTACTTTCTGTTCATAACTGTTATTCTATATATATATAATTTTATTAGATGTCAGTAACCAAGAGGGTAAGGGGAATATTTATATATTAATTTTTCTATATTTTTTTATTAAACATGCAAAATCTGTATGAAAAAAACCATGTATAAATATATATATGTATATACAGTTGAAGTCAGAACTTTGCATACACTTAGGTTGAAGTCATTAAAACTCTTTTTAACCACTCCACAGATTTCATATTAGCAAACTATCATTTTTGCAAGTCGTTTAGGACATCTACTTTGTACATGACACGAGTAATTTTTCCAACAATTGTTTACAGACAGATTGTTTCACTTTTAACTGACTATATCACAATTCCAGTGGGTCATAAGTTTACATTCATTAAGTTAACTGTGCGTTAAAGCAGCTTGGAAAACTCCAGAAAATTATGTCAAGCCTTTAGGCAATTAGCTTCTGTTAAGAGTAATGAATTGGAGGTGTACCTGTGGATGTATTTTAAGGCCTAACTTCAAATTCAGTGTCTCTTTGCTTGACATCATGGGAAAATCAAAAGAAATCAGCCAAGACCTCAGAAAACAAAATTGTGGACCTCCACAAGTCTGCTTAATCCTTGGGAGCAATTTCTAAACACCTGAATGTACCACTTTCATCTGTACAAACAATAGTATGCAAGTATAAACACCATGGGACCAAGCAGACATCATACCGCTCAGGAAGGAGATGCATTATGTCTCCTAGAAATTAACGTAGTTTGGTGCGAAAAGTGCAAATCAATTCCAGAACAACAGCAAAGGACCTTGTGAAGATGCTGGAGGAAATATGTAGACAAGTATGTATATCCACAGTAAAACGAGTCCTATATCGACACAGCATGAAAGGCTGCTGAGCAAGGAAGTACCCACTGCTCCAAAACTGCCATAAAAAAGCCAGACTACAGTTTGCAAGTGCACATGGGGACAAAGATCTTACTTTTTGGAGAAACGTCCTCTGGTCTGATTAAATAAAAATTGAACTGTTTGGCCATAATGGCCATCGTTATGTTTGGAGGAAAAAGGGTGAGGCTTGCATGCCAAAGAACACCATCCCAACTGTGAAGCATGGGGGTGGCAGCATCATGTTGTGTGGGTGCTTTGCTGCAGGAAGGACTGGTGCACTTCACAGAATAGATGGCATCATGAGGAAGGAAAATTATGTGGATATATTGAAGCAATATCTCAAGACATCAGCCAGGAAGTTATAGCTCGGTTGCAAATGGGTCTTCCGAATGGACAATGACCCCAAGCATACCTCCAAATTTGTGGCAAAATGGCTTAAGGACAAAAAAGTCAAGGTATTGAGTGGCCATCACTAAGCCCTGACCTCAATCCGATAGAACATTTGTGGGCAGAACTGAAAAAGCGTGTGTGAGTAAGGAGCCCTACAAACCTGACTCAGTTACACCAGTTCTGTCTGGAGGAATGGGCCAAAATTCCAGCAACTTATTGTGAGAAGCTTGTGGAAGGCTACCCAAAACACTTGACCCAAGTTAAACAATTTAAAGGCAATGATACCAAATAATAACAAAGTGTATGTAAACTTCTGACCCACTGGGAATGTGATGAAAGAAATAAAAGCTGAAATAAATCATTCTCTCTACTATTATTCTGACATTTCACATTCTTAAAATAAAGTAGTGATCCTAACTGACCTAAGACAGGGAATGTTTTCCATGATTAAATGTCAGGAATTAGAGTTTAAATGTATTTGGCTACGAAATGTAAACTTCTGACTTCAACTGTATATACACTGAACAAAAATATAAACGCAACATGTAAAGTGTTGGTCCCATGTTTCATGAGCTGAAATAAAAGATCCCAGAAATTTTCCATATGCACTGATTAGATTAGGGCCTAATGAATTTATTTCAATTGACTGATTTCCTTAAATGAACTGTAACTCAGTAAAATCTTTGAAATTGTTGCATGTTTAATTAATTAATGCTGTTAAAGCATTAATACACCTAATTTTGCATAACTGTTTCATTATGTTCTTTCCATGGTGTTGATGCATTTTGAGGCGTATTTAGTAGTAGATCAGTAAAGAGCACTGTTGGATATGTATTTTTCTACGAGTATATTACAAACGGACATTTGAAGCCAACTTCTCTTTTTATAATGCCTGGATTAATGCCTGGATAATATTACACAAGGTACAGTGATATAAATACATGAGGAATGATGCATAATAAAAGAATATAAAAGAATAACCTGGCTCTTGGTCTTTATAAAAATTATTGCAATACTTGTTTTTATTACACTTGCAATCAAAATAGCAGTATGGTTCTGCAATTCGTCTGTCTACAGTAAAATATAGTATGTAAAGAGTCTTTTTTGGGGATTTTCCACAAGCTCAGTGCAAACAAATTGCCGAACCTCGCTGCTATTTTAATGCCATGAGAATATAACAGGCACAGTGATAAATAATGTACATCAAGACAAAAAACCATAAGCAGACTTTCAAAAACAGAACGGGTTAATGTTTGCAGTACAAAGGTTTCATGAACTGAAACTATTTGTAATTCTATAATTCTCAGGGGTGTGTATCAGCTGTAGGTATGCTGGTGTTTCCAAGTTGATTAGTGCCACCAACACACTGGACTGAGCAGCTGCAGCGACTCTGGGAAAATGACAAAAAGCTTTTATCTCACTGGTCAGTCAGTTTTCATCGCAGTCCGAAGAAAAGTGCTGTCTAGGTAGGCTACTAGCTAAGAATTGACACTGACCACGTTTACATGCACTTCAGAAAATGGTTTATTCCAGGGTTTTAGCAGAAAGCGGCATCCTGAAACGTCATGTAAACCAGAACACTGATTTCCTTATGTCGTTTAAGGGATTAAGAGAAAGAGGTTTAACACACCAAGGTTTCTTTTGGAGAATGCGGCTTTATGTTCTCATGTAAACACATAAGCGGCATTCTGACTGGTGTTCGAAGAGTGCGTGTGAGTGGAACAGACCGCCATACATATTTGGATGGAGCCCAACAACAGGTCAACACAGCGGAAAGAATTCAACATTTCTGGGAGTACAGTGGGAAAATGACATGTACTATAAACCATACCCATTTATACACACCAATGTAAAATATCGGCTGTCCCTAACGTCCGCAAATATGGGCTTGTACATTGGAGGAATCCCAGAGTTTTATGTAAGAGGGAAACCCCCAATAAAGCATCGCAGTTCAGCTGCAGGTTGCAATAGTAAGTTAAGGAAACAAACAAAGCAACAACTCTGGAATATCTGGAAAGAAAGCGAATCAACAGAGAGTAAAATAGCTAAGTCTTCCTCGGATGCCATGTGTGTTATTACGTTGCTGTGGAGAAAGCTGCATACTGAACGAGCCGCATGTATACGGGAGTAAAAATTACGCCGCTTATACAGTGCATGTAAACGGGAACGCTGTCTAGGTTGACACCTCACTAGGTTAAAAGTAGGCAGTTCGTTAGGTTTAGAGACCTTGATGCCCCAAAAAGTTGTCCAGATAGACAGTTCACTATATTTGCATACCACGATGACTTGGGAGTCAGCTCACTACTAGGTTTTAGGACACAACCACAGTCAACCACATAGTCAATTGAATACATTTCTCTAGTATACTGGACGAGTTATAAAGCAGACATTATGCCCCAAAGTGATGGACATGTTGTGACAACAAAGATCCCTTCAGATCCAAAAGCATATATGCTGTTATCTGACTCTTGTGTCTTCTGTCATTACGGACACTTTC
Source organism: Myxocyprinus asiaticus (assembly GCF_019703515.2). Lineage (NCBI taxonomy): Eukaryota > Metazoa > Chordata > Actinopteri > Cypriniformes > Catostomidae > Myxocyprinus > Myxocyprinus asiaticus. The sequence goes on from NC_059358.1 coordinate 43,397,815, forward strand.
TAGAAGTTTCCATGTTCACTTTGACATTAGTGACAGTCACATGTCATCCGTCAAAATCATATCAGGACTTCAAACACATGCGAGTCTGACATACAGTCTATATTATATGATATATTGAGCTCGAAGTGATTAAATTATGAATAAATAAGAACTGTCAAGCCTGTAATGCTAACTCCTTAGCTCACCTGAGTATTGACGCTCCAGTCATCAGTTCAAGTGCTTCTGTCATTTCAGCATTAATAGACAAAGACACTGAAATACAATACATTTAATGTAATCAATTAAAACAATTGTATTTAGTCTAAGACACGAGTCCATATATACGCTAACAGGCTAAAGTGCTAGTCTCCATTCACATCAATGATAGCCGTTAGCTTCACTGGCACACCATTAACAACCGTTTATAAACTATACACTGTCGTCGGACAAAAGTGCAGTACAGTTGTCGTTTTACTCCATTACGGTGTAAAATCCACTGTTCAGGGTGAATTTTAGATGTTAAAGCAATATAATGTAATGTAGGGTGGATGTATGCTAACAGATTTAACTAGTTACCACTGAACAGAAACCAATCAAATCAAGACAAGCCATTAAAACAAACAAACGACAACAACACGCTCTTATACCATTATATTAACACGATAAAAATCACTTACTGTATTTACCTGTGTTATAATGGCCTGTGTAATGTTGTGTACATTGTGTGTTCATTGCTCTCCAGTGGCACCATCATGAGAGCAGCGCAGACTGACTCCAGATCAGTTGACTTCAGTGTTCAGTTCCTCAAGCTCCCGTATGGAGATAGAACTGTTTCATATTAACATACAAATTAAAAGAGATTTACAAATAGAAAGTTGGTTCACAAATAAATTGAATGAGATCCACAAATAAATGTTAGGAGTTTCACAAAAATGAAGTGAATTCACAAATAAATAAAATGAGATTTGCAAATAATAAAAAAAAATATTTACAAATATATTTTTGAACTCACAAACACAACTCTGTCCAGCATTCGTTTGTGAATCACGTGCATTCATTTGTGGATCGTTTCCTGTGCATTTGTGGATCGCTACATGCAATTGTCGATTTTGAAACAAATCTAGAGTCAAGATGTGTACACAAATCTACAAACAGGTGGACTCCACCCATCATCTACTCAAGCCAATCAGATAATGACCACATTACTCGGACCAATCGTAGCACGTTCCATCTTCAACCAATCACGCTTCGTTTTACTTTTATATACACTATATTGCCAAAAGTATTCGCTCACCTGCCTTTAGACGCATATGAACTTAAGTGACATCCCATTCTTAATCCATAGGGTTTAATATGACGTCGGCCCACCCTTTGCAGCTATAACAGCTTCAACTATTCTGGGAAGGCTTTCCACAAGGTTTAGGAGTGTGTTTATGGGAATTTTTGACCATTCTTCCAGAAGCACATTTGTGAGGTCAGACACTGATGTTGGACGAGAAGGCCTGGCTCACAGTCTTCACTCAAATTCATCCCAAAGGTGCTCTATCGGGTTGAGGTCAGGACTCTGTGCAGGCCAGTCAAGTTCTTCCACACCAAACTCGCTCATCCATGTCTTTATGGACCTTGCTTTGTGCACTGGTGTGCAGTCATGTTGGAACAGGAAGGGGCCATCCCCAAACTGTTCCCACAAAGTTGGGAGCATGGAATTGTCCAAAATCTCTTGGTATGCTGAAGCATTCAGAGTTCCTTTCACTGGAACTAAGGGGCCAAGCCCAGCTCCTGAAAAACAACCCCACACCATAATCCCTCCTCCACCAAACTTCACAGTTGGCACAATGCAGTCAGACAAGTACCGTTCTCCTGGCAACCGCCAAACCCAGACTCGTCCATCAGATTGCCAGATGGAGAAGCGTGATTTGTCACTCCAGAGTCCAGTGGCGGCGTGCTTTACACCACTGCATCCGACGCTTTGCATTGCACTTGGTGATGTATGGCTTGGATGCAGCTGCTCGGCCATGGAAACCCATTCCATGAAGCTCTCTACGCGCTGTTCTTGAGCTAATCTGAAGGCCACATGAACTTTGGAGGTCTGTAGCGATTGACTCTGCAGAAAGTTGCCGACCTCTGCGCACTATGCGCCTCAGCATCCGCTGACCCCGCTCTGTCATTTTACGTGGTCTACCACTTCGTGGCTGAGTTGCTGTCATTCCCAATCACTTCCACTTTGTTATAATACCACTGACAGTTGACTGTGGAATATTTAGTAGCGAGGAAATTTCACGACTGGACTTGTTGCACAGGTGGCATCCTATCACAGTACCACGCTGGAATTCGCTGAGCTCCTGAGAGCGGCCCATTCTTTCACAAATGTTTGTAGAAACAGTCTGCATGCGTAGGTGCTTCATTTTATACACCTGTGGCCATGGAAGTGATTGGAACACCTGAATTCAATTATTTGGATGGGTGAGCGAATACTTTTGGCAATATAGTGTATATATATAGCTTCGATTTCATTTCAGCCTCATTAGTAGCATCCACGTTTTACAATGTATTGTCATATTCCACAGAAGAAGCGAAATAGTACACATTTAAAAAAACATGAGGGTGAGTAAATGACAGAATTTTCATGTTTAAATAAGTCAACCCAAAGACAATGTTACAGTTTATTTAAATTTTGTATTGCACTTTCATTTCAAGACACAGAATTGTAACTTAAAAGAAATCTGACATAACAGAAAAATAAACAATCTCATATTACACATTTTAAAAGGTCCTGTATTGGAGCAGGTGAGTCAAGTGCTTAAAGTTGATGGGCAGTACACAGGGGAAATATCTGAAAAAGATGGCAATAATCAATGAATCAATTATCACTGTCAGAACATGATGCTGTATTTTAGAAAGGGACCCCGTAATAGTACCTCCTAAAACAATCACACAAAAGTGCTCAAATGTACTCAAATGTATAAGGTAAAAAATATTACCTTACAACTACTTTTATTAAATACATTAACATAATGTGAAACCAAATTATTGGCATGGCAGAACTCATTAATTTATGGTTTGTGTTCCAAAGATCATCTAATATGATTAATGTTTTATAAAGACACTATCTGTACTACTGATCTTTTGTTGTGTCTAGAAGTGTGTTTGTTTGGATCTGCCATGTAACATTAAGAGTAAAGGTTTTGATGACACATTTCAGTCAAGAAACTTGGTTAAAATTAAAATAGCAGACTCGTACAGTCAGCCAGGTTAGCTATAAAGCTAATGATCACGAGCAAATGGACAATTTTCAGCTGTCGACATTTAACAAGACACTACACATTTATAACTGAGAGAAAATTATACGAACCTTAAGTCACAGTATTCCTCTGATGGTGTCCATCTCTTCAAAGTTTGCGGCCTTGGAGTTTTTCTGAATGTGCTTGATTCCATGCTCATGAGAGCTGTGACTCTGGTCCCGCCCTGATAGTAAAAACGAAGCGTGATTGGTTGACGATAGAATGTGCTACCATTGGTCCGAGTAATGTGGTCGTTATCTGATTGGCTTGAGTAGACGATGGATGGAGTCCGCCTGTTTGTTGATTTGAGTGCACGTCTTGATGCTAGATTTGTTTAAAAATCGACAAATGCGTGTAGCGATCCACAAATGCACAGGAAATGATCCACAAATAAATGCGTGTGATTCACAAATGAATGCTGGATAGAGTTGTGTTTGAGAGTTAAAAAAATATTTTTGTAAATACATTTTTTTATTTGCAAATCTCATTCTTTTTATTTGTGAATTAATTTAATTTTTGTGAAACTCCTTACATTTATTTATGGATCTCATTCAATTTATTTGTGAACCAACTTTCTAGTTGTGAATCTTTTTCCATTTGTATGTTAATATGAAACATTTCCATCTCCATATTCCCGGATCACAACAGCATTCCACTTCTGTGTGATTTTCAATTAGAGGAAGATTTTCAAACATGCTCAAATGACTGCTGGCTATCTTGACATGTTATAATTTTCCCCCCTCCAAATGTGGAAAGTAAAAAATAAAATCCAGATACAACATAAACAAATAGATAATAATAACTTTTTACTGTCATGTTAATTACTTTTTTCATATTTATATATATATATACACACACACATATATATACACACACACATATACATATATAAATATACATATACAAATATACATACATATATATATATATATAAAAAACACTGGCAGCCAAAAGTTTGGAATAATGTACAGATTTTGCTGTTTCGGAAGGAAATTGGTACTTTAATTCACCAAAGTGGCATTCAACTGATCACAAAGTATAGTCAGGACATTACTGATGTAAAAAACAGAATCATCACTATTTGAAAAAAGTCATTTTTGATCAAATCTAGACAGGCCCCATTTCCAGCAGCCATCACTCTAACACCTTATCCTTGAGTAATCATGCTAAATTGCTAATTTGGTGCTAGAAAATCACTTGCCATTATATCAAACACAGCTGAAAGGTATTTGGTTTGTTAAATGAAGCTTAACATTGTCTTTGTGTTTGTTTTTGAGTTGTCACAGTATGTAATAGACTGGCATGTCTTAAGGTCAATATTAGGCCAAAAATGGCAAAAAAAGAAAAAAGAAACAGCTTTCTCTAGAAACTCATCTGTCAATCATTGTTTTGAGGAATGAAGGATATACAATGCTTGAAACTGCCAAAAAAACTGAAGATTTCATACAAAGGTGTACACTACAGTCTTCAAAGACAAAGGACAACTGGCTCCAACAAGGACAGAAAGAGATGTGGAAGACCAGATGTACAACTAAACAAGAGGATAAGTACATCAGAGTCTCTAGTTTGAGAAATAGACGCCTCACATGTCCTCAGCTGACAGCTTCATTGAATTCTACCCGCTCAACACCAGTTTCATGTACAACAGTAAAGAGAAGACTCAGGGGTGCAGGCCTTATGGGAAGAATTGCAAAGAAAAAGACACTTTTGAAACAGAAAAACAAAAAGAAAAGGTTAGAGTGGGCAAAGAAACACAGATATTGGACAACAGATAATTGGAAAAGAGTGTTCTGGATCTTAACAACATCGAGCATTTGTGGGATCAGCTAGACAGTAAGATGCGTGAGAAGTGCCTGACAAGACAGTCATATCTATGGCAAGTGCTACAGGAAGTGTGGGGTGAAATGTCACCTGAGTATCTGGACAAACTGACAGCTAGAATGCCAAGGATCTGCAAAGCTGTCATTGCTGCACGTGGTGGATTTTTTTATGAGAACACTTTGAAGTAATTTAAGAAGTTCTGAACATTTTTTTCAAATTGTAATAGTAATTTTTCACATTACTAATGTCCTGACTATACATTGTGATCAGTTGAATGCCACTTTGGTGAATAAAAGTACCAATTTCTTTCCATATGAGCAAAATCTGTACATTATTCCAAACTTTTGGCCGCCAGTGTATATATATTTATACATATATATTTTTTAAGCACTTTACATTTAAAATATGGCAGAATTTTCTGTTTTAATTCTGGGTCCCTCTCCAGAATTCCCTTCTGTTAAAATGTAGGTAGCCTATAATAAGTGTTAAAATGAGGGAAATTCTACTTTGCCACAGAGTTGATCTGTCTAGTTTAATATGTGACAAAAAAAAGTGCTGTAAACATCAAGTAAAAGGTTTTAAAATACTTTTCTTTCTATTATTAATAGCCTAATAATTTAAAACAATAGTTTCTCTGCTTATTTTTTAAATAATAAAAGATTATTCCAAACTATTATTCCCAAAAATTATTTTCAAGAATTTCAGCTTTTAACGCAACCAATTATTTATTTATTTATTTGTACTGCCTCCAGTGGTTCCATAACTTATACATTTTTTAATTTACCCCTTGTTCATCATAGAAGATGTGTATTCAAGTAATTGATTTGTGTTAGTTGCATTTTTCATGTATTTTCAAATAACTTCATAGATCTGGACAAAACAATGAGCGTCACACTGACTCGCATAACAAAGGATCGCTGTCCCCAATACTGCTGTCATTACCATCACAACAAACATTTTAAAGAATAAGATGGTAATGAGAAGTGACAGGAGAACACATTTCTGCAGCAGAGTTACAGAAATAAAAAATAAAAAATAAAAAAATAAAAAAATGTACATTATCTGGGAGTAGCTTTATTAGGTTTCATTACCAAACTGGTATTTGAAAGTTCTGATTCAGAAACAATTCATTTCTATTAAGTTAATAACTGACTGCTGGTTAAGTGGTTATATTTTTCCTATTATTATTTATTTATTTTTAACATAGGAATTTCATAAAAATGAATCAAGTCTTGAACCAAACCAACCAGCTCCAAACTGAATCACATCTTAACAAACTTTCATTTGAAGATCTGACAAAAAGACAAAGGGACAAGACTTAACGTCTTCCACGATGGAATGAAATGACAATCCAAAGTATTGCGAATGATGTAATCAAATTAAAAACAATGAAAAAACATAAATATAAGTATAGAATCAAAATATTTTAATTGTATTGCAAAATTTTGCGATATCTGCAAATATGCAAGTTGTATGAGAGTGAAGGGAGACCAACTCGGCGGTTGCTGCAGAGCTCTTTTAGCGTGCTTTGTTGGCTGCGGTTCTCTGATTGGTGGATCATTGGTAGTGCAGTTCTTCACCAGGAATTACACTATTAGACGAGTTTTAAACAATGAGTTTGAAATAACATGGACTGATGGCTTCAACTGATGGATGTTGTCTGCCTTATTGTCTACGACAGACAAACACTTTTGGACATTGGTTCAGCAATCTCACACCGTAAACTGGACTTCACATTCCTCAATGCCGACCCGCTGTTTACAAACACGCAAGCGGAGCCCTTTGTCGAGCAGCATGGCCGCGGAAACGCAGGAGGAAAAGGGGAAACAGAGCCGGCGTTCTCATCAGAGTAAGACGCCGTGCAAATCGACCCCCGCTACCCACTATTCTACTGGCAAATGTTCAGTCTCTGGATAACAAGCTCTGCGAGCTGAAAGCGCGGATCTCTTTCCAACGAGATACAAGGGACTGCTGCATTATCTGCCTAACAGAAACTTGGATGTCTGCGGAGATTCCAGACTCAGCCGTTGAACCCGCGGGGTTCTCCGTGCACCGAGCGGACAGAGTGAAAGACCTCTCAGGTAAAAGCAGAGGTGGTGGTGTATGTTTTATGATCAACAAATCCTGGTGTGATCAGAGGAATGTACATTCTATCAAGACTTCTGCTCTCCTGATCTGGAATTTCTCATGCTTCTGTGTCGACCATTCTGGCTACCGAGGGAATTCACAGCAGTCATTATCACTGCTGTGTACATCCCGCCACAAGCCGACACAGACCGGGCACTCAAGGAACTGTATGGGAGTATAAGTGAGCAGGAAACCGCGCACCCTGAGGCTGCGTTCATTGTGACCGGGGACTTTAATAAAGCCAGTTAAAAATCAGTCGCACCAAAATATCACCAGCACATTAGTTTCAACACACGAGGGGACCGGGTTTTGGACCATTGCTACTCTCCATTCCGGGATGGCTACAAATCCCTCCCCCGCCCACCATTTGGCAAATCGGACCACTCTTCCATTCTGCTTCTGCCCGCTTACAGGCAGAAACTGAAACAGGAAGCACCCACCCTCAGAACGATCCAGTGCTGGTCGGACCAATCAGATTCTACGCTACAAGACTGTTTTGATCACACGGACTGGGAGATGTTCCGGTCCGCCTCTGATGACGACATCAAGCTTTACGCTGATAGCGTAATGTGTTTCATCAGAATGTGCGTAGAGGACGTCGTTCTGACCAGAACTGTACGAATCTATCCGAATCAGAAACCTTGGATCAATAGTGATGTTTGCGCGGCACTTAATGTGCGGATTCCGGGAACGTGGAGGAGCATAAACAAGCCAGTTATACCCTCCGAAAAACCGCAGAACGCCAGAACCACAAAACGCCAGTACAACTCTAGAAGCATGTGGCAGGGAATTAACATCATCACAGACTTTAAAGGGAATAAAAACTCCGCCATGAACACCGCTGCCTCTCTACCAGATGAGCTAAATACTTTTTATGCTCGTTTCGAGGGAAATAACACCGCCCTCGCGGAGAGAGCTCTCGCGGCTGAAGCTACAGAGGTTAGTTCACTCTCCGTCTCTGTAGCGGATGTAACACGATCCTTCTGACGGGTGAATATCCGCAAAGCCGCTGGCCCAGACGGCATTCCGGGCCATGTCATCAGAGCGTGCGCGAACCAGCTGGCTGGTGTTTTTACGGACATTTTCAACCTTTAACTCTCTTTGTCTGTAGTCCCCACATGCTTTAAAACATCCACCATTGTGCCTGTTCCAAAACAATCAAAAATAACTTGCTTAAATGACTGGCATCCTGTTGCTCTGACCCCCATCATCAGCAAATGTTTTGAGAGACTAATCAGAGATTACATCTGCTCTGTATTGCCACTCTCTCTTGACCCGCTGCAGTTTGCTTACCGCAACAACCGCTCCACTGATGATGCCATTGCATCTACAATACACACTGCTCTCTCCCACCTGGAAAAAAGAACACTTATGTGAGAATGCTGTTTGTAGACTACAGCTCAGCATTCAACACCATAGTGCCCTCCAAGCTAGATGAGAAACTCCGGGCTCTGGGCTTAAACAGCTCGCTGTGCAGCTGGATCCTGGACTTCCTGTCAAGCAGACGCCAGGTGGTTAGAATAGGCAGCAACATCTCATCACTGACCCTCAACACTGGAGCCCCACAGGGCTGTGTTCTCAGCCCACTCTTGTATTCCTTGTACACACATGACTGTGTGGCAACACATAGCTCCAATGCCATCATTAAGTTTGCTGATGACATGACGGTGGTAGGTCTGATCACTGACAATGATGAAACAGCCTACAGAGAGGAGGTACACACTCTGACACACTGGTGTCAGGAGCACAACCTCTCCCTCAACGTCAGTAAGACAAAGGAGCTTGTGGTGGACTTCAGAAGAAAAGACAGAGAACACAGTCCCATCACCATCAATGGAGCACCAGTGGAGAGAGTCAGCAGCTTCAAGTTCCTGGGTGTCCACATCACTGAGGAACTCACATGGTCCATCCACACTGAAGTCATTGTGAAGAAGGCTCATCAGCGCCTCTTCTTCCTGAGACGGCTGAGGAAGTTTGGAATGAACCGCCACATCCTCACACGGTTCTACACCTGCACTGTGGAGAGCATCCTGAATGGCTGTATCTCCGCCTGGTACGGTAATAGCACCGCCCACAACCGCAAAGCACTGCAAAGGGTGGTGCGAACTGCCAGACACATCATCGGAGGTGAGCTTCCCTCCCTCCAGGAAATATATACAAGGCGGTGTGTGAAAAAAGCTCGGAGGATCATCAGAGACTCCAGCCACCCGAGCCATGGGCTGTTCTCACTGCTACCATCAGGTAGGCGGTATTGCACCATCAGGACCCGCACCAGCCGACTCCATGATAGCTTCTTCCCCCAAGCAATCAGACTTCTGAACTCTTGATCTCCCACGATCAAAATACATCAGCACTGCACTTTATTACCCTTACTCTTATATCTCACACCGGACTGTCATAAATTATATTATTATTATATTATATTCGCTCTTAACAACTGACTATCAACCGACAGCCTGAATGTCAATACAGTACAATACTGCACATTCTATATATATATATACTTTATATATTTTTATTTTTCATTTTTATTGAATAATGTGTATCTATATTGTGTGTATTGTATACTGTACAGTGTATGTTATTATTTGTATATTGTTGAGTGTAATTATGTGTATATCAGATGTTTAAATTGTGTTGTGTTAATTTGATGTTATTGTAAATTTGTATATGTCTCATCACTGTCACGACTGCTATATTGATCGGAACTGCACCCAAGAATTTCACACACCATTGCACTTGTGTATATGGCTGTGTGACAATAAATGTGATTTGATTTGATTTTGATTTGAACAGAAGCATATACCATCGATTCACAACCTCAGAGCTCATGGTAGGTCTTCCTTTTAAGGTTTATAAGTTATTGTTAAAATTAATTTCCCCTATAAAGAAAATGAATGGGATTTTACTTCCTGAACCAGACTGTTGCTCTCTATAGTGACCACAAAAAACAAAAATCCACACCATCACACATTTTTACCAGATATTATTGCAAAAAACTATTATTCTACACACCGTATAAACCTGTTTAAAGATAATGCATTTTCTTTCTCCTATCTATTCCAACAGTGACTGCTATCTACTTAAATGTCAACAGTTTCACTGTTACTGGTAATGCATTGAATTATATGGGGCTATGTTGTTCAGATATAATTTAAGAGTTATTTCGGTTGTTCGGATTTATTATGCAGTTACTAGCAACAATTCAGATAATGAAAGTGTAGAGCCGAGGAGGGCGGGGCCGGGTTGGAATGAGACACACCCGGTCCCCAATCAGCCTGATGGGGCGCGCGAGGGATAAAGGCGGCCGGGGACGACAGTTCGAGAGAGAGAGAATTACAGACAGCTGTACCGTGTGTTTTTGGTTGTGTGTTGTGTTTAAGTTGTTCATTAAATTATTATTTATATTATTAAGCCGGTTCTCTGATGCGCCGTCGCGTGGACCTCGATCACTACTCCACCCTCTCAGGCGGACTGCAGCCGCTCCTCCCCGGGCGGACCGGAGTCAGACCTCCGGCCCCCAGCGGACAGAACGCCCCTCCGCGTTCCCGGCGTCCCGTGGGGACACTCCTCCGCCCCTGGCAGCGGCCCTACCACTCCAGGGGTTCGGGGAGTCGCTTCCCTCCTCCCCCCGCGGACGGCGGTCTTCTCTCGACCCCTCCGCGTTCCCGGGGGACGGCAGGGCACTCCTCCGCCCCCGGCAGCGGCTCCCTCGCTCCAGGCGGTCGGGTAGTCCCGTCCCCACTCGCCTCGCGGACGGCGGCCGTTCCCCGCGTCCGGATGGTCGGGCTACTCCGTCCCCCGTCGAACAGCAGCGGCGTTCCCCTGGGTGGACGGCAGTGTGAGGACCCTGCGACGGGAATCCCTCCTCCTTCCCGGGTTTCGGCACCAGTGTAAGGGGGTTCCGAGGAAAGGAGGAGGCGAGAACCGGCTTGACAACTTAAATAATAATTTATTAACCCAAAAACACAACCAAAAACACACAACTAAAACCACAGCACAGCTGTCTGTAATTCTCTCTCTCTCTAACTGTCGTCCCCGGCCGCCTTTATCCCTCGCGCGCCCCATCAGGCTGATTGGGGACCGGGTGTGTCTCATTCCAGCCCGGCCCCGCCCTCCTCGGCTCTACAGAAAGCATCTATTTCAGTTTTATTGCTAACCGTTCATTAGAACTAGTAACTAGGTACTAGTAACTTTTCCAATAGTAACAAGACTGTCCTGGCCTCTGTGGTTTAGATTTCAAGATTTGCTTATGACTAGTATCTATTTTGAGTATTACTTGTGTAAGTCTAGTAAGATTATGCATTTCACTTATCAAGTAACCATTTTGGCATTGCAAATTGTAAGAATGATAATGTAACTGTTGTGTTACTAGTAACTGAACAGTAAGTGCAGTTTCTATCTGGGAATAATTGGAATGGAGATTTGGAATGGATAGTAAATGTTGAAATAATTACTATAGTACCTCCAAAACGAGGTACTAAAATCAAAATTAACAATTAAAAATTTACTTAAACCTGTCATTATTTTAATGCTCATGGATTATTTGGTTATGAATGATCTTTATTACAATGAGTATGGAAATTAAGATATTCTATATTTAAAATGTAATTCTCTTAATGATTTTGCTTTCACATTTTCACTTGTAATATGTGCAACTATTTAAAAGAAATAAAAGGGAAAGTAAAACACAGTACTGTGTTTCCATCCAAGGTTTCTTTTTGTTCTTTTTTCATTGTTGAAATGCAGATTTACTGTTATATGATGATAATAAAAAAATAATGACAATAATATGTACTTTATATGAATCACTTGACCTATTTTGTACATTTAAACATGCATTTATATATTTTATTCCTCTTGGAACAGAAATGTACCTGACCAGTATATATTTTTTTCTGACATAGGATTATTCATTTGTTATCTGCATCAAAATATATATATTTACCGATATAGCTGATGGAAACACAAATTATCGCAAAAATTTCACAAGTGTCGACATAATATTTTTCCATTTAACTCTAGCGCATAAACCCTATGTCGATACTTCAAATGTCACGGAAAACTGGTTTGGAAATACTTTTTGTCGAGAAAGTAGGCATTAATGCAAAAATGTAGTGTCACATGACAGAATATACCCCAATCGTTAGCCTGTGTTAATCATGACAACAAGTAATACATCCTTGAAAGCCAATTTATTGTACGTGAAGCATTACTCGCACTGTTATGGATTGGTCTTAATGGCGTATCTGCACAGATCCGATGCTGCAAACATATCTGTGTGTCATGACACTTCCAGGAGTGTCAAATCAAATATATCGTATCATGCACCTGTCATCGACAAGTGGACGGAAAACATATGAATGGCCACTCTTTGTGATTAATTTAATCATGGTAGCCATCCGTTTATTTATTAAATTTGCTTTTCTGCACCATTCAAAATAATAGACGGCGTCATGGAATTAGCCCACGATACAAAAAACATATAATTTCTGTGCACAAAGATGTTTTAAATTTAAAATAAATACACAATACTAGGAGAAAAGCTTCAGTGTGTTTTTTTTGGAACACTAACATATAGCCCAATTATATTAAATTATTGTTTAGCTTACTTTTGAAAAAATGCCGGCAAAATTCCCTGTATTAAATTTAATTAATTACCAAATAAAAAAAACAAAACATTAAATTAAAAAAATAAATTACCAAACAAAAAAACTATATTGTTAGGCCTATATACTTGCCTTTTCTTTACACAAACTTAAATTAGCCGTACCCTGTTCTGTAAATGAAAAGAGTCAGCTGAATGACATTCTCAAAATTTTCTACACTTATTTCAAGACTATAAACTATCAGAACTATTTGCCCAATGCGTTCACTTTCAGAAAACTAGCTTTTGAACATCTTAAAATGTTTAAATATTTTAAATCTAACCCTCTTTACCTCGGATCGCATTTGCTGAGCTTCTTCGGAAAATGTAAATTGCATTTTGACGCTAAAATTAATTTTAGATAATCAAGTTCAGTTGGTCGTTAAAAGTTGTGGGACAAATATACGGGACATAATGCAGTTGAGATGGCAATGCTTTAGATTAGATGATTGTTCAAAATAGCCTATTGAATATCAGGAATTTATCATATGTAAACCCTGATATTACACTGCATCAGTTTTTCACAGCACACAGCATATTCACATCGATGGATGATCCTTATGCCAAGACTGAAAGTTTCCCCACTACTTGGTGCAGGTTTCCAGCTTGAACAGGGCCATGACGATTCACTTTCGTGTTGGAACCGGTGGCAACCTGCCAAAGTCCTATCAGAAGGGCAACTGCTCCCTTCTGATTGCATTTATTTGTGAAATTAAAATGACAGTAAACTGGCTAATTTCAATAAATTGTCTCAATACTCTCCCCATTTTACCAAAACTTAGGGGGGGAAAAAATTAGGGACATCTGGGAGGCGAAAGGTACACAATTAGTGATAAACACACATTTCTGTATGGAAACGGCTTAAGGGCAGATTTGTTTTGCGATAAACCAAAACTTATGCAACAAAGTATTTTGTTAAGCATGACGTCATCACGCACACCATTTTTATTTATAAAAGGCCATTTGAATGGCAACAGGCAGAAGACGGCAAATTTCCCAAACATTTTTTTTACACATTTTCACTTTGTCGATAATGAAATAGCATGAAAAGTGGATGAAAACTAGGTTAGTGATTGTTATACTTCTTATAACGTAGTTTATATTTAATATAAAAAACAGCTGGGGTGTATTTACAAACATCAAAATACAAATATATTTCATCAACCACTACTTTTCAAATAAAAACAATCGGTCTCCCATCAATTTTATAATAAAACAAATTAGTTTTGATAGCTGTTTAAAATGCTTTGAATGAAATGGCAACTACTACAAAGTTTATACACATAATTCTGTTGATCCTAGGTGTGAAAAAAACTAGGAATGGTAGGCAACATGATGCAGTATATTATTCAGGTAATTTGTCGTGAATGCCTCTGTCAGAGGGGCTCTGGACCAAGAAATGAAGGAAAAACTCCTTCACCTTCCTTTTCTTTGTAATATCTTGCTTTGTGGGTGACCGGAGCAAGAGGCCAGAGAAAATTGAGGCTGTAAACAAAAGAGAAATCAATTAAATATATTATATATACACATTAAAAAAAAAAAAAAACTTTTTTTAAGATGACACTGGCAAACACCTAGAATCAAACCACATTTACTTCATCTTCAGTACTGAATGAGTTATGAGTAAAATAAGCTCTTGAGAGTTCTGCTTTCCACTGAAATGGCCTGTGCTTTCAGAATCTGCTGACCAAAATCCTCCAAAACAAGTAGTGAAAGTGCATTGTCATCCTACCTAAAATATTGACGTCCAGCCGATTATGTGCAGAGTGCTTCAACAACTCTTGCAGAAAGGCCATTAAATAGTTAAAAACATTTTTATGGCACTGAGGTAGCATAGAAATGATCTGTGGATGGAAAAATACATTTCATTAAAAATACTGTGATGATTATGTAAGAAGGGTCACAGTTTCCAAAAGTCCAGGCATATTTTGCAATCAGGATCTCATGTGCACCACGACACATGACTATGACTACACAAACACATTTTCAGAATATAACGTACTTACACGACCAAACATGACTAAAAGATATTGTTGAGTCGCCTCTGTAGGCAGCATTTTAAGGCGTCATAGCCATGCTCCCGACATGCACGCTGTTCCAAAAGTTAGGCAGCAGGATTATACAAAGACCCCCGATTTTAGCCAAAATCTAAGGCAGCCTACTGTACTGTGGAGTGTCCTAAATCAGTCACTTATGAGGTTTTAGTTCAGTTAAGGTGCTGCCTTTGAAGGTATATAGGCAGTAGACAGCATGGCAGCTCACTAGGTTTTGGAACAGAGCCATAAGTCATACATGGGAGAAGTTCTATGAGAGAAGTTGAAATCTGAGGGCACAAACCTGTCTGCACTGGCTGCTGTCAGAGGAACAGTCCAAGCACTGCTGGTAGAAAGAGAAGGGGATCACCGGCTCAGGAAGAGCGTCCAGGAACAGCAGCAGAGCTTCAGCCACTGAGTGGCTACTACCAGCTAATATTTCTCTGGGTTAAGGACACTCATAACCGTCAGGTCACGGCAGACACACAGGCACTGGTATAAACATCCTTCTCAGGTGATCGGGATGAAACAGATCACCATTTACACTTGGTGCGTCTCAAATGAGTCTCCTGTGACCACGTGTGATTGGATTTCATCATCGATCACTTACTCCGTCAGTGTGTTTACTGCATAACGAGTTGGCACACCATTACAAACGTGATGTTTCCAAGTACTTAACATGATATGTGTCACTATATATCAGAAAGAGAGATAGAATTGCATTTATACATTCAGGATTTACATTTATATTCAGATTAATAACTATATATTTGAATATTTACCTATATACATATACACAAGATTTGTAATTACATATTTGGATTTATATCTATGAATTCAGATTAACATTTCTATATTCAGGATTTACATCTATATTTAAATATATCCAGTTTTTAGGATTTATATAGTTAGGATTCACATTTATATACTTTAAGTTATATTTATACATTTCACTATATATTCAGGATTTATAATTACATATTCATAGATTTACATTTATATATTCAAGATTATATTTTTCAGATTTACATTTACAATTATAAAGTATTCAGACCCCTATTTTTTTTCTCACATTTTGTTATGTTGCAGCCTTATGCTAAAATGCTTTCAATTATTTATTTATTTTTTCATATCAATCTACACTCCATACCCCATCATAACAAAGAAAAAAAAAAAAGATTTTTAAAAACTGAAATATCACATTGACATTAGTATTCAGACCCTTAACTCGGTACTTAGTTGAAGTACCTTTGGCAGCGATTACAGTGTCAAGTCTTTTTGGGTATGATGCGACAAGCTTTGCACACCTGGATTTGGAGATTTTCTGCCATTCTTCTCTGCAGATCCTCTCAAGCTCTGTCAGGTTGGATGGGGACTGTCGGTGGACAGCCATTTTCAGGTCTTTCCAGAGATGTTCGATTGGGTTCAAGTCCGGGCTCTGGCTGGGCCACTCAGGGACATTCACAGAGTTGTCCCTAAGCCACTCTTGCGTTGTCTTGGCTGTGTGCTTAGGGTCGTTGTTCTGTTGGAAGGTGAACCTTCGGCCCAGTCTGAGGTTCTGAACGCTCTGGACCAGGTTTTCATTAAGGATATTTGTATTTTGCTGCGTTCAGCTTTCCTTCAACCCTGACCAGTCCCCCAGTCCCTGCCGCTGAAAAACACCCCCACAGCATGATGCTACCACCACCATGCTTCACCGTTGGGATGGTATTGCGCAGGGGATGAGCGGTGCCTTGTTTCCTCCAGACATGACACTTGGAATTGAGGCGAAACAGTTCAATCTTCATTTCATCAGACCAGAGAATCTCGTTTCTCACAGACCTTTAGGTGCTTTTTTACGTGTCTTCCGTCTGGCAACTCTGCCATAAAGCCCAGATCGGTGGAGTGTTGCAGTGATGGTTGTCATTCTGTAAGTTTCTCCAATCTCCACACATGATCTCTGGAGCTCCACCAGAGTGACCATCGGGTTCTTGGTCACCTCTCTTACAAAGGTCCTTCTCCCCCGATTGCTCCGTTTGGCCGAGTGGCCAGTTCTAGGAAGAGTCCTGGTTGTTCCAAACTTCTTCCATTTAAGAATTATGGAGGCCACTGTGCTCTTGGGAACCTTCCCCAGATCTGTGCCTTGACACAATCCTGTCTCTGAGCTCTGCAGGCAGTTTCTTTGACCTCATGGCTTGGTTTTTGCTCATATATGCATTTTCAGCTGTGATACCTTATATAGACAGGTGTGTGCCTTTTCAAATCATGTCCAATCAATTGAATTTGCCAGAGGTGGACTTCAATCAAAGTGTAGAAACATCTCAAAGATGATCCAGGCAAATGGGATGCACCTGAGCAAAATTTCAAGTGTCATAAAAAAGGGTCTGAATACTTATGTCAATGTGATATTTTTTCTTCTTTTTAATAAATGTACAAAGTTATCATCAATTTGCAGTTATCAGCTTTGTCATTATTGGAAATGGAGTGTAGAATGATGTGAAAAAAATTATTTAAAGCATTTTAGCTTAAGGCTGCAACATAACAAAATGTGGGGGTCTGAATACTTTCTGAATGCACTGTGTGTGTGTATGTATATATATATATATATATATATATATATATATATATATATATATATTTATTAAGGATTTATAATAACATATTCAGATTTATATCTATGATTTTAGATTTACATCTATATATATATATATATATACACACAGTATTTAGGATTTATATAGTTAGGATTCACATTTATATATTGAATGTTATATTTATACATTTATATTTACATTTTATAATCAGATTTTTAACTAAATATTTAGGATTTATTTTTAATATTTATAATTATAACAATATTTTTATAATTTATATTTATATATTCAGATTTAGAACTACAATCAAAGTTAAATTTAGTATTAAGACATTATATATATATATATATATAACTAAATATTCAGGATTTATTTTTAATATTTATAATTATAACTATATATATTCATGATTTATATTTACATATTCAAATTAATAACTATATATTAAGGATTTGTATTTATATATTCTGATTTATTACTATATATTCTGAATTTCTAACTGTATATTTGGATTTATGAGTATTCATTTATTTGGATTTAAAGCTATATATTCAGATTTATAACTATATATTCACAGTTACATTTATATATTCAGATTCATAAGTACATATTTAGGATTTCTAACTACTGGTATAAAAGATTTATGAGTATTCATATTCATATTTATAGCTATATATGCAGATTTATAACCATATAATCAGGATTGATATTTATTAGGGCTGTCACAATTATGAAATAACTATGACAAATAATTATGATTATGACAATTAATTGTCTGTTTTAGGGCTATGATGATTAATTGTATCTTTCAGGGCTTTCACGATTAATTGTGTGCTTCAGATGGTTATTTAATAATCACGACAGACCTAATATTTATATTTAAAAAGTTGCGTCTGAGACCGTCAATCCGCGCATCTTATCACGTGACTTGTTGAGTGTGTTACCGCGGAGACATAGCGCATGTGGAGGCTTCACGCTTTTCTCCGCGGCATCCACGCACAACTCACCACACACCCCACCGTGAGCGAACCACATAATAGCGACCACGAGGAGGTTACCCCATGTGACTCTACCCTCCCTAGCAGCCAGGCCAATTTGGTTGCTTAGGAGACCTGGCTGGAGTCACTCAACATGCCCTGGATTCGAACTCTCGACTGCAGAGGTGGTAGTCAGCGTCAATACTCGCTGAGATACCCAGGCCCCCCAAAGGTACAGCCTTAAGAGAGAACAGTAAAGTTGTTTTGGTCCAATGCTTCACTGGCAGGCAAGTTGCCGGTCTTTAACCAGTCTTTCTGTTGTCAGGGATGCATTGGCATTTACACTACTAATGTAGTGTGTTCACATTCATTTCTGACAACTGCACCTCAGAATGTGGTTTGAGTGATCAGATCACCCAAATCTGATGTTAATACCAGGTGTTTCTGGGGCCACTGAATCAGGTCATACCAGTGACACACTGATCTTTAATGTAATTATTACAAAGTGACCGCTTGGAAGGATACGGAGAGTGTCTAAGCTGCCTGTGTCCAGACAATCCCGAATCTCCTCAAACTCACTGCGTAAGCCAGGCTGCTGAAAGAGATCTTCCTGTGATACAATGACAAAATGCAATTTCATCACTGCTACTTTGGATGAACTCCAGACATTATAGTTCAAAATGTCAATTTAGCCTCAATGCACTGAAACACATTTAGAATAGTAAAGTAGTTTTGACAAGCCCGAACAACAAAGAATGATTTGGGGAAGCTGTTTTTTGTTTCTGGTTACAGAAACGTCTTCTAAGGCAACCAGTAGTTAATAACCTCGACAGATTCCTGCTTTAG
Organism: Myxocyprinus asiaticus; assembly: GCF_019703515.2. Classification (NCBI taxonomy): domain Eukaryota; kingdom Metazoa; phylum Chordata; class Actinopteri; order Cypriniformes; family Catostomidae; genus Myxocyprinus; species Myxocyprinus asiaticus. The sequence continues at coordinate 43,417,099 of NC_059358.1, forward strand.
TGCTGGTGTTGCTATGGAAGAGAGCTCAATGGGAGCCATAAAAAAAGACAAACAGTCTGTAAGAGGGCTAAAGTTACAACAGCACAGTTTAAAAGACAAGCACTGACAGAACAAGTTCAAAAACAATGTAATACATGAACAACAGAGAAAGACCTGTCCTGACCTGTTTTTTAGCATAACGGAAGAGATGGTCCACCATCATCCAAATCTCCTTCGGGATTTCTTGAGGTTTGTCAGCCTCTGGGTCGCTCATTTGATTATTTGACTTCATAATCTGATAGAAAACAGAAAACAAGACATCTGTTTAATCTTTCCCAAACATCTAATTTCAAATGATTTTCAACTTTTAATAAAAGTACCTCATTCTTGGTATGAGAAGTCATGTTATATTGTGAATAGTGTCACAGATGAAGGCAACGGACTGACTGTGTTCACAACCAAGCATGGCCTCGAGTGCCTTATTGATTTTATAAAACAGTTACTACAAACAAAAATAATCAAGGACACAGATTTTTATTTAAAGACATCATTTTTCAGACATGAAACAAGATGAAGTGTGTAATTTCGGCAACAGAAATAATTTGCCAAAATTAATTTCCGGACTCTTCCCACATCTGTCATTGGTCAAACAAGCAGATAGTCCCACCCCAAACCCACACCATTGGTTGAGCCAAAGCTGATGTGTCGGGCTGGTTAGGATGCTCTAAGAGCAATGTTATGATATCCAATGTTTAGCCAATTTAGCCAATGTTTAAAAAAAAGTTTAAATTTAGCAAATGATCAGAGCCGATTATTTCCTGTCAATCAAAAGAGTGCTGTACACAGCGTTCCCCCATTTTTGACCAATGAAGTTCCAAGAATTGGCCATAACATTTCCAGGCACTTGTGGTACTGGATACAGATTTCTCAAAACAATTTTTACTGATTTGCAGAAGTTCATTGAAAAAGTTACTGACTCAAAACTAGAATTTGGAGTGAACTCCAATTTGAATTTGAATTTAAGTAGAATTAAAATGGAATGAATTCAAAGATTTCATGTGACTGTTTTTTAAGTTTATTTTTTAATAATACATTAGATTTTTTCAGAATACCATGAAACATGTTCTCATTTTATCATATGCATAACAACTGGGGTATTTCCAGAAACATTACACTGTAAAAAATGTTCTTAGATCAAGTAAACAATGCTGAAAAAACATTGAAAGATTGACTTGATTACTGTAGGTTTTTGGGCATAACAACTTTAAGGAACACATGTAATGCATCTCAATGCAGCTTTCTATTACAACTTACTTCGATTCTTTGTAAGTCGAACCACCAAGCACAGCAGTTCAGTCCTATTTACCCTCTTCCCAGCATGCAATGGGGCATGAATAATAGGGTTGCATTGTTTAGCCTTTGGCATGGCTTTATTGTTAATTTTGTTGTCATGGTAGGTAACTTGTTGTTTTGCCATTTTAGGATGAGTTTCTCTAATTAAATGATCAATTTGTTGATTGTGAACCTTGTCGTGTTTTATGTACCAAATGTCGAGGTCTGTGCGTGCCATTTTAAAATACTTTAAATGTGTTTTTAGTTTTTTTCTATGATGTGCAAAAATTTGATATTACTGGTTTAAGACCGCAAGCACGTTTATAAAAATGTGCAGAGATGCTCACAATATTGAACAGTTGAAAACAATGTAAATAAAAGGAAGAAATTGTCATAGGACTAAGTTGACAAAGTTAAGAAATCTTCTTAAAGTTAACTTAATTTAAATATGCAATTGTAAATATGTAATATGTACAGCTAGCATGTCTAAATAAACTAATTTGTCAAATAAAGTCATGGCCAATTGCATTTTAAGTTCAGTTAATCTACTTAAAATGAAATAAATACAACAATGCAAAATTAATTTCTTTAAGTTTTACAAACACATCACTTTTTACAGTATTAAAAATCTATAATAAATATAATGTATTAATGTTTACAATGCCACCTATTTTTTTTTTCTTTTCTGAATTTAAATTTTTTTTTTTATTTAATTTATTTCAATATATTTAATATACTTAATATGGTGGAAGAATACTTCATTTCCAGAAAGGCTCTAATTCTAGTTATAATTCTAGTAACAATATAAATATATATAAAACGTTATCTGAAAACAATGTGGTGGACCTTTTGATTTTATTTATTTATAAAAAAAAAAAATTAAAGTGGGAAATTTCTATAAGTTAAAAAATGGAAATAAATAGGCTTATACCATGGTCTGTTCTAATACTCGATTCTGATTAACTGGAATGCATGCGGTTCAAACCATTTAATGCACAGGTAATTCCGGTCATTTTAATCAATGTTCGATATTAATGCACTGTTTGTAACCATAGCAACATAACATTACGGAGCAAGCAGAGTGAACTACAGAGCGGAACAGTCTGGTTCCGCAAGTAAAAATCCCATTCATTCACGCTATAGACGAATAGATTTTCAACTATATCTTATAAACCTTTAAATACAGACCTACCGTGAGCTCCGATGTTGTCTGTGTTATCTCAACTTCATTGTTTTTTTTTTGTTTTTTTTCTCCCAATTTGGAATGCCCAATTCCCAATGTGCTTATAAGTCCTCGTGGTTGCATAGTGATTCGCCTCAGTCCGGGTGCAGAGGATGAATCCCAGCTGCCTCCGCATCTGTGACCGTCAACCCGGCTTCACGCCAACCACGCTCAACTCACCATGCGCCCCACCGAGCCACATTATAGTGACCACGAGGAGGTTACCCCATGTGACTCTACCCTCCCTAGCAACCAGGCCAATTTGGTTGCTTAGGAGACCTGGATGGAGTCACTCAGCATGCCCTGGGATTTGAACTAGTGAACTCCAGGGGTGGTAGCCAGCGTCTTTACCACTGAGCTACCCAGGCCCCTCAACTTCATTGTTTAAAAATCGTGTTTGATAGCGGAATTCATGGTAAACAACCACATTACCCATGGCACAGCAGAGAATGATCCACCAATCAGAGAACCGCGTCCAACAAAACCCACGAAACGTGGCTCGGAGCGACCGCGTGCTCCCATGACGCACTGTGAATGACGTAATTGAGATGGTCCCCCTTCACCCTTAAACTACTTATATATTTGTACATATCAAGATATTTTGCAATAAAAGTAAAATATATTGTTTCTATACTTATAATAGACAACCTAAAATCAATAGTTTTATATATTCCCATCATTTTTTATTCAATGACATCATTCGCAATGCTTCATGGGATTGTAGTCCGTGCCCTCATGAAACACGATTAAGTACACATCCTTGTACCTTTGTCTTTCTGTCCGATTTTCAAATAATTTTTGGCCTCAAAACAAAGTTTGTGATGTTGTGATTCACCTCGAAGCTGGTTGGTTTGGTTCATGGCTCACAACTCTTTTATGAAGAATTTTATTAAAAGTCTATGGAAGAAATGAATGGGGAAAATACATCCGGAACCCAGACGTCTGAAAAGGTGGGTGGTCACTGTTGCACTCTATAACAACTGAAAACATTTCCTAACCACTTTCATCAGCATAGCTAAAATAATGGAATTCAGCTTGTTTTGCACTGAGGGTGAGAGATTGAAATCAGGACCTATTAAATGCACTTTCACTGTCCAGCAAGACGATGCAAGATGATTTAAACTGTAATGTGTTATGTATATTATGTTTCTGTGCTGAAGTGCCACCTATAACCACTTTCATAATTTCATAACCCCACGCTCACACATCTCTGACTCAAACGCTGTAGGAGAAGCGCTGTTGTTTACAAAACGCAGGTGAATGCATTTTGTGGAGAAGCGCTACCGTGCAGGGACTCCGCTGCGCGTCGTGACCGCATTACCACCTCGGGTGTGCATTATTTTTCAATAATTCAACGGTCCATCGTCAATTATTCCTTACATACTTCGTATAAAGTAATAACTAAAGTATTTGTCACCAAATGTGTCTTGGACTAATGAAATTCTGTAGTGTGACTGTGTTAAATTTCTTTGAAATGCAATTCAGGGGGTATTTATATTTGGTCACTTCATGCATTTTTACTGATCAGATTGCTATCCGATCATGAAAAGACAAAGCATAAATGCCCTCCAAGATGGATTCGAGAAGGACATATTCCCAAACAGAGGTGGTTTTAGATGCATCTTCATCAATCTTACCTGCACTCACACACATCATCAACATGTCTCATACAACTGGAAATTTTCCCAACACATTCAAGCAGGCTTGAGTAACACCAATGCTAAAAAAAAACAACACATAACCCCACAGCAGTCAATAACTACAGACCCTACAGTCTCTCTCCTACCTTTCCTGGCTAAAACTCTTGAGAGGGTTGTTTTCAACCAGTTGTCTGCTTTTCTTTCACAGAACCTTCAACCTACTCGACAGACATCAGTCTGGCTTCAAAAAAGGACACTCAATGGAGACTGCCCTCTTGTCAGTTGCTGAATCCCTGCGACTGTCGAGAACTAACTCCAATTCATCTGTCCTCATCCTCCTTGACTTGTCTGCTGCTTTTGACATGGTACACCATCAGATCCTCCTGTCCACCCTCTACGACCTGGGCACCACATGATCTGCTCTTGGATAGTTTGAGTTGTACATCACAGGCAGATCCTTCAAGGTCTCTTGGAGAGGAGTGGTGTTCCTCAGGGATCAGTGCTTGGACCCCTTCTCTTCTCAAACTACACATCATCACTTGGACAGATCATTAAGTCACATACCACTGCTATGCAGATGACCAGCTTAACTTCACTGCCCACATCTTATCAACTGCCCAATCTTGCAGTTACGTGCTTTATAACAACAGGAAAATCAGATCCAAGCTCTGATCATTTCAAGATTGGACTACTGTAAGACTCTGTTGGCCGGTCTGCTAGCACGATTAAGCCACTGCAGATGGTCCAGTACGCTGCAGTGCGTCTGGTCTTCAATCAACCAAAGAGGGCTCACGTCACCTCACTCTTGATTTTACTCCACTGCCAACCAGTAGCTGCCCGCATCAAATTCAAGGCTTTGACTCTGGCCTTCAGGACAGCCAATGGAACAGCAGCCTCTTACTTCAATTCACTCCTCCAGGTCTATGTCCCAACTAGCTCTCTGCGATCATTGAACAAGTGGCGCCTGGTGGTCCCGTCGCAAAGAGGCACATAGTCTATTTCATGATCATTCACTTTCTCTGTTCCTCTGTGGTGGAATGATTTTCCAACCTCCACCTGATCTGCTGAAACCAACTCAACGTACAAGAACCAGCTGAAAACACATCTGTTCCATGAGCATTTAACCAATCCACACTAAATGCACTTACTATTTAACAATTACAAAAAAACTTCTGCACTAGAATCTTTACTACTCCAGCCACTGTGAGAACGTGGCAGTGTGGTACTTAAGATATTGTTGACTTTTTTGGCAAATTGCTGGTTATATCCCTCATTTGTGAGTCACTTTGGATAAAAGTATCTGCTAAATGACAAAATGTAAATATAGATAGCAATCCAGTCAGTAAAAACGCATGTGACCAAGTGTAAATATCCCCTCAGTAAATTCCACTTCCTATCATTCCAAATCAAATTCAAATTCTAGTTTGGCCAATTCTAATCAAATTCCAATTCATGAATTGAAAGCAAGTTAATTCTGAAATTGTAAATTTTGCACAATCCTGCTCAAAAGAATGATTCACTGACAAATCAGACATCAATATGGCTTGCAAGCATGTTTCACCCTAAGCAAGAGGACTATCTAATTGATTAAATATTTCTAGAAAAACTAGAAAAATATATTCACTATAGAAATATCCATGACTTTATGTTTTTTTCTATTACATTTCCAGGTCTGCAAAACACCATTTTAAAATGCCATTACATTTCCAGGGATTCAGTGAACATGGGAACCCTGTATACACTGCTCAACACTGCAAAAATTAATAACTAAATAAATAACAGGGTTCCCACTCTTTTCAGCCAATGAATTTCCATGACTTTTCCATGACTTGAAAGCTAATTTCCATTGTTTGATAAAAGTTCAACTGAAAACATTTAATTTTAAATTTAACCCATACGAACAGATTGCATGAATCCTAAAATGGGCAAGGATTAGCGGCACATCGCTGTCTCTAATTGGACAGGTTTTCTAAATAACATGATACACATCATTTCACACACTGCATCTCACCATCTCTCGGATGGTGTCAGGTGGCATGTCCTGGATGGGTTCTCTCAGCAGACACAGTGTACTGAGAGAAGAACCGAAGCAGCTGGGCAGGTAAGAGCCTGTGATGGAGATGAAGTAGTCTTTGCCTCGCTCCAGATGAAGAACCAGGATGTCTTCAAGCTGCTGCTGGCCTGAGTTCAGCCCTGGAGCCATAGAACTGTTCACAAACACCTCCAGATCAATGTCCACACTGGCACCTACACACACACACACACAACACAATGCCAACAATGAAGCTCACTTTACGGTCTGCTGCTGAGGAGTGTTAAAACTGTCCTGTGATCTGTACAAATAACAACAATCGCTGTTATGGATACAGAAAATGTTTTTTAAAACAGTGTGGAATCAAATTTTGCTTAACGCGTACCGCAAGTGTTAAGAGAGAATTTCAATCTCTTTCATGTTATTCTGATTCTACCTTCAAGTCATGTCAGAATGTTTATATTTATGAGATAAGCACACATGAGCACATGAACACAACCCCAATGTGGTAATCACCAGTGGAAAGCTGAGGGCATGTTGATTAAAGTATCTTGGCCGGAAAATTGGTATTAAACGTATAAAATAAGTTGTTAATGTCGACTGTTAGCTTGTGCACATTTTGTAGTTTGTGGTAACGTGCCATCTGTTGCTTTTCATTTAGTTGTGCTAGCACTAAAGTTTCATGTGATTGTTGGTAAGTGAAAAAGAGAGAAAGAAAAAGCACATTCTCAAATGCGCTCATTATACTCTGACCAAAATCACTTGATTGCACATCAGATCATGATTATAAAACTTGCACGAAGGGATGTAATGGTTTCACAGGATACTACGTATTTCTTACCGTTGACATTCTCATTCACAGTACTGCATGGATAGAAAGTAGTTTTTTCTAAATTAGCGTTTTAAAATAGTCTGTTTCCTAACCCTAACTCTGTATCGGCCGATACCGATCCAAATCCAATACCAGTGTTTTTTTCTCTTAGTCAGTTATGGTTGAATATCTTGACCTCACTGTGTAGAACTGATTGCAGGAAAGTCTTCAGAAGAAAGAAGTCAGTTCTCTTTGCACATTTATTTTTTTATAATTTTTTTATAACTTGTATCTGGACTTTTGATCACTTTGTTTGACTGAAATTGATATCAGTCCACTTTTCATTCACACAATAATTTTTTTGGAACCAAGCCAACTTAAATGTTGTAATTTGTAAACAAATAATAATAATAATAATAATAATTATATATAAATATTATTATTATCAGTTAAATTTAAGAAATGTGTTATACAATAGTAATATATATTCTGTCATGCCTTTTTAACTTTAAAACCCTCTAGCTTTTATTTGATGATCGGAACACTCCAGAAAGTCATTTGAGTGTGTGTGTGTGTGTTTAGCCCAACTCACAGTATTTTAATACACTTCTTATTCAAAATCTGGTGAAATGCTCATTTGGTGCCATGCTCAATGCATGTTATAAGCGAACCGAACTACTGAGCATCTACATCTGAGATGTTTGTGTGTAGCGCTTAGAGTCGGCGCCAGGATGAAATATGTGGGGGGGCATGTAGAATTTCAGAGGGGGCCACATTTTGTGAATGATAACCCACCCCCATCGACAACAGACAATGCACAATGCTTTTAAATGTGCAAGCAAAGTGCATATAAATGCATATAGATATACAGTAGGATATCCCTATCTGATACTCTGCACCCCTTAATTATATATTTTAAGCAGACTCTGTGATAGCTAAATTTTATGATCAATTAATATCATTATACATATGTCAGAGAGAGAAGGAAAAATGTAATTAACTTGCTGCCGTGCATAAAATTCATCTATATATTGACTCCTCATCCTCATCTCCTCTTCATCTCTGACACCCAAGGGTGCTCTCACCTGCACCACACGTTGTGTTGCACTGCACATGTTGTGTAGCAGTGTTGTTACTGTTATCACTTATGGAATTCAAGTTTTCCCTTTGATTGGTGAATGTCCCTAAAGCGCAGCTTCCACACATCTCCTCATTTTGCGCACTGCAATAACGGTGAACCTCGTTACAGTGCATCCGGAAAATATTCACAGCGCTTCACTTTTTCCACATTTTGTTATGTTACAGCCTTATTCCAAAATGGATTAAATTCATTATTTTCCTCAAAATTCTACAAACAATACCCCATAATGACAACATGAAAGAAGTTTGTTTGAAATCTTTGCAAATTTATTAAAAATAAAAAACAAAAAAAATCACATGTACATAAGTATTCACAGCCTTTGCCATGACGCTCAAAATTGAGCTCAGGTGTATCCTGTTTCCACTGATCATCCTTGAGATGTTTCTACAACTTGATTGGAGTCCACCTGTGATAAATTCAGTTGATTGGACATGATTTGGAAAGGCACACACCTGTCTATATAAGGTCCCACAGTTAACAGTGCATGTCAGAGCACAAACCAAGCCATGAAGTCCAAGGAATTGTCTGTAGACCTCCGAGACAGGATTGTATCGAGGCACAGATCTGGGGAAGGGTACAGAAAAATGTCTGCAGCATTGAATGTCCCAATGAGCACAGTGGCCTCCATCATCCGTAAATGGAAGAAGTTTGGAACCACCAGGACTCTTCCTAGAGCTGGCCGCCCGGCCAAACTGAGCGATCGGGGGAGAAGGGCCTTAGTCAGGGAGGTGACCAAGAACCCAATGGTCACTCTGACAGAGCTCCAGCATTTCTCTGTGGAGAAAGGAGAACCTTCCAGAAGAACAACCATCTCTGCAGCACTCCACCAATCAGGCCTGTATGGTAGAGTGGCCGGACGGAAGCCACTCCTCAGTAAAAGGCATATGACAGCCCACCTGGAGTTTGTCAAAAGGCACCTGAAGGACTCTCAGACCATGAGAAACAAAGACTGAACTCTTTGGCCTGAATGGCAAGCGTCATGTCTGGAGGAAACCAGGCACCGCTCATCACCTGGCCAATACCATCCCTACAGTGAAGCATGGTGGTGGCAGCATCATGCTGTGGGGATGTTTTTCAGCGGTAGGAACTGGGAGACTAGTCAGGATCGAGGGAAAGATGAATGCAGCAATGTACAGAGACATCCTTGATGAAAACCAGCTCCAGAGCACTCTGGACCTCAGACTGGGGTGAAGGTTCATCTTCCAACAGGACAACGACCCTAAGCACACAGCCAAGATAACAAAGGAGTGGCTACGGGACAACTCTGTGAATGTCCTTGAGTGGCCCAGCCAAAGCCCAGACTTGAACCCGATTGAACATCTCTGGAGAGATCTGAAAATGGCTGTGCACCGATGCTCCCCATCCAACATGATGGAGCTTGAGAGGTCCTGCAAAGAAGAATGAGAGAAACTGCCCAAAAATAGGTGTGCCAAGCTTGTAGCATCATACTCAAAAAGACTTGAGGCTGTAATTGGTGCCAAAGGTGCTTCAACAAAGTATTGAGCAAAGGCTGTGAATACTTATGTACATGTGATTTTTTTTTTTCTTCGTTTTTTATTTAATAAATTTGCAAAGATTTCAAACAAACTTCTTTCACATTATCATTATGGGGTATTGTTTGTAGAATTTTGAGGAAAATAATGAATTTAATCTATTTTGGAATAAGGCTGTAACAAAACAAAATGTGGAAAAAGTGAAGCGCTGTGAATACTTTCCTGATGCACTATATATTCAATTAATGCTTGTCATTGGCAGGACCATACACAGGATCTCCGCTGTCTTCACTGATCCTGGAAACTTTCATCTCGACCAACAGAGCAATTTGTGAAAACGAAATATAAAATGAAAGAAGCAGTGATTGTGTAAAATAAATAGATCGTTCTACTCAAAATTATTCTAAAACAATATGTAATTGTGTAATTATTTTGGTTAAATGTGTATAAACATTTCCAGAGAGGTAAATTACAAATGTTTATAAAGTTACGCACAAATATAATGAAGTTACACTGACGAGCAGCACTATACAGTCACATTTCAGAACCTCGCACACGGACAACAACTCTAGGAGCACTTAAAGCGCATCCTCGCTCATTTATGTTAAGTGCAGTTTTGGGAAACGCATGTAAAAAATAACAAACGTTTGTAAAATTGCTAGTAGAAAATGCTCTTAACCGCAAAAATAAAGATTTCGTTATTGGGGCCCAGATCACTCCAGAGCCTTTTGCAATACAGTTTGAATTTCAAACCGCATTATATGACTAGCCTATCTAATCCTTCACAGCAGTCAATTCAGTTCACCAAATCATACCCACATATCAGACTAACCAGAAATAATGCTATGCAACTGCTATGACCAACAGTCCTTAACACATTTTTCAATGTATTCCCATGCACTGTTACTTGAACACGAATTCCATGCATCCCGCCATGAGAATCTCCGCAAATTTGTTGTAAAAGTCGTTACGTTCGCCACTTATCTATTGAAAACAGAAATTAGCCACAGATGACTGCATCATGATCTTTCCTTTCTGAGTGAGAAGGTCTTTTAAATCATATTTTGGGGCGGCCTTTGGACAACAATTCCCTTATAGCTCTGAAATTAACATCGCCTCTTTTCCCTCGTAACGAAGACGAGCAGTTAAAAGGCTATTAGCCATTTTATTTGAATATTCTTTTGTTTCCCCTTCTGTTAAAATAAAATGAACTACGAAAAATGAACGAACTTAAACTAAAAATCAGTGTGAACTTCGATACAAAGTGATAAAGAGCTCAAGTTCAAACGCATTGATTTCTTTCTTGTTTTTAGGGAAAAGAAACTGCATGTCAGTGTATGAAGACTGTTTGCACATGGGGCACATCTTATTTTGTGATTTGATTATCTTAACCCTTTGTACAGTGCTGTGCTATTATCATCCGTTTTGCCTCTTATTAAAGAGACTTTTTCATGGGCAGACCATTAATTCTAAGCAGGGTAGTTTTATGTTTGAAGTTTGTTGTATATTCGCCTTTGGTGAGTAAGGGACCGTCTGAAAAGTCCACCCACTGCACTTAAAGGTCAGTAGTTGAAATGTGGTCGAAGTGGGGGGGCACGGCCCCCCAGGGCCCCTTTGTAGCAGCAGCATTAGTAGCGCTCACATATTGCGTGCCGCTCTGACACCTAAAAACAGCAGCACATGCTACGTATGTGTGTCAACAGAGCAGTGCACATTCACGGAAATGCGCAGCGCATGCAGACTGTATATTTACTTATTAAATGCAGCCTTTTGCTATTCACAAAGCTATCACACGTCTTCAAAAGACTTTAAATAAAATGCACAAGTCATATAACTATTGTAATGGTGCTTTTATGGTTTTCTAATGTCATTTAGCTTGACAGTAATGACCATGACACACAATAACACAAAGTATCAGATTTGGATGGGGCTCGTCGAACTGATACACAATCTGGTTAAAAACGTCAGTCTCGGAGCCAATGCCGATCCACGTTTCGGATCAGTGCATCCCTAGCCTCATAAAGTTTATTATATTTCTGCTTTGTCACATTCGCAACAAACGAATTTTAGAGCTTATATGAAACGTTACAGCATGAAGACAAACTGTTTGTTCATGCATTTATTTGCTTAAGTGCACCACAACGATGTGTTACTACTACCAATAATATGTTTCATTTGTTCAGAACTTCAAAAAATAAAATAAAAAAATGCTTTAGGCATACAGGAAATGGACAGTGATAGCAAAAAATAAAAAGTACTGAATGAATAATCAGTTTTGATTGTAATAAACAATGTCAGAAGAAAGTGAGCATAGTTTTTATGTACACACTGTTTAGTTAAAAGTTATCCTTATTTTTCAGTGGGTATTGTTTGGAATCTGATTACTGATTACTTTTATAATTTTTTTTTATAATATTATTATGCTATTATTTTAATAATATTAATATTAGAGAAATGCACCTTAATAACATGATAACGTAATACTGCAGTATTTTTGTGACAATGAAAATCTCATATGTGACACCCTTACTCGTTAAACATCCCAGGAGAACTTGAAGGCAGCATGAGTTTTTGTCCTAACCAGCTGCGACCACAAGTGAAGTGCGAAAAGACATTTTGTTTGTCGCATGGTTTCTGTATTCACCACGTTGCAAACTCCGCCCACAGTGAAATTTTGTTAGTTCATAACTGTATATTAAACACCAAGCATAGAATCTGATTGGTTGTGATTTTCTTGCTTCAAGCAGCATTTCACGTTCACGGAGGACATAGAAATCTCAATAAAACACTAACAGCTGGTTGTTTCGGAAAGATTCACAGGATATCATTCCATCGACTTTCAAAAATAAAATATTAGCATACAGATGAATGTAGATGTTTGGGTATTACGGTAATTTCATCTCACCCTGAGCCAGGAAGCCTTTGGCTGGGTTTGCTGTTAACCAGGGCTTGCAGTAGGCGGGCTCATCCAGCTTCGGAATGAACTCAAACTGACACGGCACCTGTCCGTCATTGTGAACGCTCACAGTCTCTGCCTGATGCTGCATGAACTTCACATCCTTGAAGTGGAACTACAGACAGATCATTCATAAAAGGAAAACAGAAGTCTAAAGCATCCATTTAGAGGTTAAATGGGCATTAAAGAACTTAACGGGGTTCCATCAGCTCATGACTGATACATTTCTGTGAGTCTTCATGTCATTTCTAACAGTGCGAAACTAGAACAAATTATATTTACAGTAGAAATTACCATGAGTTTTCCAGGCCAGCAAATCAGCTTTAAAATTTCCTGACATTTCCAGATTTTCTATGAATGTAGGAAGCCTGGATTGAGAGACTTAATCATGAACATGGCTGCTCACCTCTCTCTGAGACAGAGACACTGAAGGAATACAATCATTCTCCAGTCTGTCAATGTGTCTCACGATCTCTTCAAATTTCCTCTTGTAGGACTCTTCGTTCACCACCTTAATCTGTTCGGAGTAAAAGGATACATCAATAACGAGAATAAGTGAGGTCTGTGCAATATTTCAAACTGTTACAATATTCACAATGTTTTAATGGCAATATAAACTTAAAGGGATAGTTGACCCAAAAATGAAATTCTCTCATCATTTACTCACCCTCATGTCATCAAAGATGTGTATGACTTTCTTTCTTCAGCAGAACACAAATGAATATCTCTGTTAAATCCATGTCTTCAGAAGTGATATGATAGGTGTGGGTGAGAAACAGATCAATATTTAAGTCCTTCTTTACTATCAATCTCTACTTTCACTTCCACATTCTTCTTTTGTTTTTGGCGATTCACATTCTTCATGCATATCGCCCCTTACTGGGCAGGAAGGAGAATTTATAGTAAAAAAAGGACTTAAATATTGAACTGTTTCTCACCCACACTTATCATATCACTTCTGAAGACATGGATTAAATCACTGAAGTCTTATGGATTACTTTTATGTTTCCTTTATGCGATTTTTGGAGCTTCAATGTTCTTCAATATTAAATAGTCATCTAAAAAAATCTTAATTTGTGTTCAGCAGAAGAAAGTAAGTCATGCTCATCTGGGATGGCATGAGGGTGAGTAAATGATGAGAGAATTTTCATTTTTGGGTGAACTGTTCCTTTAAGCTTCATTGTGAATATCACAATAATTTTAAAGGAATATTTTGGGTTCAAAACAAGCAAAGCTGAATCGACAGCATTTGTGGCATAATGTTGGCCCCTCTTTTAATAAATAAAAAAAAGGTTTACAGTGAGGCACTCCCAATGGACGAGAATGGGGTCAGTAAGTTAAAATAACATTAAAATAAGTACACAATATGTGTGTTAACATGATAAAATCACTTGCTAAACTTTTCTGTGTAAAGTTGTATCCAAAATAACAACTTCGTTGTTGTCATGACAACGTAATGCCGGTAAACCCTGTAATATGGTAAATGCTGTAACACCACAAAATCCCTGATTAAATCACACTAAAATCATGTTTACATGTATAATGGTTACGTTATAGTGGGTATTTTAAAGTTTATGAACTGGCCCCATTCACTTCCATTGTTAGTGCTTTAATGTAACCGTGTTTTTTCTTTTTTCTTTTAAATAGAAGGAGGGACAAGTCGATATTGTTGTAATCAACAACATGCCACAAATTAACTGGTATTCATTGGAATATTCATTTTATTTAGCAATTACGTTTTCTTAAGACAGATTCATAAAATTAGTTTTGCGATCCTTCCTTTACAGCATGAAGTTTTACTGGCGCCTCAAAAATGGCGTTACATTTGCTCTGTGCGACTCAGTTCCGTGAAAGTTCAACCTGTCCTTGTTAATGAATTTATTCGAAACTTTGATCTGTGTTGTCATTTAAAATTGTCCGCAGATGTCTCTGCATGGTATTTTTCATTCAGTATTTTAAAATGTTTAATTAAAAATATATAGGTAAATATTTCTGCTTATTACCATGTATTGTTTTTTCAGCCCTTACATTACACATTTTAAATCTACTTTAAATCTATACAATGGCTGTTTGGTCAAAATGATGGTTCCTCTGATTGGTGGGAAAAAAAACACTTTTAAACAATTTCAGAGAAAATGCATAAATATCAAGGTATATATTGAAAATTGTCCAAAGGCTGAAATATATAAATAATCGTTTTTGTTATATGATGCAGCTCTAAACTGAGGATGAGTTTGAGGGTGTTCTTACCCCGATCTCCAGCAGAGCGCTGACAGGTTTGTGGTCACTGGTCTTCAGGGTCATGTGACTCTGATAATGAAGCTGTTTAATGTTATTGCCCCTCCACAGGATGCGGTCACACCACGCCGGCACTCGACACTTCTCACTGCAGAAACACAAACTTTGCTGAGATGAAACAATCAGGCTAAAAATAATAAAGTTTGGAACAAAAATCCTGTTTTGCCCATGCTCAGCTGCAAACTAGTTTTTAACATTCAAATGTTAATAGTCTTTAAATCATCCTTAAATTTGGCCCACAAATCAGTTCTCACTTCCTGCATATGGGTTTGGCCTTAATGTTATCCTGTAGTTTTCTTCAAATATAAATGCAAGTGCACAACTGTAGAGAACATAAGCTCTTCTGGGTTCTTTAACCTTGTGTCCCAGTGATCGGAGCCAGTGTCATATTTATAAGTGGGTTGGAAATCAATCTCTCCCTCGATGAAGCCTACAAACACAGCCTCCTCATCCATCTGCCTCTTCAGCTGAAACACACGAAGCCACCGTCATTCATACTGCTGTCCAACTCAACACCATCCACAGAAACCCCAGCTGTGTGAAGGCTTTACCTGGTCATGATTATACAGGCTCTCAAAATCCTTTTTAGCTATCAAGTCCTTCACATGATCAGCTTCAAGGTCACTTATTCTGTAGTTTAGATCTCCCAGCCATAACACAACACTGAGAGAGAAGAGACAAGTCGTGAGGAGAACAGACCGACAGCACCTTTTCTAGTAAGTGACAAACAGAAGCCTCTCACTCTTATCTGTTCAGTATAAGTCATACTTGTGTTTCATGATAGTGATGGGTGGTAGTGTGGGGTCCTGTCCAAACTGCATCCTGCGGCAAATGTCCTTGAAGTCCTGATTGCGTCTTTCGTAGTCTTCGGTGTGTGCGGCGAGGTGGGAGTTCACTACACAAATGTCTGAGTTATGGAATCGGAAGTGAATGGCCACTGCACCTTTATTACCCTGAATGACAGAGAAAGCTTTCTGAATGCACCGACGATCATTTGACTGAATCAAAACAAATCATCAAATAAAACGTCTCTCACCATTCGTCCCATGACGCCCGTGCCCACAGACTCCACCTCCACCTCAGAGATGTGCGCTGCATGCTCCGCCTTCACATAGAACAGCAACATGATGCCCACCAACCGGACCAGCTTTACCTGAAACATGCAAATGACAGGATTCTTACAATGATAAGAGCTGAAGAATGACAGGACGTCAATTTCAATGCTTAACTCCTTGTCCAAAGACAAGAGTAAGGCCAAAAAACAAATAACTAAATAAATAACATTTAGGGATGCACCGATGTATCAATATTTATCAGCCAATTATTGACCAAATTAAATCCATCGGCACATAGAAATAATAATATACACAATATGTTGAAGGGTTGGCACTCCTAAGTACATGTAATATTTAATTTTTATTCTTTCTCGTTCTTACGTTAATGTAGAAAAACCACCATAAACAGACAGTTGTGAAAGCGGCACTTAGGTATAGGCTGCATGATGAGGGAAAACATCCAAAATGCTTTGAAATTAGCAGACATGACATCGGTATAATATCTATTAATGTTGCATGATTGACTGAATTAAGACAGAAATCGTAATATGGCTTTGCGCAATTACTAAACCTTAAAAGGCTATGTTTCAAAATATCGTCAGTGCTGTGTGAGCAAGCGGCGCCCTCTAGCGGTCTGGACGGCGTTATCCATTATACCAATGAAACAAAATTTAAAAGGGGGTTTCATTTCTTTGGTTAAATCTTTTTATTCTTCCATGATGTGGTTGACATTTCCATGGAACATATGAATAGTATGATTTTGTAATGTTTTATCATATTGTTTTGAACCGCAAAAAAAAAAAAAAAAAAAAGAAAAAAAAAGAGCAGTGTTTTAGAAGAACAAAATTGCTTTTTTCTTATCAAACATCATGTAATCATACTTAGTTATTTTTTGTATCTTTTAAAATATATTTATCTTCTATTCATCTTTTACTGTCGCTCTCTTTAAAATTTTGGCCTGTCATGTGTTCAACAGATCAAATCTATGTTTAATGGGAATAAGGTTTTGTACCTTTTTGTTTTACAAATATTACTTACAATGGAAGTGAATGTTGTCAATTGTTGGAGGGTTTAAACACAAAAATGTGAAGCTTATAATTTTATAAAAGCACATACATTAATTCTTCTATTAAAACTCATGCATTATTTGAGCTGTAAAGTTGTTTAAATCATTTTTACAGTAGTGTTATGGTTTGTTGACATCGTCATTCCAACGAAGTTGTAAAATCAGCTAAAGTTTACACAGAAAAGGCTACTAAGCGATTTCATCAAACTGAAATCATGTTTACACACGTATCCTTTATGTCTTGTGTCTATACTTTTGAAACAGTGGTTATTTTTATGTTCAGAAATTGGCCCCATTCACTTCCATTGTAAGTGTCTCACTGTAACCTTGATATTTGCTTTTTTTAAAAGAAAAAGAGGGACGAGACTGAATACATTTTTGTGGTAATCAACATTATGCCAAAAATGCTGTCGACTGAGTTAACTTGTATTGAACCCGGAATATTCCTTTAAGTAAAACAGTGCTCTGATGACAAAATAAGGTGAGTGGCAAATTTCGGTATCGGCCTATACTTTTTTGTTAAAATCAGTATTGTATTGGCCAAATTGTTTTATATCGGTGCATCCCTATTGAAATCAAAAGCAGCCAAGCCTTATTAGACATTTTATGAAAGTACACACAAGTGAAAACATAAAATACGCAAAACAATAACAAAAGAAATGCTAGTTAGTAGGTTTGCCAAGTTACCATAATTAATAAATTAATAAATTACTAAATTATTCAATCTAAATTGATTTATGCTAAATTTATTCATAAATTATGTCCAGATGTGTAATTTTCAGTCATTTGCACCATTTATATGGAGGAATTTCAAGTAGAACTGCACTTTGAAACAGAAAAAAAAAAAGAAGTATATATGAACATCTGAAAAATGTCTCCTGTCCCACAGTTGTGGACCCACATGATGAGCTGCGGGTGAAGCACTTCTGACTAACCACGGCTACGTTTGAAGAATCCTGAAAAGGAGCATAAACAAACGACCGAATGGTCATAACATGTCGTTGTTTATGTGAATAAACGGTTTCCATCACCTGAATGCACATTTTTTATTATGATAAGAAAATCCACCCCATCCTTGCACATAAACTTTAAAGGGGTCATGACATACCTTTTTTTTAATAATTTTAATATGTTCCTTGAGGTTCAATTATAAAATGAGTTTTTTACAAAAAATAAACAGTCATATACTTGTAAAACATGATCATTTTCCACCCTCATTCTGTCAGAAACGCTGTTTTGCTGTTGCTTCTCCTTTAAGGCTTGACAGTAAACGCCCACCATTCTAATTGGCTCTCTGCTCTTGATTGACCTGCTCTCTCTCTTCTTGCTATCTCACTGCTCACCACAACTGGGTGGGGTTACAGAAGTGATAATGCAGCCCCCCAGGGGGCGTTCAAAGGATGCCAGGGGTTGCTGAGAGCACATTAGTAGAGAGGG
Source organism: Myxocyprinus asiaticus (assembly GCF_019703515.2). Classification (NCBI taxonomy): domain Eukaryota; kingdom Metazoa; phylum Chordata; class Actinopteri; order Cypriniformes; family Catostomidae; genus Myxocyprinus; species Myxocyprinus asiaticus. Next base: position 43,435,561 of record NC_059358.1, read on the forward strand.
GGGTATCAGATTACAAATGGGGGCATTTATCAGTCATATTAATTAAATCTTCTGTCAAGTTCCTCTTTGCATTAAAACATTTATCTGACTTGAAGTATATCCATTGGTTCTCAGCTATAGGGGTTGGTACTCATTTGTATCGCGGTTCATCTGATTTTGAAGTCTACCGACGCATCTGGTTTAGCAGCATCAAATACACAGGCAGAGGCACAACCTCGACTAATGCATCTGTATAGCTCTGTAGATGGATACGGCTCAATAAACAAAGCAGCGCGAGCGCAGAGCAGGTGCGTTTTTACTCGCAGACCGGACTTGAGCTCTTAAACTCGCAGCTCTGTGAGAATCAGTAAGAAGCAAGGTGCGAGAAGCGGAAAACTTTTGAATTCGGCACAGAATTCTACATCACCACCCTTGAATTTAATATAGTAACACTAACTATACTTTAGGGAGAAATAGATTGATAATAAATATTATCAGATCACTACTTCAGCTATATTAAATATGTCATAGGCTACATTAGGGGAGTGAGGGAATATAATTTTTGTTACAACTTATAAATATTATATTTTGTATTTATTGTTTTTACATGTGCTTAGAGTAAATCTAACATTTATAATTACAAAAATGCCATAGTTTGTTTTAAAGAAATCATGCTACATCTAACCATGGTAGCGCAGATCCATGCTTCCATATGTTTACTATAGCCTTGTTACAAATGCCACTGTTAAAACTATACAAATAAATAATTAATGAATAAAAATGTTGAAAAAGGCAAATGTAAAATATATTAACAATAGCACTTTTATTATTAGTTTCTCTCTTCGCATTTTCATTTTATAGGCCCCAGATATAACCCTCCATCTGCATGAATTCAAGAAAGATTAGGGGGGGCGTTCTTCAAAAAAAGGTTTTAGAAAACCACTGTGAAAGGTAAAGTATGCATTGATGTGTTGTTGTGAAGGCGGTCACAATGTGGAGGAAGTAGAGAACGAATCGTTTTAGCAGCTTGGTTTCAACAAACTCCTTTTGCAGTGAGGAGGAAATTTTGAGTTCTGAGACTTACAGGATGTTTTTATAGTTCAATGACCTCTTATATGTTAAAAGATCAAGGAAAATTGAATTCCTCATGTCATGACCCCTTTAAACTTTTAAATGAATTTTAAGAGTTTATTAGCATATCAAGCAATTCCATTCAGAATTTCTTATGCTCAATTTCAAAATTTGCATAAAATAGTTGGATGGAAACCCAGCTAATGAAGAGCATGTTTGAGATGAAATATGAGACAAATGATGTTAGAATGTAAAAAAAAAAGTTTTCAAGGTAAATATCACTTGTGAACAGAATATTTAATTGGGCTTCGTTACAAATCAAGCAGTAATTTTAACAAATTACCGTATGCAAAAAGTGTAAAATAGTAAATAAGTAGACAAATTAAATAAATTAGAGAAAAATGTTTTCTCAAGACTTCTTTCTAGAAGTTCACAGTGCTAAAAGTGCTTGAAGTTGAAAAAACACCCATTTAAAGAAATATAAATACAGTATATATAGAACAAAAGTAAAAATCACATTCAAAAGAAATCACGAGATTCATTATTTATTTATTAATGAACAAAGTTAATGAAAAGCTGTTTTTATCAGCAGTAAATTTTGATAACCTTTTCGATGTGTAAAAGACCGTTATAGATCTGGATTATGGGCTTTAGCACAAACAGAAGCTCATGGGTGAGAGGCCAGTGGAAGTCCTTACTAAAGCGTACTTGGCATCTGGATGGAGACCCTGGTACACTGCCAACATCCACTCTGGCTCTTTAGGAGTATCATTGAAGAGAAAAGCCTCCTTACTGAGGTCCAGCTCCTGGAAGCTTTGCAAAGAACATTTATTTGATTATCTCTATTCCTATTTAAAGTCTTTGTTTTCTCTATTGATGAGCAAAGTTCACATTTTTGACCTTAAAGCAACAGTTCGCCCAAATATGACCATTTTGCAATAATTTGCTCACCTATATGTTGTTCCAAACATGTCTGACTTTCTTATGGTATTTTTTTTTTTTCCTTTTGGAGCTTTACAGCCTCAGTCCCAGTTCACTTTTATTGTATGGAAAAGAGCTGCATGAGGATTCGTTAAAATACCGTCTTTGATGTTCCACAGAGATAAGAAAGTCACACGGGCGATGGTGAATAAATGATGATGGTGAATAAATGATGATCGAATTTTCATTTTTGGGTGAACAATTTCTTTAAAATGATAGGAAAATGACATTCATTTTCAGTCTTACCCCACTAGGTAAAAGTCCGGAGGGTTTGGCGTGAATCCCAGCCACGGACTGAGACTTTCCTTTGGATTCTGGCCATTCACATTGTAGGTGCCCAGGAAAAAGCTGTCAGCACACAATGAGAACAGAGAGAGCTATTCAACTCACCCACATGACCTCAGAACACAAGCCAAAGAGAGAAGCTGCCAGAGTAAATTAAGAAACAAGTAAAGCAGCATATTTTAAATGTTATGTTTAAATATGACTGATACTGAATTTATTAAAGCCCCCATTAAATGATCACACACATGATTACAGATGGAAACTCTGTAAGTAAACGTCTGTTCGTTCTTGGGTTTTTTTATTCTTCATGTCTGTGCAGCTCTAGTACATGTATTCGTCCAAAAGGGGGCAGTGTTTACACAAATGTCAATACTTCTACTGTAATTGTAAGTGGTGTAAGAAAAAACACTGTACTGAAAATTGCTTCACCACTTCAGACACTTCTGCAAAGAAGTGCATAAGTTACAGCCGAAGCCTATTAATAAGTGCTCTTCAGTAACAGTACTGTCCCTGTTTAACATCTGTCTCATTGTTCTGCTTTTAACGTGGTGTTTATAAACTATTTCTGCATTGTAAGACTAGACCGCAGACCAAATCAGTGGGTTTGTTTTCAAAAAATTGCCCTGATCATTTTGCCAAAAAAAAAAAAACAAGTACATGAGAGCTTTCATTCATGTTTTCATTCAGGTTATGCAATATTGTTTCTTTTCTTTTGGAAAATGAAAATGGAGGTCTGAATTACTGTAAGCACTATTAAAGACAAAATATGAACATTTTTAATCAACAATTTCTGTAATACGTCCAGAAAACTTCTTATTACTGCAACACAAAATAACCCGGGCCAAAAGTCTTAAAAGCTGATTACATTTTGTTTTGTTTTTTTAAACGGTTTTCACTTAACATGTAAACATTTTGTCTACAAAATGATTCATTGTGTATCAAATTTAATATAAAATAATATATCTCGTTACCACAACACGGCAGCTAATTTTACACCATATTTTTCAGATTAACGTAAATAGTATTTATTAATAATGGAAAACCTAAAGATAAATGTATCATTTAGTAATTGTTAAAATGTTCTTGTCTGTCTAAATTCTTAAGCTATTGGTATATGCTTAGGATGCACTGATATGAACAATTTTGGCCGATACCAATTTTAACAAAAACTTTTTAGCCGATACAGATATGTTGCCATGTATTTGGTCATCAGATCACAGTTTTGCTCATAAATTATGTTTTAAAAATGTACAGAGGTACAACAGCCATTGAACATTCCCACTGAACATGGACTGGATCTGTTGAACACATGACAGGCCAAAATTTTAAAGAGAGCCAAAGTAAAAGATTAATAGACGATAAAGAGATAAAAATGTTTTTAAAATAACTAGATATCAAAGCATGATGATTAATGTGAAAAAATGTTATTTTTTACTTCTAAAACATTTTTGCACTTCTGTTTTTGCAGTTCAAAATAACAGAACTCACATTTTACACGTATGTACTGTATATAATAAATCATCACATATTCATACTAGGGCTGCAACTAACAATTATTTTGATAATCGATTAATCTAACGATTATTAGAATGATTATTCGACTATTTGGCGATTATTGCAATGATTAATCATTAACTCTAAACCGACTATTCAGCTTGTGCCCGACTTAAAAGGTTGTATTAAATGTGCTTACTAACAATAAAGAGGACAAAATCATCTTTTAAAAATACCTCTAAATGACATTCACTGGATTAAAGGGGAAAAAAATACTTTTTATTAAGTTTAATTCAGTAAAAATTTCACTACAAGTGTTTTTGTCTTGTTTTCCATTTAAAATTGTCTAAAAATCTGTAAAACAAGATATATTTACTAGAGAAGTAACATATAAGATATTTAGACTTGCTTTAAGAGAATGTATCTTAAATATAAGTGTAGGGTTAGGGTTAGGGTTAGGATTTTTTCACTTGGTTATAATTCTGCGAGTGCAGTAAAGACAAAATACACTTATATTCAAGATCTATCCTCTAAAGGCAAGTCTAAATATCTTATATGCTGCTTCTCAGGTGAATGCATCTTTTTTAAAGGATATTTATATTTCATCTTTTTTTTTAGATATTTAAAATGTTTGTATTTTTAATATTATATTCAACATTCTCAGTTAAAAAAAAAAAAATATATATATATATATATATATATATATATATATATATATATATATATATATATATATATTCTGCAGTATAGCTGCTAAAGTAAATGTACATTGTTTTAAAGGAGTTTTAGATATTTATATTGGAAAACAAGCCAAAAAAAAAAAAAAAAAGAAATTTTTTTTGCAGTGTATAATGGGGCAAAGACTACCCTCTCTCAACTTTCTGTTCACCTCAATCCATCTTTAACTCACAAAATACAAACTCTCTCTTATTAAAAGCTGCGTATTGCCAATTTTCTTCACGATAAGAAATGCACGACATATTATGATTCAATGAGTTGCCATCACGTTATAACCTAGCTGCATTAAGCGCACGTACTCGAGGGATGAACGTCCCCGCGACGGAGTGTACCTCAGCCGGGTGCAGTTTCAATCTCTCCCTCTTAGATCGGGACACTTTGCGCAACTCATAGAAGAGGCGCTGACTGCACAGAGAAATGCCAGTTTCCTTATTATTTGAACTTTAATAAAGCTATAACGCATTAAATAGAACTGCATTACAGATGTAACGCCGGGGTGTTTTCTTTAAAGACGCTCGAAACTCAAGTTTTGCTTAAGCTGAGCGTCAGTTCCGGCTCTGCTTATTCCACAACAAGAGTGCTTCTGTATTTACTTAATTTGTATTTTTGCATTATAATTCCCTCATACTTTGCAATCTACATCACCTGAAGCTGTTTGGAAAGTTTAGAGTGCGTCTGGACTGTGAGATGTGTTTTCTTCCTCTCCTCAGTCAGGCGTGAGCTGCAGTGCTTCTCTTGTGTGCAATCATTAGAGTTTCATATGATCTTATGTTACATTAAGATCAAACGACTATTCGACAACGAAAATTTTTGTCGTCAATTTTTAATCGTTGACGTTGTCAATAACGTCGACTAATCGTTTCAGCCCTAATTCATACTATGCATATGTTGGGCAATTCCACAGAAATGTCAACCACATTATGGAAAAATAAAAAGTTACCAAAGGAGCAAAACGCCCTTTTAAGTTCCATCGTGGTGTAATGACTAATACCATTCACACCGCTAGAGGGTGCCGCTTGCTCACACAATTCTGACTGAAGCGCTGCCTGAATCACTAAATGCAGTCTATTTTTAAGCTTTCCAGGTTTAGTAACCATGCAAGACCATATTGCGATTTCAATCTTAACTCAATCAATTGTGCAGCTTTATTGTATACCATACCTATGTCTCAGAAGTGAAAGTTTGCTAGTTTCAAAGCGTTTTGGATGGTTTTACCTCATCATGTATACACTGGCGGCCAAAAGTTTGGAATAATGTACAGATTTTGCTGTTTCAGAAGGAAATTGTTACTTTAATTCACCAAAGTGGCATTCAACTGATCACAAAGTATAGTCAGGACATTACTGATGTAAAAAACAGCACCAACACTATTAGAAAAAAGTCATTTTTGATCAAATCTAGACAGGCCCCATTTCCAGCAGCCATCACTCTAACACCTTATCCTTGAGTAATCATGCTAAATTGCTAATTTGGTACTAGAAAATCATTTGCCATTATATCAATAACTGTTGAAAGCTATTTTTTGTTGTGTTTTCTCCCCTTTTCCTCCCAATTTGGAATGTTCAATTCCCAATTTGCTCTAAGTCCTCGTGGTGGCGTAGTGACAAATCTCAGCTGCCTCCGCGTCTGAGACCATCAACCCGCGCATCTTATCACGTGGCTCGTTGAGCGCATTACCATGGAGACATAGCGCGTGTGGAGGGCCACGCCATTCACCGCGGCATCTACGCACGACTCACCACATGCCCCACTGAGAGCGAACCACATTATAGCAATCACGAGGAGGTTACCCCATGTGACTCTACCCTCCCTAGCAACCGGGCCAATTTGGTTGCTTAGGAGACCTGGCTGGAGTCACTCAGCATGCCCTGGGATTCAAACTCGTGAACTCAAGGGGTGGTAGCCAGCATCTTTTACCACTGAGCTACCCAGTCCCCCTCAGCTATTTGGTTTATTAAATGAAGCTTAACATTGTCTTTGTTTTTGAGTTGCAACAGTATGCAATAGACTGGCATGTCTTAAGGCCCTGGTATACTTCACGGACAGTTGTGTGCGCACAGCTTTGAAAGTATTTCTCACATGGATGAGCGTGAATGGATGCGTTCGACACATGCGCAGTACAATTGCTTTGTTATATGCTACCAGACATTAGAGGGCAGCACCGAGTTGTGTCATTTCCAGGACATCCACTCTGAAGGATAAAGTAGAAGAAAAACTGAGGATACGCCATTAGAGGAAGCAGGAACAACAACAACAAAACGATGGAGAAGAATATGTTCTTCGAATACTGTTTGACAGTACAGCCCAACCGTGCATATTGCCACCTAGTGGACTCTTCAATCTCAACAGTCAACCTTGCACAGGTGTGTTTGTCCGTGCAGACAGAAAAATCTGGCTGCATGTGGACACTGTGCGCAGACACTCCTGATGACGAAAATTACGTCACGCAGACTGTGCGCGGACCGTCGTGCAATGCGGACAGGCAAAGTATACTTTGGGCTTTAAGGTCAATATTAGGTCAAAAATGGCAAAAAAGGGGGGCCTGGGTAGCTCAACGAGTATTGACGCTGACTACCACCCCTAGAGTCGTGAGTTCAAATCCAGGGTGTGCTGAGTGACTCCAGCCAGGGTTCCTAAGCAACCAAATTGGCCCGGTTGCTAGGGAGGGTAGAGTCACATGGGGTAACCTCCTTGTGGTCACAATTAGTGGTTCTCACTCTCAATGGGGAGCATGGTAAATTGTGCGTGGATAACGGAGTGTAGCAAGAGCCTCCATGTGCGGAGTCTCCACGGTGTCATGCACAACGAACCACGTGATAAGATGCGCGGATTGACGGTCTCAGAATCGGAGGCAAAAAAGAAACAGCTTTCTCTAGAAACTCATCAGTCAATCATTGTTTTCAGGAATGAAGGCTATACAGTGCTTGAAATTACCAAAAAACTGAAGATTTCATACAAAGGTGTACACTACAGTCTTCAAAGACAAAGGACAACTGGCTCTAACAAGGACAGATAGAGATGTGGAAGGCCAGATGTACAATTAAACAAGAGGATAAGTACATCAGAGTCTCTAGTTTGAGAAATAGACGCCTCACATGTCCTCAGCTGACAGCTTCATTGAATTCTACCCGCTCAACACCAGATTCATGTACAACAGTAAAGAGAAGACTCAGGGGTGCAGGCCTTATGGGAAGAATTGCAAAGAAAAAGACACTTTTGAAACAGAAAAACAAAAAGAAAAGGTTAGAGTGGGCAAAGAAACACAGACATTGGACAACAGATATTTGGAAAAGAGTGTAATGGATCTTAACCCCATTGAGCTTTTGTGGGATCAGCTAGACTGTAAGGTGCGTAAGAACAGCCACATCTATGGCAAGTGCTACAGGAAGTGTGGGGTGAAATGTCACCTGTGTATCTTGACAAACTGACAGCTAGAATGCCAAGGATCTGCAAAGCTGTCATTGCTGCACATGGAGGATTTTTTGATGAGAACTCTTAGTAGTTTTTTTTTTTTTTTAATTATAATAGTAATTTTTCACCTTATTAATGTCCGGACTATACATTGTGATCAGTTGAATGCCACTTTGGTGAATAAAAGTACCAATTTATTTGGTATGGACACTATACACTAACACTCAAATAATTAATCCATTCATATTAGACCTCAACAGAGAAATGTTTTTTTAACTATTATCCAGATATCGATGTTTGGGAAATCAAATAATTTTTTTTGCATTTACTATTGGATCTTGGGTACAACATACATTAATGATTTTTTTGTAAATAGTTTACATTACATTAAATGGCCCTAATTTTGAAACCAGATGTGTTGCAGTAATGACAAATTAACCAGAAAATCTTTAAAAATCTAAAATGAAACATGAAGTAACACTACAGTAATACTACTATTGCACTAAAATAAAACATGTTCCCTTTTCTGCTCTGCTGCACACACAGAATCTGTACCCACAGAACTCTGTCGAAAGCTGCACAGTTGTTTTCTCAAAATTGGAACATCAATTACCCCTTACGTGTTAATTTATTCAACATTTTGGATAATTTGATAGTGCTTTCAGCTTTCAATAAGAATGTAGTGTCCTTAAGCTCTGTTTAAGAAATTGTATCATATTCATTTAAATCCATTCTGCAGAATTCAGCAGACTGTCCCTTAAAATCAGGGCAAAAAAATGTGAAGTTGTCAGCAGTTAAAATAGTATAACAGACACGTATAACCATCAGGCATGACAGCTGTGATGCTGAGCAGATGGCACACCTGTAGTTCTGGACGTGAGTGTAGGAGTCCTCGTTCTTGAGGAGCTCACATCTGATGAGGTTATCGCGCAAACCAAACTGAGGCATCCCGAGCATCTGAGCTTTGTTTGACTGGATGGGCTGCGATGATCGGATCAGGTCATCTCTCACCTCTTCCCGCACTCGCTCCTGACTGAAACAAAACCGGGTGCAATTCTTTATATCCAAACAAAAACTGACAAGACAAAATCTGACTTTAATCTCACTTTCTGTTTGAATGACAACAGATTAAAAATTTCCATTAAGAGCAGTGATGAGTAGTAGAAATGTTTATAATTGTACAGTGCAAAGATCGCTCACTGCTTATATAGAAATGACATAGTAAAACATTTGTGCTATTGGTGTTTACCTTCAATACATTTCTTCATGCAAGAAACTACAGTAAAGCTCTCTTTTTTTCTAAATCGCTGCAAGAAACACTCTAGGCCTGTACTAACATCTATTCTGATAATCATACTCATGATATTCTGAAATCAGTTTTTCTTCCAATAAATTGGATTAAAAGATTAAAATTTGATTTTAACCATTTCATTGAAAAAGCATGTTATTCAGCATTTTGCCCAGTGCTCTCCTTCAAACAATATGCAAATTTAAAGGGGTCATGACATGACAAATCACATTTTCCTTGATCTTTTAACATATAAGAGGTCATTGAACTATAAAAACATCCTGTAAGTCTCAGAACTCAAAATTTCCTCCTCACTGCAAAAGGAGTTTGTTGAAACCAAGCTGCTAAAACGATTCGTTCTCTACTTCCTCCACATTGTGATATCACACTGTGGTAGACATTTGCATCTGACTGCCTCCACAACAACACATCAGTACCTACTTTACCTTATCACTTTTGTAGCCCCGCCCAGTAGCTGTGAGCAGTGAGATGACAAAAGGAGAGAGCAGAAAGCAAATCAGAACAGTGGGCATTTACGATCAAGTCTTAAAGGAGAAGCAGCACCAAAACAGAGCATTTCTGACTGAATGAGGGTGGAAAATGTTCATGTTTTACAAATATACTAATGGGGTTTTTTTTGTGTGTGTGTGCAAAAAACTTTTGTCATTTTATAGGTGAACCTCAAGAAACATATTAAAATTAATCTAAAAAAAGGCATGTCATGACCCCTTTAAGTCTTTATACTGCATGCTATACTGTACGTTATACGCAAAAAGGATTCAAATATAAAGTTACAGCATAAATGTAGAATACTAAAGAAAAACTACCTGTTCCAAAACCTCCAGAGGCAGCACTTCCTGACCAAGGCTTCCTGACCAAATTCAAATGTTTCTACTGTATCTTTCTCAAGATAGGCAATCCCAGAAAATGCACAGTCCTCATATTGTCAAATATTGGATTTCACCAGTAGCTACATTATAATACAGGATAAGCATTTACTGGCATTAAAATGCCATTTAAAAATATATATATATTTTATGTACAGGCCTTTTCACACCAAAGGCGACACGATTATATGAGGCGAATCACCGACGAATGGCCCTTGCAAATAGAAAGCGAAGCGAATGACCGCAGGTAGCACATTCACGCCTTTACAGTAGGTGGCTCTAATCGACAAGCAATTTTACCCTGGTACGGTAGTTGGCTCAGTGCACCTTTCAACTAGTCTGCCCTCTGCCTATGACAGATGAGCAGAAGAAAGTACTTTACAAGCAGATCGAAAAAAGAAAAAAGATTTCTCTATAAGCTGCAGCAGTGATGAAGAGTTTGTAGTTGATTTGCTCAATGAGAAAGAAAACTTAAGACACTTTCACAAACTATTTCAGGTCACCTGCAGGACGAGCTGACTGGCAGTATTATCATGTGTACACAGTCGGAGGGGTGATTAGAAAGAATCGAGTGTAAAAAATATTAACGGTTAATACATGTTATCATTTGGAACAATGCTTATTACATGCCACTGCCTTTCTCTATATACTTGTGTTAGTTTGTTTAAAATAAATGCATAATGTACACTTAGAATGACTGCTGTAACAGATGTTGTCAATTTGAACTATACTGACTGTATCTTATTGCATGTTTATCCAAATTTGCTCAAAACATGGTACTAATTAAATGTAAAGGCATTTAAATGCTCAAAGAGTCTATATAATGCAAGAAATACAACACAGATCTCAACAAACAAAATCAATCTTCAGTCTGACCCATTATTAGATACTTTAATACATGCCAAGGACAGCACACAGGAGTTCCTTCAGCGTTTAATGTCGGTGGTCAAAACTAGACCTGGGAATCGATTCCAAAAAGAATCGATTCCTCATTTCCGAGGCATTGGGAATCGAGAATCGACTCTAAAGCTTGGAATTGGAATTACGCTTGGGGAAATGGACTGATATGTTCATTTTTGTGACCACTGAACTACTACACATTCCAGAAGCCTTAACAGCACTAATTCAATTCACAAAAGGACTATAAAATTACTTCAGCTAAATGATCATCAACCTTATTCTGAATCTTTTGAAATGTTAAAATGTTCTCCGTTTGCCTAAATCTGTATGACGGAATCGCACAAACCCTTTCAACACATCGGACAGCTGCTTTCCAGACCTATACTGTAGTCTGCCAGCATTTTACTTTGGATCAAATTACTAATCCAATAAAATGGCAAATTTGTGATGGAAAATTGTTGTATAGTAGCAACTTCACCGATGTTACAACACCTGTCTGCAATCAGGAGATAGCAGAGGATCAAGTAACAGCAAGTTATCTTCCCAGTTCACATCAATAAATCGGTAGGTTAAAGTTTAAATGATGAATGGACTGCACTCATAAATGCAAGAGTCTAACACTTCTCTATTCATTCTCAATATTTTTACAGTAGGCCTATGTTTTAAAACATTTTGCATATTTGTTTTTCATTCTGACACAATTTTTACATTAAAATTATTCGATGAAATAGAATACAAAACCAAAATTTCAAACACGAATTATGAAAAATATTGTAATATTATATGAAATAAACCAGTACAAAAATCTGGATTTTTAAATAAAACTAAAGTGTATGTTTGGACATTTTTATTTAGTTTACAAAAGGTAGTTCCATCGATTCCGAAAAGCAGGAATCGGAATCGACTCCAAAATGTCTGGATTCGAACAGCCCTAGTCAAAACAGCTTTCTGTGATTTAGGGTCACCTGTTCAGCTGGTTTTGGGAACTGCAGCAGCTCCTGACACGTGATTCACAGCTCAAATTTTATTGATTGGGCTGTTTCTTTGCCAGGCAAAGAAAAAATTGACACACTAAAAGTAAAAAAAGCTTTGCTTTGTCGGTGCGCGATTCGGCGCGAATGTTCGTTCCAGGTGTGAAGGGCTCGTTAGGAATCCATTGCTTCCGTAAAAAATTTTAATTGCGCAGAGAAATTGTGGCGAAGGTTCGCGTTTGGTGTGAAAAGGCTTTAAAGAATAATTGACTCCAGCTCGTTTAATTATTGAAAAATAATGCATACATTAAGGTGGTAATGCAGTCACGATGCGCAGCAGAGGGTCAATTATTCCACTTACACCACGATTCCAACACCTTAACACATTGTTCAGGGTTTATCTAAAGATATTTTCTGGTTTTCGTGCCTAAAACGCTCGTAAGTAGAACTACTTTCTTCCGCCACGGATTCAGCGTCTAGCTTTGATACAGCCTGAGCCTGTTTACCTGTTTGATGCAGATCTCCTCAGCAGTAACTTCACTTCAAATTGCTAATATGGAAGTTGAAGTATACTTCTCAGCAGCAGCAAGTGCCGCCATTCTGTATAGAGTATTTTCATTGCTAAACAACTGTTTACCACCCCACTGTGGTGCAGGGGTGGGCTGACATGTCGGCTCTGTTTGTTGCTCGTGTGTGTTTGTGTGTGCGTGAGTAAGAGCGAAAGAGAGAGAGAGGGTGCTTTCCACTCTGGGAGGCTGATTAGGCCAAAATACATCGAAAAACATATTAGAAGTTATTTTGGATTATATAGAAACTGTTGTATTGATCAAGTTGCGGGGGTACGGCTCTGTTTGTTGGTCACGACTCAAGTCTCTGTGTGTGTGTGTGTGTGTGTGTGTGTGTGTGTGTGTGTGTATGTATGTGTGTCAGCGTGTGTGAGTGTGGGCGATACGAGAGCAAGACAGAGAGAGAAGAGAGCGCAAGGGTGCTTTTCAACCAAAATGTAAATACATGTTATATATCGTCATTCTTAACCAATGAACCTAACCACTCTATGTTTTAGTTGGTTATTTTGCTGTCATATCCTGTACAGCTCTTTGAAATTACTGAAATAATTTGATGAAGTGATATGAAACCATTATGCAGTCAAGACCTGGAACTACTTAACAGCCATGCGTCTACTGGAAAATAATAGAGCACAATAGCCTGGTTCAGGAAGTAAAAATCCCATTCAAAAATGGAGCTCTGATGTTGTTCATCGATGCTATATGCTACCGCTGAAGTCATTCATCTGCATTTCTCAAATTCATTGTTTAAAAAAACCTGTTTAATAGTGGAATTCCTATTTAACAACTACATTACCCATGATCCAGCAGAGAAAGATCCACCAATCAGAGAACTGCAGCCAAGAAAGCCCACGAAATAAGCCTGGAAGCGACTGCCCACTCCCATGACGCACTGTGAATGACTCAAACGAGTCGGTCTTCCTTCATGCCTTAAACTACTTATAAATTTGTGCATATCGGAATATTTCGCAATAAACTATATTGTTTTTAAACTTATAATCAACAAGATAAAATCAATAGTTTTATAAATTTCCATAGTTTTATATTCGATTAAGTACACAGACTTGTTCCTTTGACTTTTTGTCGGATTTTCAAATACATTTTTGCCTTAAAACAAAGTTTGTAATGTTGCAATTCACCTCGGAGCTGGTTGGTTTGGTTCTTGCTTTACAACTCTTTAAATGTTCACTCAGTAACTTTTTGTTCATGTCATCTTGGACTTACAGTGACACCTAGTGGTGTGGATGCAGCATAATTCAAAATCAATAGTTTTCAGTTACAGGTGGCATTGTAGAAATTCACTATTCACAGATGCCATGATTTCTTTAATCCAAGAGTGAAGGTGTCCAATAACAAGACGGTTACTGAGATAAAGCGAGTAGTATTCAGCTGGTCATGTGATTTTAAAATGGCTGCCCCCATGAGGGCGCCCCTGCCCCATGAGCAATAAAAGAGCTTTTATAAGGTTACTGAAATAACTAGAGTCCTCATCTCATGTGAGTGGTCGAGATTTTATACAGTGTGTTTCAAAATTCATTTCTTTAGGAGTAAAACTTTTTTAATGGGGAACAAAATGACCGAGTTCACCTTTAATGGAGGATTTTACGAAAAGTCTATGGAAGAAATGAATGGGGAAAAAATTTCTAGAATCTACACAGCTGAATAAGTGGGCGGTCACTGTTGCGCTCTATTGCTCACCTTAGAACGTCTGTCAACCAATCAGAATCAAGCATTCAACAGACCCTTGGTACAAATGAATATAATCAGTGACAATACTATTTTAAATTGACAATATTAACTTAAACCATTTAAAACATACAGTGTATTACCAGCAACAGAGTGCAAGCATGTGTGTCTAACACGATTCTTTATTTTGGGAACCAGTAGAAAACTATGAATATTTCTATGCAAGTGTCACAAATGCCCTGTGCATGGGAGACCAGGACCACAACTGATTTCACAAAGCCTACTCAAAGCATTGACTAGCCTACAAATAGATGCACGTGCTGTTAAAGAGTTTACAGACTTGCTACATTGTATTAGCTTGTAAACAGTATGTTGTTTGGACCATTTTATATTGAGGAGAATTAGATGAGCCCATTTTCACTTAAGCTGCTCTCTTGGCAAAAAAGAAAAGGAACAAAAGTAAAACTAGGTAAAAGTGATGCAAATTGTTAAGAGACTAGCTCCAAATAACTACTTCAGGCCTACCTTTCATTGCCGCTGTCTCCTCTATTCTGTTCGTTGTCTTTGTGCAGTCCGCTATTGTCAGTTGTGTGCGGTCCCTCTGCAAAGGTGGAGTCAGTTTTCAGAGACAGTGCTTATCAAAGATCATTTCAAAAACATCAGTTAAGACACCAGTCACTCATTAATGCAGTAAATGAGACAGTTTGAGGACTGCAGGTAAACCTGTGAGATCTCATAATTACAGATGTGACCGTTTTTCAGTAATGGTGAGGTGCACAGCATCAGACTACTGAAAGTGACTAAACCCTTTCAGTTAACAAGCATTTCAATCCCAGATAACTTTAAAATTGAGTTTGTTAAAGTAGGAAAAGTATCTCTTCTGATAACAAGCAGGCCAGAGCAGGTCAAAGTGCCACTACAATGAAAGAATCCCTCCTCAGTTGGGAAGAGGCCTCTGGAATCTGACGTCATCAGGGTGTGGAAATGAGAAATGTGGGAGGGGCCAAAACAAACACAAACTTCCTCGTAGAGATTTCACGAACGGCAGGAAATGTCAAAGCAATGGTTTGGTAACTCTGTGTGTTAAAGCTTCAGAACATCATTGTAAACCCTAATGTCATCATTACTGGAAAAAAGAAGTAGTCTGAATTAAAAGAGACTTGAAATGTGAAGTTTTGGGCTCATAACTCAAATATCTAAGTTCCTTGAACTTATTTTTCTTACAAATCTATAGACTTGTTATTATAGGTGTTATTGACTCAAAATTAAGGCTAGGGGGAATACCAACAATGCCTTGCGCTTGAACGATTTAGCTGTGTGTCCTTGGTCAAAGGGAACTTATAGGGGCATTTAAATAGTTATTATTAAGCATTCATGAAAGTTTTAGCTCTTTTGTCATGTTATTAATGTTGTTTTGTTGCAAATAGTTGTTTCGTGTGTCCCCTTTGGTCAAGTTGTTCACACTATCTCAGTTCTGTGGAGAAAATAGTTCAATAACTGACCTAGAATCAGTAATAATCTTCATTCTTAAAGCTGTGTTATTGTGTATGTATTCAATATGTGTCCATTCAATTTAAATTATTAAGCTGAAACAACATTTAAATAGCAAATATGAGTTAAGTCTACTTGCATCTAGTTACCTTAACTTAAATAGTTCATTCTATATGAACAGCAAGTTAAGTGAACTTAATGACATTACTCAATGCAATTGTGGGAACAAGTTTACTCAATCAATTGAGTAGGGTCAACTTAATAGGGTTTTCAGTGTCCCAAAAGTCTAAAATACAAAATGAAATTCGTAAAATAATATTACTAACTATACTAGTATATTTATCATTATGATAACAAAATAAGTCCGTTCACACTGAAGGCTGAATACACTACGCGATTAGTAAATTAGAATTCATTCAGAGTCTCAAAACTCAAAACTGCCTATTTAGACAGCATCACAGGCGCATTTTTGACGCTACATTGCAAACGGTCAGAACACGCTTACAAGTGCTGTCTAGGTAGGTAGCTCACTTGATTTTGAGACGCAGCCACAGTCATTCACGTCTGAACACGCTTCACTTGTGGAGCGGAGATGCATGATGTCTCCTCAACCTCTCAAATCAAACAAACAGAATACACACGAGATTTGTTCTGTACACATATATCAGCACAAGCGCTGCATATTGAACGCTGTATATTAAGTACACTCACCTATTCTCTACTGACATACAGCTGTAATACTATTTACTTGGAGCTAAAGTGACGAAAAACGACAGCAGTTTTCTTACCATTTAATCTTGTCGCATTAGACATTTCCCTGAATTTGCATTCTGACTGTAGACACACGCGGATCCACTCGAGTTTATTCGACTCCAGGGCCAAGTCCTACTACGGTGAAGCCTTGGCTCATAAATATTAATATGGATATGGTGACGTCGCCTCGTGACCTTCCTGAAGCGTCCAGTCACGTACGCTTGTTAATACTCATGAGCCATGACTTCTGTAGCGTTCATTGACTTCTTTAGCCAATCAGTTAGGCGTACTGGTGAGCGTCACGTTTAACAATTAATATTCATATGCTAAGCCTTCGCCATAGTAGGATTCGAGACTTTGGTTTCTTTTGAAAGTACGTTTACAGATCTGAAGTGCCAAAAAGGAGCAATCGATTCAGAATAAACATCTGCAGTGTTTTCAGTGTGTTTGAACTCTCCACACACCTGTTGACTTATATATGCATTGCTATAGTCTTAACTATTTGATTTTCTAGTCCAGACTACACTTATTAAAAACACACATCATAAATTATAATGAGAGAAAAAAGCAAAACAAAACAGTCAATACATTAGACTTATTTAAGTCTTATATTAAGCCTTACATTATAATTACTCTTATTAATACCATTTCAATTTTAACTAGAAAAGTAAAGTTTGTAAACAAACTTTTTGAGTTTGGCTTGAAAAGGCCTGTTCAAAGTTTTAAAAAGTTTAAAGTTTGGAAATAGTAGGAAAGGAGGTCAAAGGAAAGAAACACGCTACCAAGTGCCTCCTGGCCCAAGTCAAAAGAACCCACTTTTACCATCTACAATGTTCTGCTGCTAAACTGTGAGTGTAACTACATTGTTGCTAGGGTGTTATATCTGGTTGCTAGGGTGTGGCTAGGTAGGGTGTAATGGAAGGGCTTCCAGCCTGAGACAAAATAACCTACTTTCATGCCTCTATGACATTCTACTGCTGAGATATGAGTGTTACTATACGGTTACTAGGATGTTCCATCTGGTTGCTAGGGCGTGGCTAGGCAGTTGGTAGGGTATTATGAAAAGGTTGCCAGCCCGAGTCAAACTTATGGATGATTCACGATTCGATTTTTTTTTGTACTCCAACATGATTCAAATTGTATGTTCTTTATTAGAATGCAAAGCAAACTGGTTAGAGAAATCCAAGTTCTTTTCATTATAGGAAACAATCGTGTGCAAGAAAAATGAACAAGTGCACATCAGTGGAAAGTTGTCAACAGAGTGTAAATGTAAAATAAATTAAAATCTAATAAACCCAGATGTTCAGAAATAATAGAATAAGAAACTGCAAAATAATTCTTAGCCAGTGTAGGTATTCATTTTATTTAAAACAAATCTATCTAGAAAGTTATCTAGAAATCAATACCTATAAATTATCAAGTTTATCTAGAAAGTACTCCTTGTACATCAAACAATTTGTGTGTATATTCATAAACCCCTGCAGATAAAGACGTGTCCTCTAGCGGTTCACGCTGGGCAGCGCAACAATATGAAATAATTTATCATTACAATTCAACTAGGAAAGTTTGTCAAAATGACCGCTTGCCAAATGTTGGCTATAGATGCTGTACACTTGAAACACGTCACAGAACAACGCAATAATTAGCGACCAATCTGAATCATCATGACAAAAGGAGTGGTGGATGTTTGATTCAACTATATATAGCCTATCCAAATTATTTGATAGTTTTTGATACTTTTTATGGGTAAAAAGAAAAGAAAGGAACATGTGCATCAACCTGCGCACGCCGAGGCCAGTTATGGTCTTAAAGGAATAGTTCACCCAAAAATGAAAATTTGCTGAGAATTTACTCACTTTGCTGAGAGTTTCTTTCTCCTTTAAACAATGCAAGTGAATGTCCTCCATTTTTTGATGGTCCAAAATGCATATTTAGGGTGCATCAAAATAATCCTCACGACTCCAGTCGACAAATAAAGTTCTTCTGAATGCAAACGACTGATTATTTTGAGAAACAAAACAATACTTCTATACTTTTTAACTACAAATGTTCACTTCCGTACATCTCTGTGATGTGCGCTCATGAGAGGGATGACGTGAGCTCGTTGGTAAGGTCACACGTCAAGTGGAGGAGGCAGGAAGCGCGTCATTGTTTACAAGAGAAACTTGCACAGAGCACAGACCAAGCACCGTTCACAAACCAAAACAGTCCAAAACAATTTCAAAACAATATAAAATAAAATACAAAATCATTTCCAAATAATAATAAATAAAAACACAATGTAAACAATGACGCGCTTCCTGCCTCCTCCTCTACGTGACGCGAGTAGTTATAACCTATACTATGTGTCAAAATGTCAAATTGATTGATTTATGACATGTGATTTATGACCCCCCCCGATTGACAGGTATGTGTAATGTAATTTATGACCCCCCTGTCACCCCTGATTGTCAGGTAGAAGATAGTTTGGACATGATCTTCCAGGGATGTGTTGACCAGTCGTCGGATGTCAAAGATTGTTTATGGTGTGTTTATGTAAATGATTTTAAGCGTGAGCCCCCCAATGCGTACATGTGGTGTTTAAAAACGGAGTCAGACACACCAGTCAGTATCAAACCATACAGTTGTGTTAGCGTCTGTGAGGTATAAGTGAATCTTCGTTCTCAAATTAATTTTTTCCGGCAAGTTTTGTTATTTTGAAACGTAATCGTACTTCAAGAGAAGATGGCTGTCTATCTTAACAGTAAGTGTGTTTTATTATCTCGTATTATTATTATTAAGAACATTTATTTATAAGTGAGTCACGGCTCTGATGCAATGCTTAAACAGGATCTCTAATGCTCCAGGTGCTGTGGATGATGTAGACTTTTCCGACATTGTTGAGGAAATTCAATTCCTGAACCATGCGAGTGGTACGTATACCTAATTATATACGTTACATATCTACGTACAATGATCATATTTTTAATATTCCAAATGCCGAATCCGGAGCATAGTTCAACATCAGAGCGTGCGTCTCCGCAAGACAGTACAAACATCCCGCCACTCAGTAAGTGTTTGTAATGCAGCATTATTTACATGATTTGTTGGATTTGTTTAAAACGTTCTTATGTGGTGTTCTTTTTTTTCCCAGAAGATTTATCAAACCTTGTAAACAAGATCAGTGTGTCTGGAAGCGAAAATCACATGGTGAGGGCTAGCGGCCGTGACGTTGCAACAAAGCCGAAAAGACTCAAACGTGAAGCGTTTACGGTTGCCCAGGTGCACGCTCCGGTTGATGGAGGTGTGAGAGATATTGATTTCATACCACAGACACCAGAACGGAAACAGTCAAGACGTTCGCTCAGAGCATCAGCTGGTGTGTGTGTGTGTAACTAGATGCTAAAGTTTGTGAACAAACATTGATGTTGGCTTGAAGTCTTAAATAGTATAACAATATGTACGACTTCTCAAAGACTACATAAATAAATATGTTAAAAACATGATTTTATATTTTTCCTAATTCATATATCCTCCCTAACTCTTTTTTTCTTCTTCACAGAGCTGGTTGTGGATGACCATGCGGTACCCGATGTAAATTATGTTTGGGGCTGCGGTGATGAACTGATAGAATCGTGGGACGCCTGTGCATTTTCCCAGGTACCTAAAGAAACACAACGGGATGATCAATCCAAGGAACGCATGGTGTCTGCGGCAGATTCCGACCCTGAGGCTCTGCCTTCAAATCAGGAGGTTTACAGACGGGGAACACATTCCGTTACAGACAGTCAACACATAATCGGACTGATACAGGACGGTTTCAAGACCATTGAGGGACGTTTTAACGCCACTGAGGAGCGCTTGGATACCTTTGAGAAGAAGCAGGATTACTATAAACAGTCTGTGACGGCCACACTACAACAACAAGGTATCTGGATTAAACAAGTGATAGCGACACATTATTAAACATTGTGAGATCAATGTCAGACGATCAACCAGATCCAAATTCAGCATTAGACAGTGTTTTCAATTCTCAGCAGGTGGACGAGGGTACAGATAACCATCCGTATCATTTATTTGATCCTACAGCACCAAATATGGGATTAACACCCACTGATATTGACATACTTGTAAGAGAAGGTGGTGACATTGGTGGTTATACTGTGGTCCCGAGACTCAGATTCAATAGTTTGGAGATACATCGGTGTATAAATCTGAGTATGATATCTGCCACAGACTTAGCAGCCTACGCTATATTTTTGCATGATATTTTGTCCGAAATAGTGTCATTTTCCAGACTGTTGGCTGGGGATAATGGATTAATTAACATAAAACTGTCTTGTCACCTAGCAACGATTACAGTGTGGATGTCTTCACAAATCAGATTGAAAAGATAATGTAAAGTAACTCTGAAGTGCGGGTTGATGATAGTTTGGATCTAAATGTGACTACAGCAAGGAGTAAACAAGGGGGTGTGTTTGTACCCCTTTTGCCAGGCCAAGAAATGCTACCCCATAGGACACCCCCAAATAATTTAAGGATTTTGAACCTCTTGAAAATTATTATGGATTTGTCAAAGCCACAGTATTGCCCCCGCGAAAACTGCTTCACCCCGTCCTTCCCTATAGGATTGGTGGCAAGCTTATGTTTCCGCTCTGCCGTACATGTGCGGATCAGCCGAATCAGACCACCCCATGTAGACACAATGATGAGGAAAGGGCTATTTCAGGCTGCTGAGTCAGTATCAAACTGTTAAAGGCTGTGGAGAAGGGTTATGATGTAACCATCACACCATCCTCACCATCCTCATTTATGTAGATGGCTAACCAGTGTTCACCTGGGAGTCCTGAAGGATGTGTGTTGATTATAACCATTGATGGTAATTTTCTGAAAGGGTCTTTTGGTAGATAGTCACACGGGAGTACACCGAGAAAATGGATGTTGCATGAGATCTTATCCATGATAGTCATAAGCTGGACAGCGTCCATTTTTACATATTAGTAATCAACCAGGATCTGTCGGCGATTTGACACCTCGATGATGCTGTCGAATATGGCATAAACAATTAAGTTGATCGCTTGGTGTAGCGGTTGTCTAAATCGAGCTTCCAGTCTAATATTTCCAGACTTGATAAGCGATATGTGCTGACTGCACTCCTCATCTGATGTGGAGGTTTTACGACTTTTAGGCCTGCCTTTGTCTTCTATCTGAATACGTGAGGCCCAACACTGGTTGTATAACTAGATATGCGGTTTTCAGGATGAACAGATAACGAGGCGTTGCAGGGCAGCGTGACATAAAATCCACCCTCAGTCATGGTTGGTTTTTTACATGAATGTGTGCTACCTATGTAGGTCTTTTGTTTTTATGGCTTCTGTACATCAACCAATTCTTTCTGGTCGATCCATGATGCAAATTTTGCAGGCCATCCGAGCCAGCGAACCAACACTAACGTTTTCCGGCCTTGTTTCTTCTTATCTAAAATGTTTTCCACTTTAAATGTCTTGTTTTTGTTCACAAATATTTTTTGTAATTCCTCCTCATAAAAAACGCCGTTGATGACATTGCCGTCATAATCACACAATCTGTAGACAGGTGGTTCGTGTGGGATGCACACTGTTATAGTGAAAAACTCCTGCGTATAGTTTTCCTCATACCCTTTTGTGAATGGGCCTCTTACTTTAGAAATTCTAACAATGTCACCAACTTTATATTTAAATTTTGGGGTGACACTGCAACCCCCACTAGACCCATATAGGTTATGAAACACCACAGATTCATTTTCTTTGTTCACATCAACCGGTCTCATCTTGATGCTTCTGTGATAGCTGACGTTGTATCCATCCATGATGTCTTGAAGTATATCGATGTAGCGTTTGGAGTTTGTAGCTGTTAAATACCTCCACATCCTAACTTTTAAGGTTCTATTAAACCGCCCAACGACACAGGCTTTTAATTCTGTGGCGGGTGCAAAATGTGTGATGTTGTACTTTTTTGTCATGCTTTGAAAATGCTTGTTAAAAAACTCCTTTCCTTTGTCTGTCTGTAATTTGTGTGGCACACGTCCCTCTTTCAGTATATATTCAAAAGCTTTAGTCACCTCGGCGCCACTCTTGTTTTTTAACACACGCGTCCATGCATATTTACTAAACAGATCTATGCACGTCAACAGAAAATGATTGTTGTCGTTTTCCTTGGCGTATTCAGACATATCAACTAGATCGGCCTGGAACTGCATATCAATACCATAGACAAAAACCCGATTCCTTTTGTATTTTACAGGGGCAGTTCTGTGTAGTGTGTAAGCATCCTCACCGGCGAGCCAGGCCGAAACTTGTTTATCGGTTAAACGAACACCCGTTTCTTTTAAAACACCATCTTTTAAACGTTTTTTTACCTCCTAAAGAACCCGGGTTAGAAGGTGTGTAATAAATATTTTTCATTTCTTTGGACATATTGTCACTACAGTATCCACAAAAGAATAACTCAGATGGTTCAAGTGTTTTGTGTTTTTATTTCAGTAAAAGAGAACATTGGCATCATAAAGCATCGAGGTACTGTAGAACTTTAATACACATCACAATGTTTTTCTCAAGAATGTAATCAACTAGTGTTTCAGTAATTTCACAAACATCAGTCTGGTCATTTCTTGACACTGTGATTACACATAAATCAGTCACATACGTACACATACAGATTATGTCAGCAATTGTAATACAACTGCCACATTCAGTCACCAGGTCTAGTATTTTTCTGATAGTTGCACAAATTGGATCACCGGCATGAATACACATACGCACCATATCTGTCCACTCATTTGACATGCATCTTACAACATACATTTGCTTCTTGAGGTTTGTTAAACATTTGGGATCAACACCGCATTCGTTTACAGCAACAGGTACATCAACACAGTCATTAATGATTTTGTACATTAAGTCGGTCATCTCACATCTAATACGACATTTAAGTAGACACTTTGCCAGTCCTGTTGGACAGCATGTGTTCCCCATTTCAGTATCACACACAGGCAACTTGTGCGAAGCCTTTCCAGTTGTCCACGGCATCATAGACAATCTGTTTGCTGCTGACATCCACAACTTTCTCTCTGACTTCACGAAGCTTTTCCACAATGTAAACTTCGTCACGCAGTTCATGCATAATGGTGTCCACTGTCCCCTGAATCCTCTGGGGGTGAATCCTCAAACCACACCGGCTCAATGCTTGAGCTATGATGTGTTTAAGTCCTGGTTTAACCAGATTACGTGACAGTTCCTCAAGGTACATGTCAAAGAAACAGGCGTCAGGTTCAAACAAGCAGGAATGTCTAATCTGATTCGGATGGTCCACCTCGCAGTCCAAACAGAGTTCTTTCAGCTTTTTATTGATGAGATGTTCCAGAAGGACCACGACAATCGCTTTTATGATTTTGAAGCCGTCAGAGAGGCTTCAAATGTCTGTGTCATCAATCCCAGCATAGGCCGCAGGTCCAGCTATTGCTCCAGCATTGCCTTACGGCGTTGTAAGGAAGGTCAGGTTGTGATACCCCAGATCTTTGCAAAATGTATCCAACCAGTTGTTGTCACAATTTGTGGGTGGGGCTCCAACGGTGTTGCATTGTCACCAGGCATCGCCGGTGTAGTCTCAGGAGTGTTGGTGTAGCAGTAGACAGTCATAGATTCTTGAGACATGGTGAACATATGTAGCGAATGTACCGAACTGCTGGCGTTTTTAATGGCTGTAATATGGGGGCGGACTTAAGAGGCGGTCTTTGGGGTTGTTGACGCCCTGCTCCGGGTGAAACAATATTGTCTTTACAGAACTGTAGCGATCATACATGTCACACCATCTAAACATCTTGTCAATGCAGGTGAAAATGTCATCAAGCATATGAACATCTTTTCGCTGAAACAAAAATTTAATGTCATAGTACATGTGATGCTCAGATTCAGGAATAGGCCATACACTTTCGTGGAGCTTTGTCTTGTCATTGCAGCAAAAAATATAAGGAGTCATGGCATCCCACTCACCGATGTTCAGTGGCTCATTGCCAAATTCATTAAAATCTCTCCAAACGTAATTGTAAAACATAAACCAGTCTTTGGCAGGGAAAATCAGGCAGGGTTCCTGTGATGTAAAATCATCTCCAATATCCACAGCATAGAGTTTCACAGTCCGCATCACCTTGTCAAACACATATCTTCCTACATGATTACCAGACAATGAGAAATCACGTTTCGCAAAATCCACATTTTCATGAAGAAACTTTGTCAAACTAACATTTTGTTTTTTCCTTGGTGCAAAAGTCAGTTCCTCTCTCATTTCAACAGGTCCTCTTGTTGGTGAAATACACATCACTCTTCTAGGGGTTTTAGGAGTTCTCGGAGCAGCCATTGTAGCATACAGTTGCAGAGTGTCTTCTGTGTTTTAACTACGGCATCTTAAACCATTATTTAAACAACAAGTTCAGGATGTAGGTAGTGATGTAGGTGTGAAAAGCATACCAGGAAGGAACAATGGTGAGAGGTAAGACATCATTAACATTAACACACCATAAACAATCATTGACATCCGACGACTGGCCAACACATCCCTGGAAGATCATGTCCAAACATGTTCTTTAACGTCCGGACTATCTTCTACCTGACAATCAGGGGTGACAGGGGGGTCAAAAATTACGTTACACATACCTGTCAATCAAGGGTGACGGGGGGGTCATAAATCAATTTGACATTTTGACACATAGTATAGGTTATAACTACTGATGCGTGACATTACCAACGAGCTTACGTCATCCCTCTCATGAGCGCACGTCACAGAGATGTACGGAAGCGAACATTTGTAGTTAAAATTATATAAGTATTGATTTGTTTCTCAAAATAATCAATCGTTTGGGTTCAGAAGAACTTTATTTGTCGACTGGAGTTGTGTGGATTATTTTAATGCACCCTAAATATGCATTTTGGACCGTCAAAAAATGGAGGATATTCACTTGCATTGTTTAAAGGAGAAAGAAACTCTGAGGGTGAGTAAATTCTCAGCAAATTTTCATTTTTGGGTGAACTATTCCTTTAAGCTGGTGTATACCTGCATGACAGATGAAGGTGAGCTACAATCACACTGCGTACAATCGTACTGGGAACATTACCGCTGTCTTTAATATCAGTCTCCGTGTTGTTCAACTGTCAGGTTCATTTGGAGCACGCCACACACGTGCAGCTGATCAGATCGGGAGCGCATTAAAACAAGTGCTGTGTATTCTTTTTCTCTTCCTTATTCAGCCTTTGGTGGATTTACAACATATCTAACTATAGTGTTTGCAATATTTTTTGCAACATCTCGATTTCTCAATAAAAAAATTGTGTCAAAATGCAAATTCGAATCAATCAGAACAATCGGAGAAAATGCCCAGCCCTACTTCCACATCTCTACAACATTCTGCTGCTGAGATATAAGTGTTGCTATACAGTTGCTAGAGTGTTCCATATGGGTGCTAGGGAGTGGCAAGGCAGTTGTTACAGTGTTACAGAAAGGTTGCCTGCTGGCCTCTTAAGCTATATCCCAAATTTAGTGGATATAGCTTGAAAGCTTTAGGAGTTATTACAGTCAGAAATTTTGAATGGGAGTCAATGGGAAATTCCGGCCTTTTGGAAGTCTGCTACGGGAATTCCAATCAGTTCGAAAAGATTTAGGAACTTAAGAACAGCCTGAAGGTATGTCCCGAGTCTGGAGTCTGTAGCTTGAAAGCTGTAGGAGTAGCGTTGAGAAATTTGGTCTCAGAAGAATAATAATAATAAATTCAAATAGTAGAAGAGTAGTTTGGCTTTTTCAAGCCAAACTAATTATCTAACGAGCTCCGGGTTACACTAAGTTTAGAAAAAAAAAACGCACTATAATAGACACAGTGCTGGCATGTGGCTATACTGGTTTGTTTACTAAAAGAAGCTTATGCAAATTGAAAGAGCAAATGGCCAGTTTCTTTTGTAAGGCTGTCAGTGTTTGGATTATGAGCAAAACTGATCACTTCACTGAGGGAGCACATTAAAACCAACTCTCTCTTGGTTTTATGTCACCAATTTAAATACAGCAGAGACATGTCACAGGAACACGAAGAGGGGATGGGGTGTGTGATCTGACACACTGATGTGAATTTGGAAAGGATCCTTGAAGCCTTGTTTGTATATGGGACGCAGGAAAAAACCAAAGCTTACCTGATCTCTTAATCTGACTCATCCTGGAAGAAACAATTGATGGTAAAGACTTCCTTAGTGATCGAGCCCCTTTAGACACCTTACGGTATTTGGTGAGCCAGTCAAATTTTGGTTCTTCCTTTGGATGTTGCTCACAGACATCTGAAAGTTCAAAAGACAAGTGAATACATACTGTAAGGTCATAATAAAGCAAAAACCAATCCATTTAAATAGCACTCCACCGTATAAGGTACCATTATATACTGTTAATACATGGGTCTCTGGAATACTCGATTCTGATTGGTCAATGGCGCCATCTAACTGTCTGATATTTCTCAGTAACATCCACATTTCAGACCGCTCATCCGGGTATTGCGAGTCATCTTTGCTAATTCTTGGATCGCTGTTTCATGTGCATTTCTTTCTTTATTTGGCAAGTAGTCTTGTCATAGGCTGGATAATGAGTCAGATGATTAAATATATATATATATATATATATATATATATATATATATATATTTTTTTTTTTTACAAAAGAGCACCAACACAACTCTGATGCAAAATGAAGGTGGATTTCAGCCATTCAGCGATTTATTTCTTCTCACATAATTACATAATTTCAACAAATCAATATTTAATGTCCTTTTAATGATTTATTTGGTTAGTAGTCATGTAATAACAGGAAAATGTACAGTCAGCCGGGTGTAAGCAAGTGTAAGTGTTACCATCCAATTTCCCTAATCCAGCTAGTTGTAAAAATTGTCAAAAATTTTGGCTAACCGATTAAGTAAAGTTATGACTTCTCTTATACATCAGGTGGGGTTTATTCGGGGCCGTAGCTCTTCTGATAACATCAGGTGTTTCATCAATATCATGTGGTCAGTGGCGAATGATCAGACAGTGGTCGCTGCTGAAAAGGCGTTTGATATGGTAGAATGGGATTATCTTTTTAAGAAATTGTATGGGTTCGGGAATATTTTTATTGGATGGATTAAGTTACTTTATAGACACCCGGTAGTGGCGGTACAAACAAATGGATTAATTTCAATTTTTTTTACTCTGGATAGGGACACCCGACAGGGTTTCCCTCTTTCCCCATTATTGATCTGTCTTGCCCTGGAACCATTAGCAGCTGCGACAAGAAAGGAAGATAATTTTCCAGGGGTGATGGTGGGAGGTGTGGTGCATAAGCTTTTGCTTTACGCAGATGATATTTTATTATTCGTCTCCGACCCCACTAGATCTATGCCTTGCCTCCACAGAATTATTCATTCCTTTTCTAAGTTCTCAGGATACAGAGTCAATTGGCCTAAATCATTTATCTATGATTGGGAAGGTTGATGATATTAAAATGAATTGTATTCCAAAATGTAACTACCTGCTACAATCTCTCCCTGTAAATGTCCCCCTCTTACTTCAAGTAATTTAATAGCATAGTGAAGTCCTTCATTTGGAATGGTAAACATCCCAGATTACATTTCAGTAAGTTACATAGGCCGACTGACAAAGGTGGGCTTGGCCTATCCAAGATTTTGTTTTATTATTATGCATTCGATCTCAGATTTTGGGGGGTAATAGTAGGGGTTAATTATTGATTCTGTTTATGTATGTTTTGCTTTTCTTTGTTTAATATATGAATCAATAAAAAAAAAAATGTTAATCACACACACAAAAAAAATGAAATAAACAAACTCATAATATAAACTCAGTTATTTATTGAGTGAAAATTATTTCTATCAATATTTCAAAAAGTACGACTGTCCCACAGTTGTGCCGTCATTTCCACCACGGCAATCAATTTTGCCCCTAATAAAGTTTTTCCAAAAGTTAATGTAAGTGTCAGTGAAGAGCATGCTTGATATGAAATATTTAAATATTAAAGTGATGTTTGAGAAAAAAAAAAAAAAAAAAAAAATCAAGGTAACTATCACTTGTGAACAGAATAATTTGATTAAGCATCATTTCCGAATTCCGATCAATCTGCAATTTTGCCAAATTAGGCAAGTTATTTAATTGTGTGTATTTAGGATGCATAAAATGTTAGCTATGAAATAAGCCTTAGTGAAGCAGAGGAGCGAGTCATTTTATATCAAAAATGTTAAAAATATCCAACAGCATCATTTCCACACAGAATTCTATTAAACACAATACAGAATTTGAGATGTGCTGGAAATGACACTGTGGTGGGAATTTTCATGACTTTTTTCATTAGGAAAAAAAAAAAAAAGACAAAAATGACAAGACTTTAAAAGTCCACAGTGCTAAAAGTGCCCAAAGTTGAAGAAACACTCAACATTACTTTTTTTACTGCTTAGCATATCATCAGGGTTGGGAGGGTTACTTTTGAAATGTATTCCACTACAGATTACAGAATACATGCTGTAAAATGTAATTTGTAATGCATTCTGTTAGATTACTCAAAGTCAGTAACGTATTCTAAATACTTTGGATTACTTCTTCAGCACTGGTAGATTTTTCACTTGTTCTGACTATAAGACAAAATACACATGTTAAAAATATGTTCTCTTAAAAACCTAAATATCTTATGCAGTGTTGTTTCTAAAACAAGATAAATCTAATTGATCTTGTTTTAAGGATTTTTAGATATTTTTACAGGAAAACAATACAAAAATTATTATCAAGAATACGATTTTTGCCCTAATATCAAAGGTCTTACTAGAAAAAAGAAATTATGATCCAGCATGAATTTTCTTGATAAAAAAATATGATCATGCCTGGTAATATGTGCATGTAAAATGGCTAGAAATAGCATTTTAGCTTAGCGTAAAGATGACAATTTACACAAGGTTTATTTCTATTTCTTCTGCTCCAAACTTACTTCAAACTTACTTCTCTGTCTGCTCGTATGAATGTAACACATCATAAGAAAGTGTTTCACCACTGTTCAAATGCACTTTGGATCGCATCATTTATATGTATAAATGTTTTCCATCTGAAAGGACTAAATATTAAATGAAACAAATGACAATAAAATGCAAAGTAATCTCTTCAGTAATCAAAATACTTTTTGAATGTAACTGTAATCTAATTACCAATGATTTAAATTGTAACTGTAGTGGAATACAGTTACTTATATTTTGTATTTTAAATACGTAATCCCGTTACATGTATTCCGTTACTCCTCAAACCTGCATCTCAATAATGAACCATTAATAAATAAATAAATAAATAAATATATTTTACATTTAGAAATATATAATTTTTAAATAAAACCTTATATGTTTTATTTTTCTGTCCACAGACCAACTGCAAAATTCATATCAGGGGTCCTTGGTTAAAAAAAACCCTGGGCATAAACTATTATTCAATTAAAATAATTTGAGTATTTATTTAAGTGTATACTGTACCTTTCGTCTCCAGCAGGCATGTAAATGACTCGATTTAAATCACTTGTGCAGACAGATAGTTCCAGTTTCAGAATAAAACACATTCCTATGAACATCTAGAAAAGCTTAGTGCTGTCTCTAAGAACATCAATGATATTCTGTATGTTCTGAGAAGAGTAAAGGGGAAGTGTATCGGTTCTTCTTTTCTTTACTGGTTATCTCTCTCACACCAACCACATGAACACCCACCGCTGAATACACTCATCACTCATACTGTAGCTTCCCTTTGTTTAAGTAGTGTCAATATGACCATGGTGCTGCTTACCTTGTACATTCCTCAATTTTTTCGGGACCCTGATATTCGCCATCACTCAATGATGGGCCCTCACAGCGTTTGTAAAATACTTCTTAGTAAACACATATTTTCTCTCAGATTCCCAAACACTAAATATGGATGTGGTTGACTTTAGTTTGATCCTTCAGACGAAATTATTTCAAATAAAAATAAAAGTACTGTAGATCCTTAATCAAATGAAAAAAATATAACTCCTCATTCTGAACTGCTAGTAACCACAAACTGACAACCACAGCAGACAACCTAAGACTTATTTCCCCCCAAACTCCGCCTCATACACTCTTCCGTTCTGCAATCTTATGCACAATCTCTCTTCTTCCTTTACGTTTACATGCTAAATCCGACTGTTGTCTGAGAGTTGAGCTCACTGGCATTACTTTTTGTTTCCAGTCTGAAAAACCTAAAGACTATTTCAGCTTATTTTACCAAGAAAAACGGAGGCCGCATGGCTTCCATGCAAATACTTGTTACATAACGATTCCCAAAGTACCATCTAAACAGGTAAATGAATGACAGAGCAGATCAATCGACGACTGTCTTTCACTTTCAAGCATATCTGTGAATGAGTTTCAGCATTTGTTAACACGTTCTCATCACTGGATGCGAAAACACACAGTAAAACTCGTTTGGCAGGTCTGCTATGGATGATGTCATTGAAAAGTTTTCTTTTAGTTTTCTTTTGAATCACTCCCATGTGACTCTCCTGCCAAGTAATGGGTCATTTAACATGAAAGCAAATACACATCCTCAGCTCCCCCATTAAGATCAGCTTGTGAGTTTTGGGAAGTGTTGCCTTTCTGAGAAGCACATGCTCAAATAGTATTTGGAGACTTAAAATTTTAATTAAGCTTAATCATGTTTAAGTTTAATACACTTTAATTTTCTTTTTAGTATTTGGACATTTGATGCAAAAACATTAAACCAGGTGTCATCTGCAAGCAAATCTTTCAATCTGCAACATTTCTTTAAAATAAATGCTACTTGGTCTGATATTTTGTTATTTCATGCAATAGCAATTTAAATGTCCAAATACTGTACTTCTTGGTTCCAATACTAATGTTTGTCAGTTGAGGGCGCTACTGTTTTCCTGTGGGTATCAAATTCAACAGTAGCAAACAACGCTGCACTTGTGCTCAGTTTTGGTTAAAATGAGGGGGTGTGGCTAACTCAACGACCCAGTCACGTGAAAGCTTCAGAATGCTAAAATCGCTTACAGCACCTATAAACGGTCATGAAACCCCAAAACACATTTTTTGAGATGTGAACAGATAAGTACATGTTGCACATCACTGAAAACAACGATAGCACTCATAATGTTTGCTGTTAAGGGGAAAGTGGTTATTTTTTGTTGTTTTATTGAGCCATTTCGTTCTTCCGGTTTCAAAACGAAAGTTGAAGCAACGTCACAAAAATGAGGTAAATGCGATCCACCAATCAGAGAATCACAGCTGAGAAAGCGTGCCAGAAGAGCTCCTCTGACACACTGTGAATGACGCAATCGATTCACTCTCACGTCACTCTAAAACGTATACTTATTTCATTTTTTTTTTCTCCCCAATTTGGAATGCCCAATTCCCAATGCACTCTAAGTCCTCATGGTGGTGTAGTGACTCGCCTCAATCCAGGTGGTGGAGGATGAATCTCAGTTGCCTCCGCGTCTGAGACCGTCAATCCACGCATCTTATCACGTGGCTTGTTGAGCGCGTTGACACGGAGACATAGCACGTGTGGAGGCTTCACGCTATTCTCTGCAGCATCCACGCACAACTCACCACGCACCCCACCAAGAGCGAACCACATTATAGCGACCATGAGGAGGTTACCCCATGTGACTCTACCCTCCCTAGCAACCGGGCCAATTTGGTTGCTTAGGAGACCTGGCTGGAGTCACTCAGCACGCCCTGGGATTGGAACTCGTGACTCCAGGTGTGGTAAGCTTATACTTATTTCTGAATATTTTGCGATACAATTTAAATATATAATTTCTACACTATAATTAACAGTTTTAAACCAATAGTTTTATATTTTTCCATAATTTTCCAATCAATTATGTCATTTGCAAAGCTTCATGGAATTGTAGTTCATTCCCTCAAGACAAATGTTAAGTAACGGGTTAAAATGGAACAGCGTTCCGGCACCTATAATTACAAAAAGAAAAATGATTGTTTGTTAATCCTTTCAATTTTCTTGTATGCTCCATCACGGTTTTTGTTTGATCCTTTTCACACATTCCAGCTCCATTTACAGTGCATCCAGAAAGTATTCACAGCGCTTCACTTTTTCCACATTTTGTTATGTTACAGCCTTATTCCAAAATGGATTAAATTCATTATTTTCCTCAAAATTCTACAAACAATACCCCATAATGACAACGTGAAAGAAGTTTGTTTGAAATCTTTGCAAATTTATTAAAAATAAAAAAAGAAAAAAAAAAAAAAAAAAAATCACATGTACATAAGTATTCACAGCCTTTGCTCAATACTTTATTGAAGCACCTTTGGCACCAATTACAGCCTCAAGTCTTTTTGAGTATGATGCTACAAGCTTGGCACACCTATTTTTGGGCAGTTTTTCCCATTCTTCTTTGCAGGACTTCTCAAGCTCCATCAGGTTGGATGGGGAGCGTTGGTGCACAGCCATTTTCAGATCTCTCCAGAGATGTTCAATCGGGTTCAAGTCTGGGCTCTGGCTGGGCCACTCAAGGACATTCACAGAGTTGTCCCGGAGCAACTCCTTTGTTATCTTGGCTGTGTGCTTAGGGTCGTTGTCCTGTTGGAAGATGAACCTTTGCCCCAGTCTGAGGTCCAGAGCGCTCTGGAGCAGGTTTTCATCAAGGATGTCTCTGTACATTGCTGCATTCATCTTTCCCTCGATCCTGACAAGTCTCCCAGTTCCTGCCGCTGAAAAACATCCCCACAGCATGATGCTGCCACCACCATGCTTCACTGTAGGGATGGTATTGGCCAGGTGATGAGCGGTGCCTGGTTTCCTCCAGACATGATGCTTGCCATTCAGGCCAAAGAGTTCAATCTTTGTTTCTCATGGTCTGAGAGTCCTTCAGGTGCCTTTTGACAAACACCAGGTGGGCTGTCATGTGCCTTTTACTGAGGAGTGGCTTCCGTCCGGCCACTCTACCATACAGGCCTGATTGGTGGAGTGCTGCAGAGATGGTTGTTCTTCTGGAAGGTTCTCCTTTCTCCACAAAGAAATGCTGAAGCTCTGTCAGAGTGACCATCGGGTTCTTGGTTCTCCCCCGATCGCTCAGTTTGGCTGGGCAGCCAGCTCTAGGAAGAGTCCTGGTGGTTCCAAACTTCTTCCATTTACGGATGGAGGCCACTGTGCTCATTGGGACCTTCAATGCTGCAGACATTTTTCTGTACTCTTCCCCAGATCTGTGCCTCGATACAATCCTGTCTCGGAGGTCTACAGACAATTCTTTGGACTTCATGGCTTGGTTTGTGCTCTGACATGCACTGTTAACTGTGGGACCTTATACAGACAGGTGTGTGCCTTTCCAAATCATGTCCAATCAACTGAATTTACCACAGGTGGACTCCAATCAAGTTGTACAAACATCTCAAGGATGATCAGTGGAAACAGGATGCACCTGAGCTCAATTTTGAGTGTCATGGCAAAGGCTGTGAATACTTATGTACATGTGATTATTTTTTTTTTTTTTAATAAATTTGCAAAGATTTCAAACAAACTTCTTTCACGTTGTCATTATGGGGTATTGTTTGTAGAATTTTGAGGAAAATAATGAATTTAATCCATTTTGGAATAAGGCTGTAACATAACAAAATGTGGAAAAAGTGAAGCGCTGTGAATACTTTCCGGATGCACTGTAGCTACTTGCTTAAAAACCTTTCAAGTTCATTATGTTTCGCTCTAGTCAGTTGCGGACACTGGTAGAGGCAGGATATTCCAGAGTGGCACGAGACTGCGCGCCCCGCATACAGACACACATTCCAGTTCTGTGCTCTGTGGTCCGATCTCTGATGCGTAGAAAATGCAAAATATGGAATCCACTGCACACCCATTTCCCAAATTCACTGATATGCAGTAGCAATTGTTCTTAGTTTATTACAAAGCTGCACAACTGCACCATTTGCATCAAAAGCAACCTCATAGGATCGATATATCATAGACTTACCACTCAAGATCAAAAGCAAACTTGACTAACACGCTTTAAATTGTCTATTTATGTGTGTACTTGATTTTTTTTTTTTATTCAGCATTTATTTTATTGTGTGTGTGTGTGTTTTATTTTCATTTGGGAAAAGTTTTTATGTTTTCTTGGAAATATACAGTGGGATTCACTAGTGTAAATGCTTCTATTTTAAACTTTTATAATTTAATGTAAATATTTATTATAAGGAATTACGTAAACTTGACATTCTTAGTTTAATCAACTTCTTTCTAATTCTATTCAGACCGAATATAAAAGCTAAATTACTTATAATATCATTTGATATTAATTATAACCATGGAAGTAGTAAGTGCTATCCCATTGTCAGAGGTAAAATAAACTGCCATTTGATGGTAAATAGCCAGGTGATGATGAGAGACCAATGTCCAATCCCTCTATTATATTCATATTTTATCATTTTTTTAAGTTATAATAACTAAACAGCAAAATAATTTTTACAGGATACCATACAGGCCTTTGAATATATACACTGGCAGCCAAAAGTTTGGAATAATGTACAGATTTTGCTGTTTTGGAAGGAAATGGTTACTTTAATTCACCAAAGTGGCATTCAGCTGATCACAAAGTATAGTCAGGACATTACTGATGTAAAAAAAACAGAATCATCACTATTTGAAAAAAGTCATTTTTGATCAAATCTAGACAGACCCCATTTCCAGCAGCCATCACTCCAACACCTTATCCTTGAGTAATCATGATAAATTGCTAATTTAGTACTAGAAAATCACTTGCCATTATATCAAACACAGTTGAAACCTGTTTGGTTCATTCAATGAAGCTTAACATTGTCTTTGTGTTTGTTTTTGAGTTGCCACAGTATGAAATAGACTGGCATGTCTTAACATCAATATTAGGTCAAAAATGGCAAAAAAGAAACAGCTTTCTCTAGAAACTCATCAGTCAATCATTGTTTTGAGGAATGAAGGCTATACAATGCTTGAAATTGCAAAACAACTGAAGATTTCATACAAAGGCGTACACTACAGTCTTCAAAGACAAAGGACAACTGGATCTAACAAGGACAGAATGAGATGTGGAAGACCAGATGTACAACTAAACAAGAGGATAAGTACATCAGAGTCTCTAGTTTGAGAAATAGACGCCTCACATGTCCTCAGCTGACAGCTTCATTGAATTCTACCCGCTCAACACCAGTTTCATGTACAACAGTAAAGAGAAGACTCAGGGGTGCAGGCCTTATGGGAAGAATTGTAAAGAAAAAGCCACTTTTGAAACAGAAAAACAAATAGAAACAGTTAGAGTGGGCAAAGAAACACAGACATTGGACAACAGATAATTGGAAAAAAGTGTTATGGATCTTAACCCCATTGAGCTTTTGTGGGATCAGCTAGACCAGTGGTTCTCAACTGGTTTTGCTTCAGGATCCAGATTTTACATTGGAAATCAAGTGGTGACCCACCATAGTAAAAAAGCAACCTGTATTTAATGTATCCTGGGTCGCATTTCCTTTTATGTTGCATAGTTTTGTTCATGGTTTTCAAGTACAAGGACATGCATCAAGTGGCATTATTTTTGTTGTTGACGTCAACAACAAAAGCGACAGGAAGTTTTCTCTCCCCCTTTTAAAAATTGAAGAGCATATTTATTTATAATAATGAGTAATAATAATGAGCCCATCATTAACCCGTTTGTTTCCTAATTTCAAACATAATTCAAACAGAACATACATATTACACAGGAGGAAAGGCTCCTCATTACTATGGTTAGGTCAGTGTAGCTAGTCTTAAATAACAGTAATAATAATAACAAATTATAGTATTTATGAAAAAATAAATACTAGCTGAAACACATCTTGAAAAATGCCACTGTTGATATAAAATGAGGTCTAATAGATTCTACCTTTAGATTGTTTCGTATGAAACTATAACTTTTGTAAAAATATAACAGTTACTTTTATTCATGTAAAATCGTGAAACAATTTTGTAAAGGTGATGATTTTTAATGAAAAACAAATTAGCGCATAGCACAGTGTTGCTCTTTTCCCCCTCAGTGCTGTTTGGCATGTCAGGGCTGCCAACTGTTTGAGAGGTTCGACTTGACTTCCTCCCTAACGCTTTAAACTAGAAAAGTCTCACGAGAATTGAAATTGGTCACATCAGTTTTGAGGTCTGCGCTCAGCAATATTGAGGGAAGCCCGGTTGTTGCACGCGTGCGCCAGAGAACAGAGTATATCATGATCGTGAGCTGGTTCCGTTACACTCGTGCGAAAGTGCAGATGAGAAGCATTTAGCTGATTGCGAGATTATCATTAAATCTGCCTCGGCAGTCTTAAGTAGGCTATCACTTGGGCAGCCGCTGAAATATCTTCAATGGGAGACCCATGGCATTGTTCTTTCCCTGCTGTCCGCGATCCAGTCCGAACAGACCTTTCACATTATTAATGTCCTGACTATACATTGTGATCAGTGGAATGCCACTTTGGTGAATAAAAGTACCAATTTCTTTCCATAAGTGCAAAATCTGTACATTATTCCAAACTTTTGGCCGCCAGTTTACATATATGCATCCATATTAATTTTTATTAAATAATTGTTTTGCTTAAAATCAAGAAAAAAAAGTTTGTGATATTGTGAATCACCTCAGAGCTGGTTGGTTTTGTTCATGGCTTACAACTCTTTTATGACTGATTTTATGGAATCCTTTTTGAAGAAATGAATGGGAAAAACACATCCGGAACCAAGGCAGCTGACAAAATGTGCTGACACTGTCGTGCTCTTTTACACAGCTCGTAATTCTGATTGGTCAATCATCAAATATTTCCTATAATGACTGCTATATCTTTATAATTGACCGTTGTCCTAGACAACAAATTTCCTACAAAGCTGCGCTTGTTTCATGTCTCTTGAATCACTCCACAATCTCCTTCTCACTAATAAAATGATTTAAACTCAAATCAATATTTCATGTCCATTTTTTGTTTATTTAGCTAGTTACCATATGATAAGCAGGATAATGTACAGTCAGCTGGTCTTTATCATAAAACTCTTAAAATAATTTGCCACTATGCATTTATTTTGCAATAATGACCAGCTAAATGTCCATTACTCCTTACTTATTGACCAGAGAAGTTTCATTTAGCTCATTAATTTCAGTGAACCAATGTTGTTCAACCAATCCACCATTTCTGCTTCTCTAAAGTGGCATGACAGTTGGCGTGTTGTTTACCATACACACTGAAAATGATCATCTTAGAATATGTGTGACAGAACATAGTGTTATGAAAACATACCTATAGTATGGCCTTAACTGTTTAATGAAAAACAATTGAAATGGAGAGGGTGTGTCTTACCACTCCATGCTTTTGTGACTTCACTGAGGAACAGACGTGTGTGAGAGCCAAAAGGTAACCTTAGCTCCAACTCCTCTTCAAAAAACGTAACTCGCACCCGAGTATCTGCACCTATGCAGTTATAAATAAAAATATATAAAAAATCAGCCAATAAAAAAAGTTTTTGAAAGTTTATGCAGTCATTCTAGCTCTTCAGACATGAGGCAGGAAATACCATCATCACTCACCGACCACAGCAAGCTCATCCGGAGATGAAACTGTGGAGATACCAGATACAATCTTCATGAAAGCACTGTGGAATGAATGAAAACAATCTTCCAGTGTGTATTTGCTAAAGTCTCACCTTCAACAACTGAAAAGTCATAAGAAATGGGAATGATTTCATCCAGTGTGACATCATCACCAGTGATGGCCATTCTTCTGTGGGAGTACATGAATAACCTGGAGGAGAACAGGACAAGATGAAGGACTACATCAGTGTACAACATCATGAAGCAGATTCAATGAAACTGCCTGAATCAATTCTGTCATCAAGTACTCACCTTCATGTATTTCTTCTGTTGAACACAAATAAGATGTAAGATAGAATGACAAATTAAGACAAAATTTAAAATGGCCAATACCCAATATGGCCGACATAGGAAAATTGGGTATCACTCGACTTCTGTATTTCCAAAGGAATCTCTCATGATTTAAGGCCAAACTATTCAGAAGTTAAGTAAAAATAGCTATTTTTCATATCTAACATCTCAAAAAATTGTGATGACATATTGTACGTTTCGTCTCAATACGCTAAAGCATTGCGTAGTTATAGCCTCACATCCATTTTGGCGTGCCTGCAGTCTAATTTGTTGAAGCGTTTTTCACGAAAGGTGTGGTCTATCAAAAAGCTTTTAATAACCTTTTGTCAGCAGTGTTCCTAGATGAAACATGACAAATTTTGAGCGAATCGAAAAAACGGTCTAAGAGGAGTTTGGAAAAGTACGTTTTTGTAAAATTCTAAATGTTGAACAGGAAGTATGCCAAATAATGGCAAAATAATCGGCATGACCCAAGGAATCTAAAGAGACCAGCCTCATAATTTTAGGCCAAATTATTCAGAAGTTATCAGTAAAAATAGCAATTTTTCATATCTCCTGGCCACCAAGTGGCATTGTGTAGAAATGTTGCAGGTACCCTCAGGTCGTGCTTGTGATGATATAAACCAAGTTTCCTGTCAACACGCTAAAGTGTTGCGAAGATACAATATCACATCCATTTTGGCGTGTTTGCAACACTTCATTGAAGATTTATACGAGAACGGTTAGGTCTATCATAATAAATCTCATAACTTTTGATGATGAGTGTCTCTAGACATTACGTGCTAAATTCCCGAGAGAATCGGACATTCGGTCTAGGAGGAGTTCGGAAAAAGTATGTTTTTCTGGAAATCGAAATGGCGGAAAATCGAGAGGGCAGAGCTGAAAAATTATGCAGTTTCTCATGACCCAAAGAATCAGAGAAAAAAAAAAGAATTTTGTTTCTAGGACTTACTGACAAAAGTTATTGATCGAAACTTAAGTGACACTTTTAACTGTTGGTGGCGCTAGAGGGTATGAGGGAGAGTCCCCAAGTTTGGGTCAAATACATTTGAGAGTCTCCTCTGTCAGTGTGCCAAGTTTCAGAACTTTCCTATGTACGGTTCTATGGGCTACCATAGACTCGAGTGCGGAAGAATAAGAACAATACGAACACTAACATATACCTTCGGTCCTTGCTCCCTAATTAAAGTGAATAGTGACTGAGACTAACATGCTGCCTAACACAGTTTTTCAAAGAAAGACAGAAAGATAGGCA
The DNA here is from genome assembly GCF_019703515.2 of Myxocyprinus asiaticus. Lineage (NCBI taxonomy): Eukaryota > Metazoa > Chordata > Actinopteri > Cypriniformes > Catostomidae > Myxocyprinus > Myxocyprinus asiaticus. The sequence goes on from NC_059358.1 coordinate 43,475,289, forward strand.
TAAGGTTCAGAACAACATGAGGTTGAGTTAATGATGACAGAATTTAAATTTTTGCCAACTTTTACTTTAACAACCAATAGCAGAACATTTTTAATGACTTTTGTATCTCAAATAGCAATTGGTGCAGTTACTGCACCAGAGACAGAAATGCTGCTGTTTCATTACAACTTAATGTATGCAGATTTGTGTAATATAAAACAGGAAGCACAGAAGTGTTACAAGCTATTATTAAAACTCAGTAACACTTTCTAATAACATTAACAATAATATTCACTAAAGGAATATTCTGGGTTCAGTTCAAGTTCAGGTCAATCGACAGCATTTGTGGAATAATATTGATTACCACAAAAAAAAAAAAAAAATCTGGGTTACAGTGAGGCACTTCCAATGGATGTGAATGGGGAATGTAGTAATATTTATTAGTGATATTAAGTTATTAACAGTCTATAAACTCACGCATGTTCCTTGTTTTGCTCCACCAGTCCCATAAGTCTGCTCTCTCTCACATCATCCAGCAGTGAGACACAATCCACAGCATGTTTACAGCTGTTAAGGACATCTACATTTCTATTGCAACACAATTCATAAAATCTACCAATATTATTTCTGAGTTTGAAAATGAATTTAGCCCTCAATATCTCAAACGTTTCACTTCACTCAAATAAATATGACATTTCAAAGGGTAAAATGTATTTGATGAATATAATATTTTCCTAATAAAAACAGAGTATAAGTGGGGTGATTTAAAACCCCACATGTTGAAAGTCTGAATTGGTTCGTATATTTGAAACAGTTAATAATAATAAAGATCTCTCGTGTTCACTTTACACAAGAACAGCCATTGGTAACATCTGGAGACATCTGGTGGACATCTGCAGAATGACACTCTGGAATTTCCTTTTTCCAATAAAACTGGGCATGCACCAAAATGACAGGAAAAAACAAGCGTATGCTTAGTCAAATGTGCAGAACAGACTGAGTGTTGCTCATAACAGTTGCTTGCTGGTCTGCATGGCTCAGTCTATATTTAGAGAAGTGCAAACATTCGTAAGCCTCCTAACTTTGTAACAAAAACGCAGTCGATTTCAAAAGCTCCGCATTGCTTTGAACAGATTGACATGTTTGCCATGCAATAGCGGTTTCAGAGGAATGTTGAAAGGATACTATGATGCAGTTTTCCCCTTCAGCCAAAGTCTCTTGAATTGCCACGGACTGATCCATTATTATTCGGAGCTAATCTGCACCCGATGCTTTCTCGTGTGATTACTTTTCATCTGCATTCCCCAACAGTCGTTTAAAGTGTCCTGAATAACGGTCTGAAGTGTCTTCATGCTATGGTTGCTCCGTCCGGGTCCACGTGACACTTTCCCGAACCACCGTCCTCAATGCCACGCAGCAGAGTCAAGAGTTCATGTTCACTTCAAAGTTCGTCTACAGTACCGTGTACAAACTCAAATTATTTGTTATTACACCAGCTACTAAGTTCATAGTGATCCAATCAGATACGTGTTTGTTCTAATGTTCTTCTTCAGAAGAGTTATTTTGATTCTGGGCGTCAGAGACAAGCAGAAGTACATTTGGATGGTCTTAAATCCCACCCCCAACTCAGACATGCGCACTCAGATCTGCTCGACACTAGATGGCGCAATACAAGTGAATTCACGTTTTCACTTAAAGGTGCACTCGGTAGTTTTTTCGTCATTACAACAAGTACAAAATAAACGAATAACGATTCTGAAACATATATATAATATCATGAAAACTCACTTGAGATGTAGACTCCATTCAGTAACCACATTAAAGCTGTTTTATACTGTTGTAAAAGCTGGTTTATGAGGTCCCCTCATGGAGGCGGCCATGTTTGGATCACATGACCAGCTGAATACAATTCACTTAATCTCAGTAACTGTCCTGTTATTGAACACTTTCATTCTGGAAAACTCATGAATTAAATAGATACTTTAGATTACATTATAGATACTACAATGGAACGGTATACTACCGTATTTGACAAACTAACAAAATGCAAAAAAATAAAAAATAATAAATAAATAAAAAAATCTTTAAAAACACTGTAATTTCTTTGGATAAAAATGTCTGCCAAATGCATCAATGCAAATGTAATTACTATGAATTCTGATTAATGATAATTATTATGATTATATAATTGATTGTTAATTATACTATTAATATTTATGTAGTGTATAGTAACCTATGCACTGGGCATTGTATATAATATTTTCGTATGAATTAAATACCCTGATGATTTACCAAATTTGGAAAATGTGAAGTATACAGTGCCACATTGCACACTGTGTGAGATACAGTCCAAATCCAGAGTGATGAATGAACTCAAAGCAATTTTTAACATCTCATTCTTGACTCATTATTAAATCAGACTGCCAAATGGTAAATGAATAGTTCACCCTCATGCCATCCCAAGATGTGTATGACTTTCTTTCTTCTGTAGAACACAAATTAAGGTTTTAAGAAGAATATGGATTGCTTCAGAAGATGTTAATTAAAATAATGTTGCATTGATTACTTTTATGCTGCCTTTATATGCTTTATTCACTTGCATTGTATGGACCTACAGAGCTGAAATATTCCTCTAAAAATCTTCATCTGTGTTCTGCTGAAGAAAGAAAGTCAGACACATCTGTGATGGCATGAGGTTGAGAGAATTTTCATTTTTGGGTGAACTATTCCTTTAAGACATCTTTACACAAAATTTAAGTAAACATGCAAAATAATTACTTTTTCCCTTCAAGATGATAACTGGATGCCAGTCACATGAAATTTGATGAGGTCATATGACAACATTGCAGTTTTAATGTTTGAAATGTTTATCGTGGCATAATGCATACTGTTTCACATCATAATTTAAAAAAAAAATGGTACACTACAGTGTTCACAAAGCAGAATGCTAGTATTCCATTCTGAACATGTTAGTTCACATGCAGTAAAAAAACTCAAATCATTTGTTATTATCAAAGCTTCTCTAATATGTTTTTAACAGCCTAATCATCCAGATTTTCTTTTTTCTTAAGAAGTAGGATTTTCTTCTGCCCTAAAAGGGGCATTATAAACTGCTGACATACAGGTATGTATACTGCATATTTTTAGGGTTAGGGATAGTATGGTAATATGATATTTCTTAACATATTCATTGAATTCCTGAATTGCCTATATGAATGATTCCTCCATGTTCTTAAAACTTAGTGTTTCATCCATCTGAATACTAAATTCCTGAGTCTTCATATCCAAGGTAAGCTCATACAGTAGTTCAAGTTCAACGTATGTAGTACATTTTGTAGGAGACTGTAAAACACAACTGTGGCAGGGCGGAGGGCGGGGCCGGGTCGTGATTCTTCACACCTGGCCCCTAATCAGGCTGATCAAGCCCGAGAGGGATAAAGGCGACCGGAGACGGCAGTGCGACAGAGAGAGAGTTACGGGCAGCTGCCCGATACCTGTGTGTGTATTTGTCTTTTTGGTTAAGGTTATCATTAAATTATCATTTATACTGCCAAGCCGGTTCTCGACTCCTCCTTTCCATTGAACTGTGTTACAACAACAAAATGTACAAGTGCACATTCAAATAAATGCTAGACTGGGTCCTGAGAAGATAAAGCATTTATTTAATCATTTAAAAAGCAATTATTCACATCTGTCACATTTATAAGGCTGAAACTGATTACCATCTCATGTGACTATATACCATTATTTCATTATTTTCAGATGAAAGCATTGCAGAGAAATACATATAATGTAACCCTTATATATATAACAACATTTATTAAATGATCAATGATAATATTTTGAAAATAGCTTCTAGTTTCAATGGAAATTAGTATCTGAACATGCAATAGACAGAAATTCTGAAATCAGATGTTATCACTAGTTCTTTAATAAAATTAGATAATTCTCATATATCTGTACACTTATATTTCAATAAACATTGTTCTCTGCAAAAATAAAGCTTTCTGTTTTTGTGCCTAGGGATATATAGGCTTTCATGTGACCAGTATATAAATGTATTAAAAATATTACAACTGTCGAATATCTATTTAGATGCGTAAAGTGCATACTCCTTTATTTAATTGGCATTAACTTGTTTGTTCATATTATTTTGAGTGTACACAGGGTGACACACTTGACACAAATCTGCCTGATTGTACAAGCAATTTGTTATTGCTGTCATAAAATAATGAAATATCAGAATTTGGATTCCAAGACTCTCATGGGAAATCTCAGAAGTATTTTTAGTATATATGCCATTAGAGTTTGAGACCATAGTAAACAAAAATGTAATATTTTGCATTTTTCTAATTTAAGAAAACAAAAATCATTACAAATTGTGAAAGTTGAAAAACTTTTTTTTCCCCACAATGTTTTCCACAAATTTGCTTATTTGATTAGTAGCCTGTAAAAAAAGTGCAGAATCTTAATTTTTCATTTTATGTCGTAACATTGCTTTGTTTTAAATTCTAAGCTTTCTTTTTATTTCCAGGTGTAAATTAGATTTTCAATCACAAAATTATCAAGTGGTAAACTGAAAATGGCTCTTCCCTGAATTGCTTCGTAAATGTGACTGTTACCCTCAAGCAAGGGCTCTCAGTATCAAGAGGAGCAGTAAAGAGGCCATGAGCAGTGCAGAAGAGTGAGGACCCCAGGTGGCGGAGCTGGGCATGTTCAATTGACCTGATAGTTTGAGGCAGGAGTTGGTAGTCGAGGCGTTGCAGCACTCCAAGTAGCAAGGAATGACTGAGGCTGTGCAAGATTGCTGCAATCTGCAATCTGTACTGCAACTGCCCTGCCAAGTTTCTCCATTTGTGGAAGTTGTCTTTTTTAGCTACAAAAAGAAAGCAAATATGTTGCTGAGCTTTACGTTACTGTGTATTATGATGATAGATTAGTACTCTGTTTTCTAAATATCACTGAATGTACTGATGGTTAAAAGACAACATGAAATCAATATTGACCCTATTTATACTCTTAATACACATGCAACACCTCAGGCAGTGACATCCACCACATAAAAACCGTTGCAGGAAATTGCAGCAATATTATCCCGGACGAGCCCCCACATTTGTTACAACCTCATCACATGGACTTCTCTTACATATATTGTTTCAATAAAAAAAAATTTTTGTGGTGATGTAACCAAGGCTGTGGAAAAAATAATATTAAGCAATAACATCATGTTGTCTAGAATTTTCCAATGTCCATCAAGTTTTTTTTTTCATTAGAGCCATTAAACCTAACTAATGGATTTCAAAACTATATAGTATAGATTAAAAAAACCTTACCATGCAGTAATCTTGAGTAATTGGACACATCATGATGGTGTTGGTAAAGCCGGTGAAACACGATACCCCATTACAAGTGAAATTATGACACTTCTTGCCCTTTTCAGGAGTTAAAAAACCAAAGCAAACCAACATAAGTCAAAAGCTTGCAGAATACTGTGTAAATTTGTGCCATACAGGGGGAAGATTTGCAGCATGTGTCCTTACGTTATTTGCTTGAGTTGGTGCAACTGTGACTTTAATGGTTGTGGTTGTTGTAGTGGCTTTTGTTGTAGCTGTTCATAGCAAGAAAACAGAAAACAAGTCAAAATTCAAACATCACAACATTGAACTAAATCTTGCTTATTTCAGATTAACAAAAATTATGTGCAATATAGCTTGATCTGGCATTGGTTCTGCATGAAAATTCAGCATATCACATGTAGTCTAGGCCCGTATAAAAGGTGTTGATTGTGTTTCAGCTGGTTTTAAGAATGGCACGCTTGACTTTCCTCAAAAATCTTGCTGTGCGTGAGCTCAGACGAGAGTGAGGTTGTAAGGAAAAGCTTTATATATATAATAGAGATTATTTGCCATGTTTTATGCAAAATACTTACTTCTGGCACGTGCTCCATTATTTAGAATAATCCGGATTTGTCAACATTAGAGTGAAGGTAAGAACAATTTTATGAATCCATGCAATGTATACAGTTATTAGTGGATGAGACCCAATGAGCTGTTATCGCTCACAAATAACAAAAGGAAAAAAATGTTAACTGAAATAAAAATAAAACAGGCATAATTGGAAAAAATTAAATGAAACTAAAATACATTTTTTAACTTAAGTCACATAAAAAAATACGGAGAATTGTAATTAATTTTAACATTTAAATATTTGTTTATATACAGTTGTGCTCAAAAGTTTGCATACCCTTGAAGAATTAGTAATATATGTACCATTTTTAAAGAAAACATGTGTGAGCAGGCAAAACACATTTCTTTTATTTCTTATGGGATTCATATTCAACTGTAGGTTATAACAGAATGACACAATCATAAAACAAAACATGGAAACAAAGAAAAAAAATGAAATGACCCCTGTTCAAAAGTCTGCATACCCTTAGTTCTTAATATTGTGTATTGCCCCCTTTAGCATCAATGATGGTGTGCAGTCTTTTGTAATAGCTGTCTATGAGGCCCCAAATTCTTGCAGGTGGTATAGCTGCCCATTCGTCTTGGCAAAATGCCTCCAGGTCATGCAAAGTCTTTGGTCATCTTGCATGAACCGCACGTTTGAGATCTCCCCAGAGTGCTCGATGATATTAAGGTCAGGAGACTGTGATGGCCACTCCAGAACCTTCACCTTTTTCTGCTGTAACCACTGGAGGGTCAACTTGGCCTTGTGCTTAGGGTCATTGTTGTGCTGGAAATTCCAAGAGCGTCCCATGCACAGCTTTCATGCAGAAGAATGCAAATTGTCTGCCAGTATTTTCTGATAACATGCTGCATTCATCTTGCCATCAATTTTCACAAGATTCCCTGTGCCTTTAGAGCTCACACACCCCCAAAACATCAGTGAGCCACCACCATGCTTCACAGTGGGGATGGTATTCTTTTCACTATAGGCCTTGTTGACCCCTCTCCAAACATAGCGCTTATGGTTGTGACCATAAAGCTCTATTTTGGTCTCGTCACTCCAAATTACAGTATGCCAGAAGCTGTGAGGCATGTCAAGGTGTTGTCGGGCATATTGTAACCAGGCTTTTTTGTGGCATTGGCGCAGTAAAGGCTTCTTTCTGGCAACTCGACCATGCAGCTCATTTTTATTCAAGTATCGTTGTATTGTGCTCCTTGAAACAACCACACCATCTTTTTCCAGAGCAGCCTGTATTTCTCCTGAGGTTACCTGTGGGTTTTTCTTTGTATCCCTAACAATTCTTCTGGCAGTTGTGGCTGAAATCTTTCTTGGTCTACCTGACCTTGGCTTGGTATCAAGAGATCCCCAAATTTTCCACTTCTTAATAAGTGATTGAACAGTACTGACTGTCATTTTCAAGGCTTTGGATATCTTTTTATATCCTTTTCCATCTTTATAAAGTTCCATTACCTTGTTACGCAGGTCTTTTGACAGTTCTTTTCTGCTCCCCATGGCTCAGTATCTAGCTTGCTCAGTGCATCCACGTGAGAGATAACAAACTCATTGACTATTTATACACAGACACTAATTGCAATTTAAAAAGCCACAGGTGTGGGAAATTAACCTTTAATTGCCATTTAAACCTGTGTGTGTCACCTTGTGTGTCTGTAACAAGGCCAAACATTCAAGGGTATGTAAACTTTTGATCAGGGCCATTTGGGTGATTTCTGTTATCATTATGATTTAAAAAGGAGCCAATCAACTATGTGATAATAAATGGCTTCATATGATCACTATTCTTAAATAAAAGACAGCTTTTTTGCATGATCTGTCATATTTTCCAAATCAATGCCAAAATTTCACAATTTCTGCCAGGGTATGCAAACTGTATATACAGTTGCAATCAAAATTATTTACCCCCAAAGTTGTCAGCATCATTCATACATTTTTTAAATATGGTCCAACAGCAACCTTCTTGGGGTGTGGAAGAAAGCAAAAATTCACGGAAATTCAAGGAAAACGTTGACTTGAATATTCAATAAGTAATTAGGAAAGACCTGTGGAGTCCTGGAAGAATGTTTTATAGATGTATGACACTAAACTGAAAATGAGTTTTAGACCCATGGTTCAGCAGTACATCTGGAGTAAGATGACATCATGATGACAAGAACGACACCATCCCCACAGTCAAGCATGGAGGTGGGTCAGTCCTGTTATGGGGGTGTTTTGCGGCTGCAGGAAACGGCTATCCTGACTATGTGATTGACACCATGGATTCTTTCAAGTATCAGGCCATTTTGGCATGAAAACTGTGATGCCTTCAGTGTTTAAATTGAAGCTCGTGATCACTGGACTTTCCAGCAAGACAATAACACCAAGGATACATCCAAGTTTTCCAAAATCTGGTTAGAGATAGGTCGTGGAATGACCTTAAATGGCCCTTTCAGTCCATCATTAAAATCCCATTGCAAACCTTTGTTGGGATTTCAAGGAAGCAGTGGCAGCACAGAAACCAAAGAATGTCAATGAGCTGGAAGCTTTTGCTCATGAGAAATGTGTAAAAATTCTAATAGAGAGGTGTCCGAAGCCTGAGAACACTTACCTGAAACATTTATTTGTTGTTATTAATGATAAAGGATGCTCCACAAATGATTGACTTTTGGGGGTTGAGTATTTTTGACATGATATTTTTGGAGAGAATTAGTTATTTTTTATTTTAAATTTTGGGTAAACTGAACTCTTTGTTTTCAAAATCATTCAAATGTGTATTAAAAACATACTTTGACTGTTTACTGAGGTTTTAGTTGATATGTTTTAATTCACATCACCAGAATGTATTGCTGGTCAGGGGGTTGAATAATTTTGATTGCAACTGTACACAAAATATTATAAAATGTTTAACTTTTACAACTCACCTTCATTAACCTGAAATTGGCACTAGATAGCGATAACACTTGGCAGCATTTGGAAATTAAACAGCATTTAACATATTTAAATGATATCATTTAATGCATTAACTTTGGCAGTCCTAAAATACTAAAACTGCTGTAGAAAACCCGGATAACTGGCTAGCCTCATTACTGGTTTACATGACAGCAGGGCTAGGTAGCCGCTAGCCAGCTAGTACTTCCTAACCGGCTGATATCATGACTGTGATTCAGTTAGCTAGTTGTGTGTATCACTTTGCCGAACTGTTTGCATTTTTAGTGACACTAATCTGATTGTCTAGATGTAGAACATAGGCTAAATATTGAAAATTACTCAAAAGTTTCTCATCGATATCAAGGATTTTATTTTTATATCAAGATCGTTTTATCGCCCAGCCTTAGAGAAAACTACCGAAAACTAAACTTAATTGAAAAGACAAATGGAATAAAAATAGGACTGCAAACTAAATTCAAAATTTAAAATTATAACATGCTACTACTTGTATACTATAACTGCTGTATTAACCTGTTGTAGTGGCTGAATTAGTCATGGCAAACAGAGTGGTGTTGAGGCAGTTGGTTGTGTTGCAACAGTCCACAGAGCAATTATTGAGAGTCGCATTCCCACAGGACACGCCACATGAGGCACTGCAGTTGACAGAATAACTTGTGTCCTGTTTTGTTAACTGAAGGACAACAGAGCAAGAAGCAACTCTTTAATCATCATGAGTTGCAACAATTGATTTGCATGGATTATTTACCACTCAAGGTTCCCTTCGGAAAAAAATGAAAATGAGCAATGATGGTGCAGTAGACTGACCTCGCAGGAGTAATCATTGGATGGGCACAGATTTGCCGTCTCATTCATGAACTGGGTGTAACAATTTGTAGTGCAAGTAAATTCTGGACAGGAGAGCAGCTAAAAATAAACAAAAACGAGCTGCAATTCAGAGCCTTATGCTTTTAAGATTTTTTTAATGCAAACATGAATTGCTCAGCACTCACCACTGTGTCATTTCCCATTAATGAGCTATTGCTTGAAGCTATAGACAAAATACAATGCAGGGATCAAGTTAGGCATTGTTAACATAAAATAAATACTGACTGACTGACTGGATGGATGGATGGATAGATAGATAGCTAGATACCTGTGATCATACTGGTGCTAACTGAAGGAACAGTAGGTGTATTGCTCTTTGGAGAGGTGTTCAGTGAAGTGTTCGGTGAGGGATTCGGTGAAGTGTTCAGTGAGGGGTTCGGTGAAGGGTTCGGTGAGGGGTTCAGTGAGGGGTTCGGTGAGGGATTCGGTGTAGTATTTGGTGAGGTTTTCGGTGAGGGGTTCAGTGAAGGGTTCGGTGAAGTGTTCAGTGAGGGGTTCGGTGAGGCATTCAGTGAAGGATTCGGTGAGGGGTTCAGTGAGGGGTTCGGTGAGGGATTCGGTGAAGTGTTCAGTGTGGGGTGCGTTGAGGGGTTCAGTGAAGGGTTCGGTGAAGTGTTCAGTGAGGGGTTCGGTGAGGGGTTCAGTGAAGGGTTCGGTGAGGGGTTCAGTGAGGAGTTTGGTGAGGGGATCGGTGAGGTGTTTTGTGAAGTGTTCGGTGAGGGGTTCGGTGAAGTGTTCTGTGAGGTGTCCGATAAGGGGTTCGGTGAGGTGTCCGGTAGCGGATTCGGTGAAGTGTTTGGTGAGGTTTTCGGTGAGGGGTTTGGTGATGGGTTCGGTGAGGTGTTTTGTGAAGTGTTCGGTGAGGGGTTCGGTGAAGTGTTCGGTGAGGGGTTCGGTGAGGTGTCCGATAAGGGGTTCAGTGAGGTGTCCGGTAAGGGATTCAGTGAAGTGTTTGGTGAGGTTTTCGGTGAAGTGTTTGGTGAGGGGTTCGGTGAGGTGTTTTGTGAAGTGTTCGGTGAGGGGTTCGGTGAAGTGTTCGGTGAGGGGTTTGGTGAGGTGTCCGATAAGGGGTTCGGTGAGGTGTTCGGTGAGGTGTCCGGTAAGGGATTCGGTGAAGTGTTTGGTGAGGTTTTCGGTGAAGTGTTTGGTGAGGGGTTCGGTGAGGTGTTTTGTGAAGTGTTCGGTGAGGGGTTCGGTGAGGTGTTCGGTGAAGTGTTCGGTGAGGGATTCGGTGAGGTGTCCGATAAGGGGTTCAGTGAGGGGTTCGGTGAGGTGTTCGCTGAGGGGTTCAGTGAGGTGTTCGGTGAGGGGTTCAGTGAGGTGTCTGGTGAGGGGTTCGGTGAGGGGTTCAGTGAAGGGTTTGGTGAGGGGATCGGTGAGGTGTTTTGTGAAGTGTTCGGTGAGGGGTTCGGTGAAGTGTTCTGTGAGGTGTCCGATAAGGGGTTCGGTGAGGTGTCCGGTAGCGGATTCGGTGAAGTGTTTGGTGAGGTTTTCGGTGAGGGGTTTGGTGAGGGGTTCGGTGAGGTGTTTTGTGAAGTGTTCGGTGAGGGGTTCGGTGAAGTGTTCGGTGAGGGGTTCGGTGAGGTGTCCGATAAGGGGTTCAGTGAGGTGTCCGGTAAGGGATTCAGTGAAGTGTTTGGTGAGGTTTTCGGTGAAGTGTTTGGTGAGGGGTTCGGTGAGGTGTTTTGTGAAGTGTTCGGTGAGGGGTTCGGTGAAGTGTTCGGTGAGGGGTTTGGTGAGGTGTCCGATAAGGGGTTCGGTGAGGTGTTCGGTGAGGTGTCCGGTAAGGGATTCGGTGAAGTGTTTGGTGAGGTTTTCGGTGAAGTGTTTGGTGAGGGGTTCGGTGAGGTGTTTTGTGAAGTGTTCGGTGAGGGGTTCGGTGAGGTGTTCGGTGAAGTGTTCGGTGAGGGATTCGGTGAGGTGTCCGATAAGGGGTTCAGTGAGGGGTTCGGTGAGGTGTTCGCTGAGGGGTTCAGTGAGGTGTTCGGTGAGGGGTTCAGTGAGGTGTCTGGTGAGGGGTTCGGTGAGGGGTTCAGTGAAGGGTTTGGTGAGGTGTCCGGTGAGGAGTTTGGTGAGGTGTTCGGTGATGGGTTCGGTGAGGTGCCCAGTGAGGTGTCTGGTGAGGGGTTCAGTGAGGGGTTCAGTAAGGTGTTTGGTGAGGGGTTCAGTGAGGTGTTCGGTGGATAACTGGAAGCTTCAGATGTCATGTTAGTATCAGTGATTCCAGAGCCTGGTGTGGCCTGTTCTGTTATAGCGGAGGCGCTTGAACTGTCTGGACTCATGGTTGGAGATGTTGTGTTCTGAACTAAAATAGATGTCGGTATTGGGCTGTAAGAAGCAGTTGTGCTATTCGATGTCTCCCCCCACACATTAGAGGGCAGACTCATTTGCAGTAATATAAAAAACAGGAAGACTGTTGGAAAAAAAAGATAAAGAAAAACATTTACTATATTTGCATGTGGTCAAATGTATCATGCCCTGCGGAGAAATACATGAACAACAAGCTCACTTAAAGCATCAGAATCAATGTGTTGGCAAGCATTACTGATTTCTATTTTCATATTTACTACAGAGGTAGGCTATCTGTAAATTGGTTGACAACAAATAAAATTACATTAAACATTAATTAACATGCAGTACCACCACATGAAACGGTATAAAAACTAACCTTTTATGCAAGATCTCAGAGTCTTACTTTTCCTGAAAGTGCTAAAAACATCTCCTGACACCATCTGAAAGAACGAAATTTTGTTTATCCTTACACTGTACACTTGTTTTTTTACAATGTAGGAATGTAAACGGCTGTATAAACATATTACACACTATGATTCATTCAGAGGTCATGATGAGAAACGTTTATAGATGTTGGTTTCACAAAAGGGTTTGGTTTCGTGCATTCATTTGACTTAGTCAAACAAGCAATCAATTCAATTCATATATCAGGTTTAATGGCTCCGCAAACCAGCGAAAAGGACAGCGCCAAGCATTAGTTTCTATTCTCATTTACAGCAAACTCCATTTCCCTGTAGATTAATGATAAAGCTGGTTTGCATCCATGACATTGGGAACAAACTTGCCCTGTTGATAATTGCCATAGCAGAACATGGATAACCTCCCATGACCTCTGAGCACAGGTCTCTGCTTTGATCTGCATTGGAGAATGTCATTACAGTCAATTTATTCCAATAGATGCCAATTGTTTAGCTGCAGCACACCTAAATTGGTTCATGTATAGAATAGGCAATAGTACTGTGCTGCCATGGGCTCTTGTTTCCACAGTATTTGAATTTGAAACAGAAAACATTACACTGAAACATCAAAGTTACATCACAGAAGTCACAATCCTTGGTTCATCAGTTCAGTTTCACTGGCACACCAGGTCCATGGTTACCATAAATGCTCACTTGCAATGGGGCCCCTTTCCCCACTCACACAATTAACAACTTGTTTGTTCTCTGTGAGTCCCCCGGGCGTAAGTGCAAAGCATGCTTGTTACCCCTTTCCCCATGAGGCAGTGCACAACCCCTTTAGGAAACTACCCTGGAAACCATGTCCTGTATGAAAACATTGGTTCTCCCAAATTGTCTTTCTTCCACTGTTTCTTCCACTGTACTCATATCCTGTATTGGATGAGATCTGTTTTTGTTTTCTGACTTGAGCACTTTGATCGTCTTAAGATAAAATTGAGCATTTGAGCAATTGGAATGTAAAATGTCCATGGACTTTTTTTATTTTTTAAATGAATATCGAGACATCAAGAAAGTTCAAATTTATACAGATGTATAAGGGAAAGTGAACATTTAGCTGCTCTGACTGCTCAACAAGTTTTTCAGCAATTAAAGTCACCTTTTTGCCTTGACTTTTTCATTTTAAATGGTCCTGTGGTGAAAATAATTTTAAAAAAAAATATTCCATGTAGTCACTCAATTAATGTAAGGTAATAAAAGCTGCATATAATTATAAAATATTTGACCACATTTTTTAGCAACACCACACCGCAACACGTCAACTGTTTTTTCTTTTGAAAAGTATTTCATGTCAACCCACATACATACAATTAATTGGTAAATACAGAATTTCAACAGAAGAGAGTATGTCATACTTTTTTCTGTTGAAATCCTGAATTTACCAATTAATTAATCTGGGGCCAGATTCACAAAATATTCTTATGAAGAAAATTATTCTTAACTACCATTTTCTTCTTAATTTCTAACTAAAGAAAAAAGTTAATAATATTTTGGATTCCTGAAAAAACTTCTTAAGAAAGTTCTTATCTTTTTTCTTAAGATTGTTCTTAAGCATTCAAATTCTCAAAAAACTAAAAACAAAAAAAAAACCGAATTCTTAAAAATTGTCATAAATAACCTCTTAAAGTTAGAATAACCTCACAGTTGTCTTAAATTCTAAAAGGTAATATGTTGAAGCTATAGACAGTGAATTCACTGGATTTTCATGTTGAGTCTGAAGTCACAATGGGCTGTTTAAGCAGAATTGTGATTTTTGACCAAAACACGTTACTGACTGTTTTGTGATTAATTATATTTTTTATTTCCAGCTTTCAAACCATTTAAATTTGATCACCAAATTCAAACAATAAATGTTGTTTGAAGCTTCTTAATGTGGTGACCAACCATGCTAATTCAAATGGATGCGCTGCATATAGCGCTCTCTCTCCACGATCTTTAGCGTTCATAGAAACATAATAATTATAACATTAGAAAGCTGAGACTTTCTTTTTCACCCCCATCCACATCCCTATCGGAGTTGGACCAAAGTCTTTCTAGCAAGTCAGTTCACTGTCGGCCATCTTTGGAACGCTCTCAGGAAGCTATTTCCAGTCATGCCAGTGCAGCTTCTATCTACTTGAATGGAGAAAGACCAAAATCTCAGTTGATTATGATCAAAGAACATATTTCAAATCAGCAATAAAATCAGACAATACTGGAATCATAAATCGTGATTCTTTACCTCATATTACACACACACACAAAAAAAACACAATTTTCCCGGCTTGTATAGCTAATGCACGTGGCGTTCCAAAGTTAATTGACAGGTGATGTCTGCATCTAAAAGGTGATTGGCTCTTTTATCTTTAAGGCAGGACTTCCTTTGTAGATCCTTTGACCATTGGGCGCTAGAGATTTTTGGTTGAGCGTTCCAATTTCTCCCATTCATTTAAATAGAAGTGGCCCATCTCTGCTAAATAATTTCTGGTTGGACACAGCAGAGGCAGCCTCCACCACCCTTTCCCATTTACCCGCCTCTTAATTTATGACGTGATATAATGCTGCCTTCATGTGCTATCAGAATTATCCTACTTCCCACTTCTGAAAAGGTAATTACGAGAATATCACGTTCAAGTGCTTTGTTGTCTGAAAAAATTGTTCATTCATATATATTTCTTGAGGAACTTTCATGTTGACACCATAAAAAAATATTACTCAGCTTGCTGACAATAATGGAATTTTGGTCAAATACAAGCTATTTTTATGGTGTACAAATGTACAACACGCATAGGTTGGTTGCTGACCAAAACGGTAAGCGCTAACAATTAACTATATTTAGAAAAATGAATAAAACCTGTCATTAACTACAGAAACTGTAGACTTCTCCACAATGTTGAAAGTTTACGACTCCTCCCATCTCGGAAACTTGGGTATCAAAATGATCTCTGAGTTTCCCAGTCGTAACTACAAGTTGAGGGGTCGTTCATGTGCAACTTCCGAGTGGGAATTCCGATAATTCCGATAGCACGTGAAGGCAGCATAATTATCAAGCTTCCCAAAGAGAACTTTTTCCTTGCAGTAATTTCCTCAACAAGAACCTCTTGTCTACTAAAGTTTTTGTTTCTTTTCTTTTCCTCCATGTCAAATTAAAAGTTATCAAATGGTTAGCAGCAAGTAAATTGGCCTATGACGGTTAATGTCGTTAAACTAACACATCTCACGCACTTCACATAAAAAAAAAAAAATGATCGTGAGGTGCTTGCTATTTAAAAAAAAAGGTAAATTGTTATGATTTACCAGTGTTGAAGTATTGAATATGTTGTAGGTTATTAGACAAGGCAACTCCATTAGCAGGCTGATCAGACAATGTCAAAGCTTGTCTTTTTAGTCTTAAGAAAACAATTAAGATGTTCTTAAGAAAATATTTGAGAACTTCTTAAGAATTTTTCAAGAACTGCACTTAGGAACGTTCTTACAAACTTCTTATAATTTATCTTAAGAACTTTCTTAATTATTTTCTTAAGAACATTTTTGTGAATCCGGCCCCTGATGATAATTAATATGCTTAAATATGTAAAGAACTGATGATGAATTTATAATGATCTGTTCCAGCTTTGTTTAAAAGCATTTCTGCGGCACAAACCTTTTTATTTATTAAATAAATATATATATTTTTTAATTCTGTGTACATTTACGTCGTCATTTAGCAGACTAAATTTATTTTTATCATTTTGTTAAACTGCTGACATATAAGAAAATAATTATCCATCGCACAGTTGTAGTTCCAAAAAAATAAATTAAAAAAAATACACCGTGCAAATATCAAAAGACATTTACGTCAGTATTTTCAGACTAAATACAAACATGTAACATTCCACTTTTCCGTATCTATCATATGCAGTACCTTGAATCTTCATGATTTCTAGACTTGTGGTAACACTGGTTTGAAAACTTGGCAACCTGCTCCATTGAGAGCTTGCTGGATACACCTAAAGCCCACAGTGGTACATGTTTCTAAAAATGCATTTGATACATTTACAGCATCTAAATTTGTATTAATCTGGAACAACTGCTTACCTTCAGTGCACGGTGGGGAGGCACGGATTAGACTGGAGTTGTAAACAGCTGTGGATGGTGTTAAGAGTGCCTATTTGATCTTCACTCTCTCTCTCTCTCTCTCTCTCTCTCTCTCTCTCTCTCTCTCTCTCTCAGTTTCAGTTTTAAGGTGCTTTATTGGCATGACATATATTTGTACATTCGTATTGTCAAAGCATTTACAGCTGAGCTGCATACAAATAAAACAGTGCAAACAATGTACATATTATAAGAAAAAAAAGACTAAATATGTTTACTTGACAGATTTGGTACAAAAAGATAATGTTAAATAATAAAAATGAAGTTATACATAAAACAAAATAAATAAAATATTACTTGAAAACTATAAGGAAGAGCCTTAGTAAAATATAATGGAGACACATACTCGGGTCAGTTCACTCACTGTCTCTCATTCTGTGGCAGACAGACACATATTGTGCTGCTATCACACAGCACTCCTTGTGTTCTCCTAATAAGAAGAGCAGTTTTTTATTGTTTGTTAAATGGTCAAATGTGCTGTGAATACGTTTAATTTTGTGGTAAATATTTCCCGCATGTCTGTGTATTTTGTGCATTCTGTTAGAAAATGTAGCTCTGTCTCGATTTTATTTTGATCACAGTGTGGACACAACCTTTCTTCCTGTGGCAGCCATGTTTTCCTGTGTCTGCCCTTTTCTATTGTGAGGTTGTGTTCACTGAGTCTGCATCTTGTCAAGGTGGCTCTCAGTTTTTTGTCTGTCACTGTGTGCAGATAGTCTGTCATGGTGTAATCTCTTTTTAGGGCCAGATAGCATTGCATTTTGCTCTGTTGCTGTGTTTGAGTTTCCTGATAAGTGATATAATAATGTTTTATTTGTGCTGTAATTTAGCTGTATCTAGTTAGTTTAGCAGTATTGTTCTAGTCCAGGTCTTTAGTGTGATGAGGGTTAGTAGATCAATCAATCAATCAATCAATCAATATTTATTTATATGGCACATTTAAAAACAACCAAGGTTGACCAAAGTGCTGTATAGTCAAAAGCATACAAATCAAACAAGCAAACATTAAGATGCACTCACAGGGAACAGAGAAGATTCAAGGAAGGTTAAAAGCCATAGAAAATATATGAGTTTTAAGTCGAGTTTTAAAAACTGAAATAAAAGGGGCAGTTCTAATATGAGTCAGGAGACTGTTCCAGAGCTTGGAACCGGCAATTGCAAATGCAAATGTCTCCTCTAGGGATAGTAAGCAGGTCAAGACCACTAGATCTAAGAGATCTAGATGGTCTGTGAGGGTTCAATAACTCAGAAAGATATTGTGGGCCAGATTGTTCAGGGATTTGATCACAAATAATACAATTTTAAAATCAATCCTATATTTGATGAGGAGCCAGTGCAATGAAATCAGGACTGGTAGATGTTGGGGAAGCATCAGGACTAAAGCTCCAGACCAACTGAGAGAGGGGATTGGTTTCTTTTCTCAACTCTTGGTATTGCAGGGCTTTATAATGGTATGACTTGGGGTCACTGAGTTTTAGATGTTTCCAGAATTTGATTGCCCATTTTTGTATTTTTATAATTAGTAGATATTTGCCTAATTCCGCCCTGCATGCATTATTTGTTATGTGCCGGTTTACTTGTAGAATATGTTTACAGCATTCTGCATGCAGGGTCACTGTTGGATGTTTTTCCCATCTGGTGAATTCTTGATTTGGATTTGTCAGTGGACCGCACACCTCACTGCCATACAGGGCAATCGGCTCAATCACTGATTCTAACATTTTAATACAATTCTAATATGTATCTCTATAGGACATTGTCGTTTTATGGCATAGAAGGCCCTGCGAGCTCTCAGTTCATTCACTGCAGGGTTAAGGTTTCCAGTGGAAGTGATTTTTAGTCCTAGATAATTGTAGTGTGATGAGTGTGTTATTTGGTTAGTTCCTAATGTGAATGTTCGTTGTGTTCCCTGGGATCTGGATCTGTTCTGGAAGGTCATGATTTTAGTTTTATTGAGGTTTATTGTCAGGGCCCAGGTCTGACAGTATTGCTGTAGCAGGTCCATGTTCTGCTGTAAACCCTGTTCAGTGGGAGACAACAGTACTAGGTCATCTGCATACAGCAGGCATTTGATTTCTGAGTCGCATAGAGTGAGAACAGGGGCTGTAGATCCCTCAAGACTGTTTGCTTGTTCGTTGATGCATTCAGTAGGTGGCTCACACAGACCCAACACTTACAGTGCAGTATTAATAAATTACAGTATATATTAATATATAAGTATGATACAAGTATTATATTAATATATACATATTATTTACTTTTAATATTTGTAATATTTTAAAGAATCAAGAACTGCAAAATGTTGCAAAAATAAAGTGCATCTTGTGGAGCACTTGCTTCTGTTTCACACATGACAATAAAAGACTGAGCACAAGCTGGTCCTGAATAAATTGTTTAATCAATTAATATAATGACAATTGTGCATGTGCACAATTTTATTTTTTACTCTGTGCTTGTGCATTGTGGGATTTAAATGTATCCAAGTGGCTCGAGTTTTTGACTATGTTCACCAAAATGAGTTCAGATCCATTTAATGATTGAATGTTCATTGTGTTCCCTGGGATCTGGATCTTTTCTGGAAGGTCATGATTTTAGTTTTATTGAGGTTTATTGTCAGGGCCCAGGTCTGACAGTATTGCTGTAGCAGGTCACCATTTCTGGTGATGCCAGAAGGTAGTGACAAATGAGTGTCTTGTGTGAAATGAGTTAGTCACTGAATCAACGATCAAAAGAACATTTTAATCCTTTACATTGTTGTAATTACAAAAAGACTTTAGTAGAGGTTTCAAACTTTATAAGAACAAAGCAAATCTATAATTTCCCTACAGTTTGTGAGCTGCTGAGCATGACTTTTATCAAAAGACAACAATAATAGTCTTATAATAATTATATTGAGTTTGAATAACATCCATATGTTTTCATGTATAAAAAAGTGTGTCTATTATCTATTCACTTCAGTAAAATACAAGTGTTCTAAGAACACAGCATTTTTTCCCTACAGTTTGTCGACTGCACACCAACACAGAGGTAAAAAACAGGAACTGATATTAAAAATAGCTTTACATATTTAACACAGATGTAGTAATCTGCTTAAACTGGCAAAAACAACCAATCAAACTATTACCTCATAAACATAATATAAAAAGCATAACTTAATAAAGACTCATGTGCTGATATAAACTCCACTTACAATGTGTGCTTAAAAGAAGGTTTGTCTTTTGTTTTTTTTCTGCAGTGCATTTCACGTAATGCTGCCAATCAAGAGCGATATGGCGATAAATAACTCTCATTTGTGTGTTCCTCATCTCTAGATTATTCATTTAGATCAATGTCGATAAAAACATGGATAAATGAGCATTGTTGAAAGCTACTTTGTAGAAATGAACGGAGCCATATTGATTAGACTGTCTGACTGATGGTCTATTACATAAGGGCTGTTTCGGCTCATGAAACTCACCTGCGATTGGCTGGATGGTTGCTCAATCAGCCCAAAGTAACAAAATGCAGATAATACTGTATACAAATCCACCATTTGGACTCGGTATGGGTTTAGCTTGGAAAAGTGCGGTGGACAAAAATCACCTTTTTAAAGAGTGCAGGGGACATGTCCCCCATGTCCCCTGTGGCTGCTATGACCTTGATTTTAATGCCACATTTTCTTTCAGTGTACATTGATTTAATGAGGTCATATGTTTTACCTCCTATGCCACTTTCAATAAGTTTGTAAAATAATCCATTGTGCCAGATTGAATCAAATGCTTTTTCACACACACACACACACACACACACACACACACACACACACACACACACACACACACACACACTCTCTCTCTCTCTCTCTCTCTCTCTCTCTCTCTCTCTCTCCCTTGCTATTTACCCTTCCAGTCTGGTGACATCAGAGGAAAGGTTTCCTAATTAGTGGAAACTCTGATGATATTGGTCTGCTAATTGTGTGCTTAAAATTAGATGATGAGCTGTGCCCAAATCAAAATGATGTATTCAACTCTCTATTAATGCTATGAGATAAGTTTGCTAGGTGAAGCTGCTAGTCATGTTTGTCAAGATGTCCCCGTCTGTACCACAATACAGGCACTGCTTCAGTTTGATTTAAAAACCTAATAATAATAAATAATAAAAAAGCTGGCTGCTATTTTATTATTTTTTCTTCGTTTTTAAGACAATGTGAACCATGGTGATGTATATATAATAAAAACTATATCAACATTTTTGTAAATAATTGTTTCAACAACAAAAATAACTACAGAACAGGGTTACAGCAACAGCGTGCGGTCTATATAAGCTGCAAATGCTCTGCATACCCGAGCCATTCGAGAGAATGAGTGAGAGGATTTGCTTATTACTATTAACATTAATATGAATTTCATTTTCATTTAAGGTGTAACATAAATCTTATTTACATAATAAATAGTTGGAAATATGTATGTCTCTGTCCTCAAATTATTCCACTGCCAAACAACAGTAGTTTTCTGAAATCTGTTTCAGTTACAGAGGGATTCAGGTGAGCCGATCCACAGTAGCTTTGATGCCTATGCTCTGTTGTTATGAATCGGCGTCATTGTTCCGCATTCTCATTAGTTGGTTTGCATGTAGAAGGTTTTAATACGCTAGAAAAGCTGTACCCAAATTGCTCACCCAAGCTGAAAAACAAGGTACTGTTGCCACATTTTAATTACAGAAAATCACTTAAATGCAGCTGTTGCCAAACTAACTCAACTAAATCAAATTAACAATAAGTAAACCATAACTGTATAATTTCATGTTTTCCTCAAACCAATCAATTTGGGAAAATTCACTGAAAACATATTCCCCCACATTTGTGACATACACAAAGTACACATTATCTGGAAACATGGAGAAAAAAAAAAAAAAAACGTAGCTAGGCATGTCATGTATCATAACATAACCTGGGTTGGAATTGGGATTGGGATGTTACACAGCATACGCAGTTGAAAAAGTCACCGCTCGCCACTGGGTTAAATGTGTTGGCTAATGCTTATTGGTACTAATATTATTATTACTATTACAGTGCAAATTAGAGGTCTTCACGGGTCCAAAAATTCGTGCCCGAACTCAAAGAGACCCGGAAATGTTCTACCCGGACTGAACCGGACCCGTCTATTATTTGAAAGCTTGGACCCGCACCCGGCCGGGAGACACAGACCTGATCGACACTGATTCCACAGCTGATTGCTATTAACAAGTTAATTTACAAGTTGTGAAAACAAAACTTTGTGTCTTACCTAATGTAACATTAGTAGCCTTCTCCCCTGTGCCTGGCTGTGATGCATATAATCCATCCTCCTTGCCAAGAAAGCAGATTGAAACAGCATAGCTAATCCACTCATTATTTCAGCTTCAAATGTCCACTTGCTGTCACGGTGATGGATGACAAACGTGACTTGTATAGAATCAGCTTTGCAGTTTTTTTTTTCTCACATAAGATAGCTTCGTCTGTTTGTCCTTTTGAACTATAATAACAATTGCTCGTTCATTGCCAAGTTTGCTAACATTAGCATTGCTAATTTGCTATCATGTGCCTGAACTCTGCTCTGCCTCTGACGTCACTCAGCTCATTCTGGCTCTACTCCATTTTTCACCTTATTCCTCAGCCCACACTTTCTCATCCTAATTTTACAATGTTGCAAGTTACAACACACACACACACACACAGCACCATCATCATCAGTGCTGTCTGATCATGGCTGGGTCTTCTCGGATTGCCTCGGGTATTACACATAATGTTAAACAGACCCGTGACCTGCAGCAATAGAATGGGACGCGACCCGGACCCGGCTGACTGTATAAAATATGGATCCAAACCCGGATGGGTCCCAGGTTGGGTCTCAGGTTCTCGGGTTAGGGTGGACCAGTGAAGACCTCTAGTGCAAATTTCATTTAAAAATAAATAAATACAATTTTAAAAATCCAACAACACTAAAGAACATTTTAAACTTTAAAAGTTATTTATGGCTGCAAAAAGGAGTACTACTCATAAAACTACTTACAATAATTCTCTGTTTTCAGAGAATAGCAGTGTTATCAAGAGTAACATGGCTCGACTACGAAAGTTACTAGAAAGTTAAAAACAATGAACCCTGAAAACTGAGTACGTACAGATATACAAAAGATGCATAATAATTGGAATGCAAAGCATTTTACTCAGAACAGAGGTATAAACAGGTACGCTAAATTAGCAGAGGTGGGTAGAGTAGCCAAGAACTGTACTCAAGTAAAAGTACAGTTACTTTAAAAAAAAATTAAAAATAAAAGTACTAACATAAATAATTACTTGAGTAAGAGTAAGAAAGTATCCAATTAAAAGAGTACTCAAGTAGTGAGTAACTCGTTACTTTCACAAATGACATAATAGACGTTAACTCCCCTATATTCCATTACATACTACACATTTAACATGTATTACAGAATTATTATTATTATTAATGGAAATTCTGTCATCATTCACCATCATGTTGTTCCAAACCCGAATGACTTTCTTTCTTCCATGCAACACGAAGTAAATTTTAGACAGAATGTTTGCCTGAGTCACTATTTAACTTCAGTGAAGTTTTTTTCCTCCATATTTTGAAAGTGAATGGTGAATGAGACTGTCAGTCCCTAACATTCTATCCACATAATGCAAAGTGTCACACTGGTTTGGAACAACATGAGGGTAGGGAAATGATGACAGAATATTAAATTATGGCTGAGCTATCACTTTATAGGGGTACTCAACCATTTACTCACCCTCATGACATTCCAGATGTGTATGACTTCCTTTCTTCTGCAGAGCACAAATTAAGATTTTTAGAACAATATTTTAGCTCTGTAGACCAAAATTGTGATGCTCCAAAAAAGCACATAAAGGCAGCATAAAAGTAATCCATAAGACTCCAGTAGTTAAATCCATATCTTCTGAAGTGATATGATAGGTGTGGGTGAGAAACCTTTTGAAAGACAGCAGGGGGCGATATGCAGAGTATGTGAATCACCAAAAACACAAGAATAATGTGAAGGTGATCTGTTTCACTGTTTCTCATCCACACCTATCACATCACTTCTGAAGATATTGATTTAACCACTGGAGTCTTATGGATTACTTTTATGCTGACTTATGTGATTTTGTTTAGCTTTAAAATGTTGCCACCCATTCACTTGCATTGTATGGACCAACAGAGCAGAGAAATTCTTCTAAAAATCTTCATTTGAGTTCAACAGATGAAAGAAAGTCTCACACATCTGGGGTGGCATGAGGGTGAGTAAAAAATAATTTTTAGGTGAACTATCCCTTTAAGGGCTCTTGTCAGATCTGGATGAATTTGTCAATAAGAAGAGAGGTTTGGGAAAATTTCTAGTAATTATTACGGTGAAAACGTGAAAATGTCCCACAAGGACATTATATATAATGCTGAAATATAAACCAAAGCAAGATCGTGCTTTATTAATGCTTTCTTTCGCTATTTCATAGCTTTTAAAGTCCTGCGTGGATTCTTATTTCAGTGTACTTACAGTTTTCAGAGTCAAAAGAATTTAGTTAATTAGTTCTGTACAGCAGTACCTCCGCTCTCTAAGCGCAGAGCACGCAGCCTGTGTAGGGCACCAACCCCGGTCATGGAACTCTCGTGTCTGAAACTGCCCCCTATCCACTATATAGTGCACTATTTTGAGTGTCCGCCATTTTGTAGGATTGTCTGAATTCTGAGTGAGCCACTCGTTCCTTACTTTTGTTCACTCATTATTGCCCACAATGCACTCTAATTTCGAGACTCGAAGATGGTTAATTGCCCATAATCCACCACGGGGAAGACGTACGATCTGGGAGTTTACTGCGTCCTCTGCTCCTGCAATGTTTTCTTTCATGCTGAATGTATCAAATTAATTTTTGACAAATCATTACTTGATTAAAATAACATAATAACATACAGAGGCAAAACAAACAGAGACATTTTAAAATGTACTCTTTATTTGATCATATGTGTTTACTCTTTATATTAACACACAGTATATATTAAAAATGACAAACAGAAAGAAGATTTATTGTAGTAATATATTATTTAATAAGAATAACAAGTAAGGCCCAAGTATTTTAAAAGTTCATATGTGATGTTTTTTCTGCAACAGCCCCAGAACTCCAACACTCGGTGTATACGTCAGCATCCGAATTCACTAATTTCGTTCACTCACTGCTGAGATATAGTGCACTAACTGCCATTCACTATATAGGAAATAGTGAATGATTGAACGATTTCTGTTACAGCCACTCTCTTCTCCATATGATCGCCCCATGCCCGCACATCTCTCACAGGCGCGCCCCACGCAACTCGCTGTGCATGCGCAGAAATGTTTGTGCTCCAGCTGTCAGTCACGCAAACAGCAGAGCCAAGGCTTTTATTTACACTTAACTTGAATGTTTACATGGATTTATACAGTTAATCCGCCTGAAGTAGCTGCAATAGTTTCCAGTACCCCCCCACGAGGGCACAGGGTAAATGCGTAAATACTGCTCATGACATGCGGGACAAAGTGCCCTGATATATTGCTGCACTGATTTAAAAATGTACACTTAAAAACTGATGTCATAAGAGCCCAGTCACAGAATCACCCTGAAAAAGACCATCACATTAAACAGAAAAGCCCGCATTAGGATTAGAGCCAAAACTTACCTCAGGGTGCTGTCTTAAGTTGAAGCTGTGATTTTAATCTTGAAATATCTGCTTGTCTTGGTGTTAAATGAAGGCACTGCATGATGAAACTATTCTTTTTTTCACTGTGCAGAGCGAAGAAAATGTTTCACTTTGAAGAGTTTGATACTGCAGCACTGATGACTTGAGTGACAGTCTGTGACAGCACTGTGTGAACATCTGCTCTCGTAAAAGTCCCATTCAATAATCTCTCAATAAATTACGCATTAATTAAAAATAAACCCAGTACTGTAACGACAGGAACGCCACCCATTGTAAAGAAGTAAAAGTAAAAAAATGTCATTAGAAATTTACTTGAGTGAGAGTAAGAAGTACCCACTTTTAAACCTACTCTAAAAGTATTTTTTTGTAGCACATTACTACCCACCTTTGTAAATTAGCCACAGCATATAGCAATAGGTAGCAAGCTAGCCAAACAGCTAGCAGCACATATCTTTCACTGGAAGAGATGGTTTCTTGACAGTGACCCATATCCAGGTGGCATATACTGGCCATAATATACACAGAAGATGGATGCTAATAACCATCAATAATTTACCCAACAAAAAGGATCGGCATAGTGGACATTCTGGTCATGTTGCACTTTGCGCAACAGCCCTTAGGCACTCATGTCCCTTCAAAGATCACCTGAAGATTTAGTGCTCTAGGACCATTTCATGCACACATCCTGCAACTGGCTCCAATGAAGTTCAGTTTCTTGGCTGAACATTAGTGAATATGGAGACTGACCAGTGGCTTGTTTAGGAATGCAGAACACTCAGTCCCTCTTCCTGGAGACAGGCAGGGTGCGAAGAAGGTTGTTCAGGGTCCTAGTGTTTTGTCAGGGGAAGAGCAAGGTTGGGCTAGGACCTTTATTCCTGTAGGTGCAGCTAACCATCCTCTGCCAGGAGGTGAATGCTAGCTATGCTTTCCCATGAGCAAGTAGGGAAGGTGCAACCAATTGCATATGCAAACTGCAGTCTTCGGCCAAATTGACCACATGTCCAATTATTCCTCCATGAAGCTGGATTTTCTTGCTAACAAGTGGACCATGACTGAGAAATAATTGGGATTTTTGAAAAGTTTGGTGTTACTGAGCAGCACTGAGTAAGGTCTAGAACATACTAATGAGTTGGTATGGCAGCATGTTATTGGCCAGGCATGTCATCTGAGATGGAACATGTTTCAAGAATATGAGAGGTGCCAGTCCACCAAGTTTCCTGGGTTGGTCATTGTTGGCATTCAAGGCTGAATAAGGTCCTGACCATAGATTTGACCTTGGTTAAACATTCCTTTTCAGGGCTTGAAAAATGTTTTCTTGTAAGCACATACATTTTCAGTAAGTACACACTGACTGTGCCCATACTAGATCAATGGGCAGAGGCAATGTCAAAGGTCCTTTTTGTATAATAGTTTTACAAGTTTGAAGGTCCCAACCTGCCTCCATTCCAGTCAGGGTTGGAGCTTTGAATCTTCAACCTTTGTTTGAATTCAACCTCACTGCACTGTTTAAAAGGTTCAGAAGTCTTGCACTACCCTTTACCATTCGGAAAAATCAATTGAAAGATAATATTGACAGTGTTTTCCAAAATTATCAGGAATTACATGGTTGAGCCATGTAGCCCTGGTAACATAAAGATGCATTCTGGCATGCATATAGGCCTACCTAGAATGAAACTGCAAGTTAATAAATGTTCCAGGGATCCAATTGCTCGTGAAACCATATTAAAACCAGCAGCAGATATACAAACACAAACTAGGAGCCTGCTCTCATGACGGGAGGTGGAGCAGAAGCAGGGAAACACCCTGAACAAGTAGCCACTCCATCACAGGGCTAACGCATATAGACAAACAACTACATTCACACTCTCACTCACACCTACTGAACTCCTGGCAACATGGGTAGAACATGCAAACCTCACACTGTGAGACGACAGTGCTAAACACTGGGCCACTCTGGCAATATTTTTCATAAATGATCTTGTGAGAAGAGTGCCCGCCTCTGTAGATACCTACACTGGTGGCCAAAAGTTTGGAATAATGTACAGATTTTGCTGTTTCTGAAGGAAATTGGTACTTTAATTTACCAAAGTGGTATTCAACTGATCACAAAGTATAGTCAGGACATTACTGATGTAAAAAAACAGCACCATCACTATCAAATCTAGACAGGCCCCATTTGCAACACCTTATCCTTGAGTAATCATGCTAAATTGCTAATTTGGTACTAGAAAATCACTTGCTATTATATCAAACACAGTTGAAAGCTATTTGGTTCATTAAATGAAGCTTAACATTGTCTTTGTGTTTTGAGTTGCCACAGTATGCAGTAGAATGGCATGTCTTAAGGTCAATATTAGGTCAAAAATGGCAAAAAAGAAACAGCTTTCTCTAGAAACTCATCAGTCAATCATTGTTTTGAGGAATGAAGGATATACAATGCTTGAAATTGCCAAACAACTGAAGATTTCATACAAAGGTGTACACTACAGTCTTCAAAGACAAAGGACAACTGGCTCTAACAAGGACAGAAAGAGAAGTAGAAGGCCAGATGTACAACTAAACAAGAGGATAAGTACATCAGAGTCTCTAGTTTGAGAAATAGACGCCTCACATGTCCTCAGCTGACAGCTTCATTGAATTCTACCCGCTCAACACCAGTTTTATGTACAACAGTAAAGAGAAGACTCAGCTGTGCAGGCCTTATGGGAAGAATTGCAAAGAAAAAGCCACTTTTGAAACAGAAACAGAAAAAGAAAAGGTTAGAGTGGGCAAAGAATCACAGACATTGGACAACAGATAATTGGAAAAGAGTGTTATGGATCTTAACCCCATTGAGCTTTTGTGGGATCAGCTAGACTGTAAGGTGCGTGAGAAGTGCCCGACAAGACAGCCATATATATGGCAAGTGCTACAGGAAGTGTGGGGTGAAAGGTCACCTGTGTATCTTGACAAACTGACAGCTAGAATTCCAAGGATCTGCAAAGCTGTCATTGCTGCATGTGGAGGATTTTTAGTAGTTTAAGTTTTTTTTTTTTTCAAATTGTAATAGTAATTTTTTACGTTATTAATGTTCTGACTATACATTGTGATCAGTTGAATGCCACTTTGGTGAATAAAAGTACCAATTTCTTTCCATAAGAGCAAAATCTGTATATTATTCCAAACTTTTGGCCGCTAGTGTACCTCTGCGACTCTGCCGTTGGGGAGAGCATTATGGTCAATTTGGATCACGTGATTCTTCTAAGACAATCATATAATCGCCCTGACAACAGTGAACTGTGTTCAGAGAGTAATGACAGTAAATCACTGTTTGCGATTACCATACAATTGAATGGGCAGAGCTGTAAATTAACACCTTCCTGTTTCAAAATTTTCAGTGGCTTCTCTTATAAAACAGCAATATTATCGTAGCAATCTCTACACATAGGTTACTCCAAAAGAATTGTTTAGTGCAAAGCATACTGAAGATTAGTGGACAGGCGCTCAGTTCATTAAGTGAGCTGTTTCCTCACAAAAGCAGTTTATTCAGCGTATTGAAGCATAAGCATCTCCTACATTGACATGGCCTTTGGTATCCTTGCCAGAGTACCGCCACGTTACACTCTGGTTTGCTAACTTTGAAGGCTTCCCCATTGGAAACAGCCTCTGGTATTGCCTTACAAGTCATGCACTAGTAAAAGTCTTTAGATGCCATAAGATAGGATTGTTTGGGAACAGTGAAAAAAAAAAGTCTTTATGAACTGTTAATCTGCCCTTTTACACACAGTAAGTATGAAAGGTAATGAGTGATTGTTGTTTTAGCCAGGAAACACCACAATTTGTACAACGAGCAAATCATCTTGCATAAAACGTAGGTATACTAACATTTTTCTATGAAACCAGTTAGCAAACTAGCTGGTATGCATACAATGAATTGCCATGGTATGGCCTTAAAACAGAGTAAAAAGGTTCAAATGCAAAGATGGCGCTTACCTGGGGATCAGCAGTCAGCCAAACACTGCTAGTGTACTACTAGTGTTAGTGCTAATGCATTTTGGCCATAACCTTCATCTCTGTGTTGAAAACAAACAAGTCTTACATTACTGAAATTTGAAATTTATGACACAAGATACAGAACTCTTACAAAAATTGAGAGTTCACTGCAAATTTGCCGCAAATTCGCCACAGATAATTTTCACATGCAAATTATCTTTGCTGAAAACTTGCAGAAAATTGTCCATGTTATAAATACACCATGTTATTGTTATTAAAGGTTTGCTGGAGGTTCACCACTACCAGTGGAGAGCTGCAAACTTCTGGCAAACATTTGCAGTGAATCACAAGCTCATTTGCATGTAAAAATAACGAGCGGCAAATTTTTGTAAGGGAAGGCCTGTAACAGGGTTCAAGAACCTTTGAACTCTGAGCTCTTAATACATGAACTACATGACAGATTTTTTCATATATGTTTTATACACACATTTATATAGTGGAAGGTGGGGTAAGATGTGTCATTTGGTATGCTGTGCCATCCCTTATTCTAGAAAAATTTGCATAGCCAATGAGTAGGTCTTAAAATACTGTATATTATGCATGTTGGTGAACTGTCAATGAATAAAACCATGTAAAGTTTTTGGTAATAGAGATTTTGAACTTTGCAAAAAAAATGCAAGAAATACTATAACATTGGTCAACTTGAGAAACTGTATCAGTTGACAACGTTTTTGAAGAATCTGAGGAGGTGCTGACAAAGACAAACCCAGCATAAAAAAATCAAATAAATAAACATTATTATTGTTTCAAAACATTGCATACCAAAATCTTGAAATTGTTTCACTACATTAAAATATTGTTTGCATACTTTATGTTCACATAGTTTGTTGTGTCACTGATCCCCTTTTTGGAGTCACATTTCCAGTGCCCTATGTTATTGGTGCTTTCGTCTAATTTTAGTTGACAACAGACATCCTGAAATATTATTAGGATGTCTTATTCATTTCACTTCTGTCTCATTTCACCTTGACTAGAGGACAACATCTAAAGTGTGGCACAGCCCAATTCAATTACTGTATATGACACCCAACTCATGTGATCTTACAATGACATGCTCTCCTCACATTAGATATAAATTAAACTTGTTTAGGATGTTGTTTACATTGGTTTCCACCTGTTCTACATTATGTAAAATGATTTATTCATCAGCAGTGTCAAATTACATCTCTTTCTTGACTATAGAAAGGGCAAAAACTATTAAACATTAAACATGAAAACAGCAACATTTATAAGAAATTGTTCAAATAGGAGGAAGTGATCAGATACAAGCCCTCCATTGCTAGATGGCATAGCGAAATAAAGAAATTCTCTCTCATCTGAACAATTTTACTCTCAAATATGTGGCTTCCATTTCCTTTTAACAGCCAGGGGACATTTGCATTACATCAGTAATTTTCATAATACTCTATTTCACTCTAGTCAGGTGTATGTTGTTGAACTGCAGTAAAACTCTAATCAAATCAGATGGTCATGACTGTGACACAGGCAAATTACTTTCCATTAAACTTAATAATACAGAATATTGCTCAATAAATAAATCAATCAATAACCAATGCAAACTTAGCAAAGCTAGCATGCACAGTAAAAAAAAAAAAAAAAGTCAAGTAGGCTACCTAAAAAATGTAGTCAAGTCAAAAATATTAATATGACAGAATGATCCTGAACACATTAACATCCTCAAAGATGGTCTGTCTGTCTTGAAAAGTTTATATTCGCTACAACTGGTGGAGATTTTTACCACCTGCTAAACAAATATACAAAAGAGCTTTATTGTTTTAAGAGTCAGATCAGGTAAAAATAGCTCCTCAAGATAACAACTGCCCGCATTCACTTTTTACAGAGAGGGTGGTAACATAGTATTCTTTGAAGTACCTTGGAGTACCATGTAAATACCATGGTACATGAATATTGTAATCATTCAGTACCATGGTATCAAAGTACAATGGTATTATCTCTGTAACATGGCAGCAGGGCAGGCACTACATATTTATTGCCATTATATACACTACTATTGCGCTGTATACACAGTATAAAGGGTTTTAATAATAATTTGCTTTTTCAAATAATGAAAAAAAAAATAAAATAAATAAATGCTCTGCCATATATTACAATGCGGGTAATTAATTCATAACTGAAGTGAATGAGGACACGTGACCTGCGGGACACCTCATTAAGATGCTTTTATCTGAATTCAGAAGGCTGTATGGCCTCTTGTGTTCCTGTGAACAGATGCTCGGAGAGCGTGCTAACCCATGAGAGAGAGAACGCTGCTCAACAGCTAAAAGCACTTTAATATGAGACTTTATTAATATACACGCACATCCACACACCAACCAGATTTTGAATGACTACACTGCAATAAATCACTTTCTTACCCAGTTTTTGTCTTGTTGTCCAGTAAAAACATTCAAACCAGTGTTGTATAAAGTACACAATGATCACACTTAACCCTCCTGTTGTGTTTAAATTTGGGTGACAACTTTAATGACCAAATTACCCCAAACATTTGCTTTTATGTCATCCCTACCGACTGTGTCCCTTCTGACCAATCTTTTTAATACAAAGTATTAGGAGAAAACATGCCATTTATATTGATATTTATATGTGTAGCTGGTGGGTTGTAAAGAAACAACACAGGATACAAAATTATTTTTTGTGGTTATATTCTGACGGCTGTTTATAAAACAAAAAAAGTGTTTTTTTTTTTGTTTTTTTAATAAAATGATTTGTCAGTGCTATCTCAGGGGAGGAGAACTCAAATACTAACCAATGAAAACGCAAAAAAAGTGGTTACATGACCCACAGGGGTCCATTTTGTTTCCTCTTTCAGCACATGTCACATGGCTCCATGTTTTCTCCAATGAAAAGTGCATTTTTCACAAATTTTCATCCAGATAATTGCCTACAAAAAATCTGAGTCACCTTCATTGATAAGTAAATAAGTATTTTCAAAAACTTTTCATTATATATCATCAAATGTATCATAGGACATTACAAAAAACTGCATGTTGCCTCGAGGCAACATTGTAACATAATGGAATCGCATAAGGCTATACCAGGCATACTAGGTTGGAATAAAAGTACACTTTATTTGTAAGGAAAAGAGTTCGAATTATCTAAATGTATTTGCATTTTTACATGATTTTGTAATGCCTTTATAAGAATAGTAATTCACATACTATATCTGCACATATTATGATTTAATGCAGGAGATGAATCCGCACGTTTTCTATGGTACTTCAAAAAGGTATAAAGCACAGGTAGCACTGCCAGTTGATGAGAGTGAG
The DNA here is from genome assembly GCF_019703515.2 of Myxocyprinus asiaticus. Classification (NCBI taxonomy): domain Eukaryota; kingdom Metazoa; phylum Chordata; class Actinopteri; order Cypriniformes; family Catostomidae; genus Myxocyprinus; species Myxocyprinus asiaticus. Next base: position 43,507,908 of record NC_059358.1, read on the forward strand.
GATGAGATGTCATATAGTGATGAGGAAGATGAGGTCATAGTCTCTCTGAAAAATGCAAGACAATCCTTCCAGTACCACAATGGCTGTTTGTTGAGGCTGTTGTTGAGGCCTGACTCCCCTACCGGAGAGACAGCAGAGACTGTGACATCCCCCCAAAGGACGTGTGCAGCCTTGCAAAATTCAAAGCTGAAGATGCAACATGTCTCTGTATGGAGAGGAAGGCCTTGAAGAGAAGGGGGAGACCATCACAGCACAGTGAGGAAGAACAGCCTGAAAAGCGTCCAAACCCCCCTGTAGAACCACGACCATCAACATTGGTTTGCTTTGATCAGACAGATCATTGGCCTGTTTGGGTTGAAAGAAAAGGGGCGATGCAAATACCCAGGTTGTTCAGGCATTGTAAAAGTGCAGTGCTTAAAATGTGCTACCTACCTGTGTTTTTCTGTTGAGAGGAATTGCTTCCTCAACTTTCACAAGCAGTGTGGTGCCATTAGTGAGGAAGGAGATTTTGTGTGTATGTGCTTGTGTACATGTAGATCCTTGTGTGTGTATGTGCATGCTTGTAAGGATAAGGTGCATATTAGGATAAGGTTATGGTGATATTTAATGTTTTACCTTGAAACAACACTGATTGTAATGTTTTGAAATGATAACTTGATGATATGATGGTTTGGTAATACTTGTGTTCCACGATGGTACAATGTTGCCTGAGAGCAACAGCTGGATATGAAATGTTACTTTTTATTAAATATGAAATGTGTAATACATTAAAAACTAGATAAATCTGTTTGTTCAAGTGTTTGGTTAAAGAAATTGATGTTTTCAATAAATATATTTATTTTTTCTGCATGAAAATGTCAAATTTTTCAATTTGTCCGTTGTGGTACAATGTTGCCTTGAGGCAACAAACTTTTAATAAATAAATACATTTCAAAATAATGAAAATGTTTACTGATATTGTTATAGTGTCCAATTTTAAGCAGGAAAAACATTCCATGTATTTTTAAAAAGGCTTTAAGGGCATACATTACAGTTTAAAACTATATCATTCTCATTACACGTTTTCACATACAGTATAACACATATTACACTTATTCACTAAACTGGAAATTACTCAGAGCTATAAATTATTAAATAAGATATGATTAATACCAGCTATCCAGCTGTCTAACACACTTCCACTGCTTTATCAGTGACAGTACAGACTTTGACAGACCTGTGGCTGGTTGCATAAACTGTTTAAGACTAGCCTTACAAGTTAGTTGTCTAAAATTTTGGACTTAACTTTTTCAGTCAGTTCATAAAAACATAGATCCATCTAATTTAATCTAAAATGTAAGACAGCAGACACCTAGGCTAATTTTTGTTTACATTCTGTGTTGCCATGGAAAATAACTGTCAGCTGGGCCAGTGGGAGCTTCAGTTGAGGGCTAAAAGGGGCTTGAGTTGAGACTTTGTAGAAGACTTTGACTTCTTCAGTGGAAACCAATTCCTTGCGTTTTATTTTATTATTTGGGTTAAAATCACTAAATTTGTTCATTACAATCAATTTTGGAGCATTGCATTCTTCTAATAGGCAAATATTTTCAGCAAAGGAAAACTGTGCTGAACGCCCACTGTCGGCCATTTTATTTAAGCTGTTCAGTGTCTTATATTTCCCACAATACAATGCAAATAGACTGTCTTACTAAAGATAACTGTGAGCTTGTTTTATGCAACAGGCTTTCTATGGTGTCTTTAGCTAGTCAGACTAATTGTTAGACGAAGTCTTAAGTTAATGGGTATGTTTATGCAACCGGTCCCTGATCTCTTATGAGTGGTGGGCTTTTGTTTACATTCCCAAAAGGTTCTGAAAGAACTGAGAGTGGGATCTTTCATTTGAGAATCCTTCAGTTCAGCTGTTGTATAACCTGGCAGAGTAGGTATACTTCCGTGAGGGTTACTGCCTTCCTCTAATCAACACTCGAAAGCCCGAATCTGTCTAACCCAACAGCACTTTTCACCAGCCATCACTAAGTCAGGCTCTAAGGCTGTTCTTTGTTTATTATATTGCAGATGGCAATACAGTCATCATATCCTGCATCCTCAGGAGTGACAGGCTCCCCTGCTGATTGCTGCCAAGATAGGGCATCAGCTGCTGCATTATGCCATTGTGATAATTTTGAATTCATGAGCAATGGAGGAGTCAGGAGACAGTGAAACAGGTTCAAGGTCAGTTTCTTTAATGATAGGCACACACTCAATGGTAACCTTCAAGTAAAAACTTGGGGTTCTGGGTAGCTCAGCAAATAAAGACGCTGACTACCACACCTGGAGTCGCAAGTTCTAATTCAGGGCGTGCTGAGTGACTCCAGTCAGGCTTCCTAAGCAACCAATTGGCCTGGTTGCTAGGGTGGGTAGAGTTGGGTTAACCTCCTCGTGGTCACTACAACGTGTGGTTCTCGCTCTCGGTGGGGCGCGTGGTGAGTTGTGTGTGGATGTCGCGGAGAATAGCGTGAAGCCTCCACACGTGCTATGTCTCCGTGGCAACGCGCTCAACAAGCCATGTTATAAGATGCGCGGATTGACGGTCTCAGACGCCGAGGCAACTGAGATTCATCCTCCGCCACCCGGATTGAGGCGAGTCACTATGCCACCACGAGGACCTAGAGTGCATTGGGAATTGGGCATGCCAAATTGGGGAGAAAAGAAAAAAAACAAACAAACATAAAAACTCATAAATTCAATGGAACACTTTAAATCACTGGTCACTCTCTCTCATGCCTTCTGATCACTCTCTCTCCCACACTGACACCCTGGCGTGCCTTTTCAGGTCTCCCTCTGCCATCACTATAATTAGAGACAGGTGTTAGAGTACTCACAACCCAGGTGACAAGCCTTACCGCTCTCTCTCTCCTGCAGACCGACACATGACCATGCCCCCCCATGCCACAGCCATCCTGGGCAGTATTTCACCTCAAAATCAAAGATGGCTTATTGAACGATCCAGCTTGGCCATTTTTAGATGACACAGAGGGTTGTTATCTATTATAACCACAAACTTGTAACCCAGCAGATAACCACTAAATTTTTCAGAGAGAGACCACTTGAGGGCCAGTATCTCAAGCATCATGCTACTGTAATGTCTGTCATTCCTTTCTGCTTTACAAAGACTCTTATTGGCATAAACTATGACTCTCCTACACTCACCCTGCTGCTGGTATAAGACAGCACCCAGGACTTCAGTGCTTGCATCAGTCACCAATGTGAAAGGAAGATTGAAATCTGCATACCCTAATACAGGAGCAGAAGTAAGCTTCTCATTCAGCATCTCAAATGCTGATTGGCACTCTGATGACCACAAAGCACTAAACTCTCTCTTTGTGGTGCCAAACTGCTTGATACACAGGTTCACTAAATCATGGAGGAGGCCGGCTGTTCTAGAAAAACCCTCAATTAACTTTTTGTAGTAACTACAGAACTCTACGAATAAGCGTATTTCCTTAACTGTACTTTCCATTGCTTGACCACTTCAACTTCACCTGGATCAGTACCAATACCTCGAGTTGAGATATGATGACCTAAGAAAGTTACTTCTTGCTGCAAGAAATGACACTTTTCAGGCTTAACTTTGAAACATGTTTCTTTTAGTCTCCAGCCTCTGCAAGTGCTCAGGGAAAGTGGGCGAGTACACTAGTATGTCATCAAGGTACACTAGCATGATCTGAAAAATTAGATCACCCATGGAAGCCTGCATAAGACGTTGAAACATCGAAGGTCAATTGCAAACCTCAAAGGGCATCCGAGAATACTCAAAGATCCCAAATGGAGTTGTAAATGCAGTCTTTTGCCTGTCTCGATCGTGGACAGCAACCTGATGATATCCACTAGTGACTGCTATCAGTTTTCCTAACTAGCACAATAGGTGAAGCATAAGCACTAGTGCTTTCTAGGATCACTCCTTTCTTAAGGAGCTTGGTGATATGTTCTCTGACTTCCCTATACTGAGTAGGTGGGATACGCCTATAAGGTTGGACCACCAGTACATCATCCACCATGTGAATCTCATGTTGCACTTTGTCTGTAAAAACGAGGTCTTCATTATCGAGAGCAAAAACATCAGAGTACTTCATCAACAAATCTCTCTGCTCTGCCTGCTGTTCAGGAGTACTACCAATATGTAGCTTGTTGAGAAACTATTTGGAGCTGTCCTCCAATAACTGACTGTCTTTTGTGTTTACACTGGTCTCTTTGATATCAGCAGAAATTCTATGAAATCTCACCTCACACATTTCAGTGGACTTCACACTCTCGACACAAGACAGAGTACCAAGTCTGGTTCTGCCTGTAACCAGATATCTTGTAGAGAGGGATTCACAACCTGTACAGGAAACAAAAGTTTCTCTGAAGACACAAGAGAGGGAACAACAATCAGACTGCCAGGTAAGGGTGTGTTCGCTGGTTCTAACAGGAAGTCACATGAACCATCATGTAACATATTCTTTGCTCCTTTGACCATTATCGTTGTAACTGATGAAGCAGGTATGTCTACAATGTCTTTTCAAACTACTTGGACTACGTGTCGCTTCTCTAGACTGCTGGCACTCTGCATCTGCTGAAATGCCTCCCTCCAATCAGACTGCAACTCTCCCCCTAGGGTAGTATCATACTCTGCATGAACCTGTTGTTTGCATCTGCTAATGATGTTTAGTGTGTAGGAAACCACACTCTGGTAGGGTAATACCCATGGTTTCAACCTCCAACTCAAGATATGTATGTCTAAACTGTTGGCAGCTGTTATCTTCAGCCAACCTGCTGTGGACAGCATATTTTTATCTCTCTCCTCCAACAGTCTCGTCACCTTGCCATGTCACCTCTGGCTGACGTCTGTTCACTGGACAACTTCACCAAGGAAGACAGACTCCACTCTGTGTCCCACTGGCACACACAAAAACACACACAAAAAAAAACTTACCTATATGCTCCCAACAGTCAGATACCTCACTCCTGGAACCAAAAATGCAGCAATTGGGTTGTAAAGAAACAACACAGGATACAAAAATGTCTTTTGGGGTTTTATTCTGATGGTTGTTTATATATATATATATATATATATATATATATATATATATATATATATATATATAAATTAAAAAATTAATAAAAAAAAAAAAACAGCGGTATTGTATTTTAAAAAAAATACAGAAAATACAGAAACTGAAATATGGTTCAGTGAAATACAGTTATGAAATATGGTAGAGGCTAATGTCAAAAGAAAACACAAACAGGGTATTAGCATACCCATATGCTTCAGCATACATCACCTTAATACATGCTTATGTAGCAAGTACTCTCAGTAGTTACTTAAACAGAACAGAATATACTAAGAGCACAAGGGAGATGGACCAGCATCCAGGTTCGTAGGGACAGCAGCGCCGATACTGTGAGTAGATAAACAATATGCAGACAATCAAATGGAATGTACCTGTTTGTATTTGGGATTGTTAATAACAATTTGGAAACATACAAAATAAGAATGGGATGAAAAAGGAAAGAAAATAAATGAACAAATAAACAATTTCAACCCCTCGTTTTGTCTGTAGTTTAATTTCTTACACCCTCGAAGTCTGAGATTTGTGTTCCCTGAGTTTAGTTTAAACTTACTTGACTTTGTTTTTTCATAATGTTTTATATATATATATATATATAGATAGATAGATAGATATAACACACACACACACACACACACACACATACACACACACACACACACACACAAACACACACACATAACATTCTAAAAAAATAAAACAAAATCAAGTAAGTTTAAACTAAACTCAGAAAACTAAAATCTCAGTATCTCAGACACATACTGTATATATGTATCTATGTTTGAGTTTATAGTTTTATTTCTCTACATTGGTTTATTAATAATAATATAATATTATCCTATATTCTATTAATCCACATTGGTTTTGTTATGACTATTTTAGTCTTATTTAATTCTGTTTGTCCCTTACACTGTTTATACCTTTATAACACTCCAATATGAGAACAATGACTTAGAACAGTAGGTACAATATTAAATAAATCCCAGGTTCAATAAACCAAACAAAACTCAAGACATCTCGTATCACAAAAGTAGTGTTCAGTAAAACAACAATGACTCATTTCAACTGTCAATTCAACTGTCAGTAAAAAGAATACTCAATTCTTAGAAGGCACTTTTAAACAAGCATCGTTAAACGAGACGGCCTTCGTTGGACAAAGGGAAACAGAACATAACATGGTTGCTATGTCTTTGTCCCATTGGCACATGGTAGAAGTATTTGTTGTAATAACGATGTTGCAGAAATCTTTTTTTCCTTTTTTTTTTTCTGATCAAATTCGAATCACTGGGTGGCTTGTCATATTGATCCCGAGAAGTTTCAATCCAAGCAACAAATAAACCTGATCTGTTTTACCTGTTTTATCCAAAACAGTGTCATGAGTATCAAAAGATAACCAATATGACTCTTAAACAAAATATCTCTTGAGAATTTATCCTTGAACCATTTTAAAATGACTTTTCAGCCTTTTCATTGAGCATTTCCACAGGTCGTAACATAGCCACATGCAAATTAGCATTCATGGGTGGCTAATTAGAATATACAGTATATCGTTCAACATTGCACAAAACTCCCTATTGACATTCAATAGTCAACCATTTTTAAACAACAATAACATTCATGTGGTCAGTGGTGAATTCTCAGGGCCAGCTAAGCCTTTTCTGCTGGCCTAACATGCCAAATAAATGAATATTTTTTCATCCTTTCATTCTCAATCACCTTTTTGCCTATGTATTTTTAATCACTTTCCACTCTTAATTAATCACTCTTAATTTGCTTACAAGCAAAGTGTGACAACTGTTTCACAAATCGCATGCCCGAAGCAGCGCGTGAATCTGAGCTCCACCCCCTCAGGCCTTCAGAATTTCCACAGAATCCCTCAACAGTGCAAATGAATGAACAACTAAAGTCAGATTGTCAGATTCATCAGCCAATCAGATTGATTTATTTGTTCTTGTGGGTGTGATCTTTAGGATATGTCCCAGTCCAGACCTTCTAGTTGGCCTTGAGTGACGCAATCACGCTTTAAGTGATGTATGTAATTAGAAAGCGAAGAGCGCGAGATCGTCATCAATCCCGCTATCGCCATCGAGAAAGAGATCCTTATGGATTTAAAAACACGAGATGTTCTGCATGACCGTGTCATTGCTTAATTTATTAAACAGGAAAGGAGGACTGATTTTCACTTCAGGTAAATTGGTAAGTGCTTTTTGCATTGTTATAGCAACATCAGGAGTTTTCTAAGTGTAAATTAGGCTGCTTGAGCATTCAGTGTTGGATCAAGTTTTGAAAAGTAGTGCTGCGTTCCATTCAATTTGGAAAGTCGGATTTTCCAACTTCCTACTAGGAAAAGTGCAGTGGAATGCATCTTTAAGTAAGAATTACAACCGCAACGCCTATCATTTGGTCCGCATAAGGGAGGGCGATGAGTGGAAGACTGCTTTTAACACCCCTAGGGGGCATTTTTGAATACTTGGTTATGCCTTTTGGTCTAGCCAACGCCCCCACAGTCTTCCAGGCTCTCATTAATGACATGCTGAGAGATATGGTTGATCAGTTTATTTTTGTCTACCTGGATGACATTTTGATTTTTTCCAATTCTCTCCAGGAACATGTTCAGCATGTCAGGCGAGTGCTCCAACGGCTGCTAGAGAATGGGCTGTATGTCAAGGCTGAGAAGTGCGAGTTCCACTCCCGATTGGTAAATTTTCTGGGATTCATTGTGTCACCGGAGGGAATTCAGGAAGATCCAGCTAAGGTTAAGGCTGTGGTGGATTGGCCAACCCCGGATACTTGCAAGGCCCAGCAGAGATTCCTGGGTTTCACCACTTTCTACCGGTGTTTTATTCGCAATTACAGCCAACTAGCCGTGCCTCTGACTGGTCTCACCTCTGCCAAAACTGAGTTTCAGTGGTCTCAGGAGGCCGAACTAGCCTTCACCAAACTCAAAGGCCGCTTTGTTTCAGCCCCAATTCTAATCAACTCTGATCCTTCTCTTCAGTTTGTGGTAGAGGTGGATGTGTCGGATGTGGGGGTAGGTGTGGTACTCTCCCAACGAAGTCCCTCTGATGACAAAATGCATCCATGTGCCTTTTACTCCCATCGTCTTTCTCCCACTGAATGAAATTATGATACTGGCAACCATGAGCTGCTGGCTATCAAGTTAGCCTTGAAGGAATGGCGCCATTGGTTAGAGGGATCTGGGGTATGTTTCATCGTCTGGACTGATCATAAAAACCTTGAATACATCCGTTCTGCTAAATGTCTGAATTCCAGGCAGGCTCGGTGGGCTTTTTTTTCAGTCATTTTGACTTTACCATCTCTTACCGTCCAGGTCCTAAGAACATCAAACCGGATACCCTGTCTCATATTTTTGATCGTTCCGAGCAACCGATCTCCCCAGATTCCATCGTTCCTACCGAAATGGTGGTGGTGGCGGTTTCTTGGGAGATCAAGTCGAAGGTCCACACGGCCTTACAAGGGGTAACGCCCCCGTCTAAAACCCCATCAAGTCGGTTGTTTGTGCCTAAATCAATTTGCTCAGACGTCATCCATTGGGGTCATTCTTCCAAGTTAGCCTGCCATCCTGGAGTCGGGTGTACCCTGGCTCTAGTCAAGCAGAGGTTTTGGTGGCCATCCATTGCCCGTGATGTTCATTCTTGCTCTGTCTGTGCTGTTTCCAAGTCTTCCTGTACCCCTCCAGCTGGACTCCTTCAACCGCTGTCGGTGCCTTCAAGACCCTGGTCCCACAAAGCCCTTGATTTTGTTACAGCCCTTCCCCCCTTGCAGGGGTTCACGGTCATCTTGACCGTGGTGGACTGATTCTCGAAGGCAGCACATTTCATCCCTCTACCCAAATTACCCTCAGCTAGAGAGACAGCGGTTGCTGTCGTTGATCACGTCTTTTGAATCCATGGCCTCCTGACTGACGTGGTCTCTGACAGGGGGCCCCAATTTGTTTCCAAATTTTGGAAAGAGTTTTGTAAAATACTGGGGGCTACTGTTAGTCTTACTTCTGGTTTTCATCCCCAGAGCAACGGACAGGCCGAGCGGGCTAACCAAAATCTAGAGAGAGCTTTACGGTGTGTGGCCTCTCACAACCCTATGTCTTGGAGCCAGCAGTGGGTGGAGTACGAACACAACTTGTTGCCAGTATCATCCACGGGCCTTTCTCTGTTTCAGGTTAGTTTAGGCTACCAACCATCTTTGTTTTCAACACTGGAACCCGAAGTCGTGGTCCCCTCCGCACATGCATTCATCCAGAGGTGTCGTCGCATTTGGATCAGAGCCAGACGGACTCTCATCCAGGTGGGACGACGCACTAAGGCCCAAGCCGATCGCCACCGGTCTAAGCCTCCAGTGTACATGGTAGGTCAAAAAGTGTGGCTTTCTTCTAAGGATATTCCTATGCATTCAGTTTCTAATAAACTCGCTCCCAAATTTATTGGCCCTTTTACTGTTACCAAAATCATTAGCCCAGTAGCAGTTCTTCTCAAATTACCCCTAGCGTACAAAAGGATTCACCCCACTTTCCACATTTCCAAAATTAAACCGGTCATTCATTCTCCCACTAATCCGCCTGCCCCTGATCCCCCACCGCCATGCCTCGTGGACGGGGAACCCGCTTATTCGGTCAAGCGTATTCTGGATTCTAGACGGAGGGGGCGCTGTTTCCAGTACCTGGTGGATTGGGAAGGTTACAGTCCAGAGGAGAGGAGTTGGGTCCCGGCCCGGGACATACTTGACCATTCTCTCATTGACAGCTTCCATCAGCAGCAGGTCACCCATCCTGAGCGCGCCAAGAGTACTATCATGGGAGGATTAATTCTGCTGGTTTGTTTCTTTGTGTCTCCGTCGTGTTGTTGCTGGTGCGGCGTTAATCACGTGGCAGCATTGCCCAGCAATGCTCATTACCAGCCGCTGCTTGATTAGCTCGGCACCTGCACACTATCTTCTCTCTCCCTTATATGCAGCCCTTTTGTGTGAGTTCAGTATCGGATCGTTCTCTTGTTGTGTGCTTTGTTACTCGTGTTCTCATGCTGTTCTCTGTATTTTTTAGTCTGGATATTTTGCCTATTACCATCAGCTCCATTCACCAGGATTTCTCACCTCTGTTTCTCTCTGCTCCAGTAGTCGCCATCTCACACCCTGGAATATACATTACCTCTACTCTCTCCCCGCTACAGCTGCGCCGTCAGAGTCCTCCACCTTCATCTTCAACTTTTCACTCATTAAACATTGTTATATTTTTATATAATTTCACGACACTCTAATGAGAGTCAAACCCCTGCTAAGCTAACGGGAGCATTGCAGTTCCGAATATCGGGGAATGGAATGCATTTATGGTCGGAGATATCAAATAGGAATATCCCACATTCAACTTGAATGGAATGCAGCATTACCGTGTACCCTGACGAAACGAAATTTATTGAAAGCAACATTTAAATCGCAAATATTATTAGATAGATTTTTCCAGGTATTATAGACCTCCTTGGTAGATTCATATGTAAAATTATGATTTTTGACGTTCATTTCACAAAACAGTCATGCTGCAGTTAAAATTAGGCTTGCTTGAGCATAAAGTGTCTTTCAAGTTCTGGCTTTCGTGCGTGGACGTGTTTTTAAAATGCCAATTGGTATTAATAGTTAGCTGCGACATAATGTATGATGCCCAAAGGTATAGGGTGTCATATTCATTCTGAAACTGTGTTTTCTTAATGGCATGAATCACACTGAAGTCATAGACTTTAAATGCACGGCCTGCCACTGTATGTGGTACATATTTCTAAAGAAATAAAATACAAAATACAAAGAAACTTATCAAATCCATGGGTTTCACAATCAGTTAAAATCCACATCTGATTTGAGAGGATTAACTATCAGTAACCATCCGCTTCAAAATCAGCAATCACCATTCTCAGACTTCACTCTCATCACGCCTCGTGTTTAACTCTGTGTCTTCTCTCTACTTCCATAAGTCTGTCTGACTGACTATGTCACACGCAGCTTCATCGCATCTAAACACATCACACTTTTGCGTATTTAATTATTATTTAGTTTATCTTCTCTTTTTATATCTATTTTACACATCGACTTTGGTTATAAGTCTTATTACATCTTTTAAATGACTTTGGTTGAAAATACAATTATTACATTTTGTATTATTTTTTCAAGTCTGACCTGGTTTACACTTATATTATTCACAGCATTTTATGCATTTAAGAACTTACTAAATCACTTAATGTATCTACATACTCAGTTCCTTGCATGTGTGTATAAACGTGGTCAAACTCCACACATGCAATCCATATGCATCCTTCAAAAATAACCCATAACAAACACTCAATTAATGCAATATATGAGCATTTTGTGTAAAATGTGATACTTGCCCAAAGAATTATCAACAGATGAACAAAAGAGCTCTCCTGCTCAACACATGCTCTCACGTTCTAACCAACACACATGTGTGTAACACAGCGGGCATTGCTGTGGCCATGTCCAATTTATGACTTAAATTACACTATTATGTCAATTTGTGAGTTAAATTACATGAAATTTCTCCACTTGGCTACAAATGTTTATTTTATATTTATAATGACATTTGTTTTTGCATACGAAAAACATTTTTTATAACAGCAAAATCACAATTGTGTTAACAATACTTTGTGCTGTTTGAAGGTTCATGGCATTAAATAATATATGTTTAGTCTTGTAAGAAAGGGCAAATTAATTCACTGTATATTTAGGAAAATTATGACATTCATCATGTTTGGGGTCAATCTGTCAAAACAATAAGGTTTTACCTACTGTATTTATTTGTTTATCATTTATTTATTTATTTATTTTTTTAATGGAAAAAAAATACTGGATAATATAGTCATTTTTTGCAGTGTAGTATTTTTATGTAAAATGTAGTCTCATCATAGTGGGGGGGGGGGGGTATTCACATTTTTAATGACTGTACATTTTCAGTCAATTTTTATGGAATCATTTAACCAGAAATAAAAATTCTGTTATTATTTACTCAACTTGATTTTGTTCCTGGAATGCAAAAGAGAAACTTAGCATAATGTCCAAGCTGCTCTCTTCCATACAGAGAAAATGAATGGGGACTGGAACCGTCAAGCTCCAAAAAGTACAAAAAAGCACCATAAAAGCATCTTTTAAGTAGTCCATACCACTCCAAGAGTTCTGAAGCCACATAGCTTTGTGTGAGGAACAGACTGACATTTGAGTTATGTACTTTTCACTACTAATCTTACTTTGGAAATCTTTACAGCTGTGGTCACTTTTATTGTATGGAAAAAGCAGCTTGGACATTCTACTATAAATAATTTATTGTGTGCAATAGAAGAAAGACAATATGGGCATTTCAACAGATATGAGAGTAAATGACAACAGAATTTTTGGGATGAACTATTCATTTAAGGCAAAAAAAAAAGCAGTCACCACTAAAGAGGCCCTGTTTTTATGGTAACATTATAATGCTGTTTACACCAGGCCACAATTTTCCACCCATCCCACCGCTAACAATCCAAAAATACCATCAAAAATGTCGAACAGTGATGGCAGTGCTGTATGACTTTTGCATGTGTTTTTGTAGAATGTTTCAGAAGACTGAAGACAAACAGAGCGGATTTGCATGGCAACATTTCCACAGATAAGCCGTTCCATGGAGAAGTAGTTATTAACACACGCTGCGTGCTGTCAAGGGCTATATACGTCCAATCTATAAATATGCAAATGATAACAAATTTAAAGTGTGAAACCCTGAAAACAATAAACCCAGAGTAAACAATAAACAGTGTGAAATATGAAACTAGAAAACCCAGGATTACATTAACCCAGGGTTTAGGATAATCCTGGGTTAACAATTTCAAGTGTGAAACAACCATTTGTCAAATATTAGTTTATGGTTTAAAAAAAATAAAAAATAAATCCACACATCAACTGCTCTGTTATAAATGACGGTTCCAAATTTCATCAATATTTTACTTTTTAACAGATATTATGGCCATATTCATCTTAAACAGACAATCTCTTAGAAATGAAGAATATTGAATATCCTGTTGAAGAGATTTGACCGGATCTCATTGAAATTTAAAAAAGGATAGTTATGCCATCTAGTGGCTTGCCTGAAACACTTCAATGACACAGTGCCTCAGTATTTGGATAGAATGGGCACTTATGCTGGACTTAAATTGTAAGAATATCATTGCATTAGATAAAATATCAAAGCAAGAGTCATTAAATATATTTTAAAGATAGCACAAACAAATTTTTTAAAGAAAACTGTTGGTTCTGCTTTCTACTAGTTGTCTTTTGCTGCTGTGCACTTAAGCATTTTATAGTGTACTAATTATATACATAGTGTATGTGTTGTTGCAATGTTCTTACATTTATAGTACCTGCATTTAATTACATCTGTAGTTAAACTGTTAACCTTACCCTTAACCCTAAACATAACCCTACCCCAACCCTTACCCTAAAACCTAACCCTGACTCTACCCCAACCCTAACTCTCACCCCAAACCTTACCCTAAAACCTAACTCAGACCCCTAACCCTAACCCTGACTCTACTCTTTTTTGTTCTTTTAAAACCTTACCTTGTCTTTGAACCAGTATCCTCTGATGAAGCCTAAACAGCAAAACATCAGGTCTTCCTTTTTTCCTTTTAAAATCTTTTATAATTAAATGTTGTGAGTTTTATACATTTTTTTATATAATAAAGTTTTATAAAAGTTTTTAACCTGAGACTTGGATGGGGAAATATCCTTTTTTCCCCTTTCACAACAAAGCTCAACATGGATCAACTTACTAAGTTTGCCATCAACTCAGAAAGGATCTTCTTCCTCTTCAGATATTAGTGGCATGAATACTGGTTTTACTTTCTTCAACAAAGGGTGTGCACACTGAAGATCTGAAAGAGGATTTACTCAGAACTCAACTGATAGACTTTGTAGTTTTTAAACCCCAAACTTCTCGGGTCTTCCTAGAGGGCTGGACTCTGTTAAGAGAAGGGGGAGAAAGAGGAAATAATCAAACGAACCCTGGAGTGGAGGTAATTTTTAAGACTGAAAAGGTGATGTTTTACTACAATAAGAACCAGCAAAGCCATAGGTGAAACTGATCCAGGTTTATAACTTACATTAACTTTGTTATTTCTTTTTGAATTTTCAGTTCTCTTTTCTATTCTTGGTTTGTTGTTTAACTCTTAAGTTTGACCTTTTTATAGATCTGAAAACTTTGTTTTTAGAAATGCCCCCTTCCTCTCCACAATCAGTTTGATGTGTTATCAGACACGGATACTCCTTCAGGTGAGCATAGGGCTCAATGGGTTTTGACTAAGAATGATCACCAAACAAATCCCAACAAGGAAATCCAAATTGGTCTAGTCTTGAACAAGAAATATTTTAAATTGCTTCAAGCAATACATAATTCAGAGATTTTAGCAGAATCGGTTTCTAAAAAGTCTTATCCTTCTGGCATGTTGAGACAAGTTACAAAACTCAAAGCATTCATTAAGCTCTCATCACCCAATTCTGAAAACTTGGATAAGGTGAAAGAAAATACAGACCAATGGATGGACAAGAACATGTCCATTCCAAAGGAACATTATGACATGGTGATAGCGATAGGATTAAACGATATGCAAAAGTTTGATATACAAGCTTTTAACAAAGCTGTGGTGTGGGGTAAACTGAGATATAAACACAAATTTACATAAAGTTCAGTTGAAACATTGAGATCTATGTTACAAAGAACCATGAAAGATTCACTTGCCAGTACTTTTGATTCCATTGTAGGTGAAGTGTCTTTTTCACCTTTAACTAAGTCTAGAAAATCAGTGACTCCAATGTCCTATGAAACGGTGATAGCAAAATGGGAGAAAAAGGGAGAAAAGAAGATTAGATCAAATCACAGACTTTAGAACAATATAGTGTTCAACAACTTCATATTTCTACACAGGGAAATGTAATAACACCTACCATACTGGAGCCTTCAAGAAAAATACAGGTGGAAGTGTCAGTGGATGTAGAACCTGCTGGTCTTCGATACTCCCTCACTGAACAGAAAGAAACCTTAGGGCCTCATAAGGTTAGGGAACAAAAGACATCTCCCCTCAAGAAAGTAATTTACAATAATGTAGTAGTTCCATGTAATTACATTATTTCTTCTTCTCCTGCTGTTGATTTAGATCAGAAAGTCTATTAGGTGATGACAGAGCAGGCTGTTGTCTCGGTCGAGAGGTTGGAGGTAGATAAGCAAAACATGATGATGGGTGACACCTCAAAAGACAATATGTTCCAGAGTGACCGCCAATCAGAGTCCTCCTCCAATGTCTTGAAAATGAGCATACAGGGGCTGCCGTCAAGAACCTACGAGACTAATAGAAAGATCTTTGAATGGGAAATAAAGGTGGAAACGGCAGTTTAAATCTTGGGAGACTCTAACTTGTCCCATATCCCATTCTTTTCTAATCCAGAGTTCAAATAGACAGCTTCCCAGGGGCCTCTTTTTATCATATTCGAGGCATATTAGAAAAAAATAGAACCAAATTCATTAACTGAAAAGGTTGTGTCATCTGTGGGCTTAAACAACTGCTTGAGTAGACAGGAGACAACAACTTCTTGGAAGCAATTACAACAACTGTTAAGAACATGTAGGATCAAATTCCCAAATGCTGAAATTTTTGTTCCACTGATAAATTTTTCAGACAGATTAAAAAAAGGTATAATAGGAGCATTCGTCTGGGGAGAGAGGAAGCAGTGGGGATTTTCACCTGAGATGAATTGCTGATAATTGTGATTTCTGTGTTCACAGTGAGAGGCGGGGAGATAAGAATAAAGAGGCAGGAAGATGCTCAAGATGGTGCCGAGTATGGCTGCTGCGTTGCGATCTCTGACACAACATGGTAGTGTTTTGTTTGTTTTGTTTACAATTCTTATGTTTTTTGTCTTGGATGTTGTCTGCCTTATTGTCTATGACAGACAAACACTTTTGGACATTGGTTCAGCAATTTCACACCGTAAAACCGACTTCAAATTCCTCAATGCCGACCTGCTGTTTACAAACACGCAAGCGGAGCCCTTTGTCTGTGCTGCTTGGCCGTGGAAACGCAGGAGGAAAAGGGGAAACAGAGCCGGTGTTCTCATCAGAGTAAGACGCCACGCAAATCGACCCCCGCTACCCACTATTCTACTGGCAAATGTTCAGTCTCTGGATAACAAGCTCTGCGAGCTGAGAGCGCGGATCTCTTTCCAACGAGAGATGAGGGACTGCTGCATTATCTGCCTTATGGAAACTTGGATGTCTGCGGAGATTCCAGACTCAGCCATTGAACCCGCGGGGTTCTCCGTGCACCGAGTGGACAGAGCGAAAGACCTCTCAGGTAAAAGCAGAGGTGGTGGTGTATGTTTTATGATCAACAAATCCTGGTGTGATCAGAGGAACGTACATTCTTTCAAGTCTTTCTGCTCTCCTGATCTGGAATTTCTCATGCTTCTGTGTCGACCATTCTGGCTACCGAGGGAATTCACAGGGGTCATTATCACTGCTGTGTACATCCCGACACAGACCGGGCACTCAAGGAAATGTATGGGATTATAAGCAAGCAGGAAACCGTGCACCCTGAGGCTGCGTTCATTGTGACCGGGGACTTTAATAAAGCCAGTTTCAAATCAGTCGCACCAAAATACCACCAGCACATTAGTTTCAACACACGAGGGGACCGGGTTTTGGACCATTGCTACTCTCCCTTCCGGGATGGCTACAAATCCCTCCCCCGCCCACCATTTGGCAAATCGGACCACTCTTCCATTCTGCTTCTGCCCGCTTACAGGCAGAAACTGAAACAGGAAGCACCCACCCTCAGAATGATCCAGTGCTGGTCAGACCAATCAGACTCTACGCTACAAGACTGCTTTGATCACACGGACTGGGAGATGTTCCGGTCCGCCTCTGATGACGACATCAAGCTTTATGCTGATAGCGTAATGTGTTTCATCAGAAAGTGTGTGGAGGATGTTGTTCTGACCAGAACAACACGGATCTATCCGAACCAGAAGCCATGGATAAATAGCGATGTTCGCGCGGCACTTAATGTGCGGACCTCCGCTTTTAATTCCGGGAACGCGGAGGAGCATAAACAAGCCAGTTAACAAATCAGAACAGCAAAACGCCAGTACAGGAACAAGATTGAAGGACAGTTTAACACCACCAACTCTAGAAGCATGTGGCAGGGAATTAACAACATCACGGACTTAAAGGGAATAAAAACTCCACCATGAAAACCGTTGCCTCTCTCCCGGATGAGCTAAATACTTTTTATGCTCGTTTTGAGGGAAATAACACCGCCCTCGCGGAGAGAGCTCTCGCGGCCGAAGCTACAGAGGTTAGTTAACTCTCCGTCTCTGTAGCGGATGTACATCCGATCCTTCCGACGGGTGAATATCCGCAAAGCCGCGGGCCCAGACGGCATTCCGGGCCACGTCATCAGAGCGTGCGCGAACCAGCTGGCTGGTGTTTTCACGGACATTTTCAACCTTTCCCTCTCTTTGTCTGTAGTCCCCACATGCTTTAAAACATCCACCATTGTGCCTGTTCCAATGCAATCAAAAATCACTTGCTTAAATGACTGGCGTACTGTTGCTCTGACCCCCATCATCAGCAAATGCTTTGAGAGACTAATCAGAGATTACATCTGCTCTGTGCTGCCTCTCTCTCTAGATCCATTGCAGTTTGCTTACCGCAACAACCACTCCACTGATGATGCCATTGCATCTACAATACACACTGCTCTCTCCCACCTGGAAAAAAAGAACACTTATGTGAGAATGTTGTTTGTAGACTACAGCTCAGCATTCAACACCATAGTGCCCTCCAAGCTAGATGAGAAACTCCGGGCTCTGGGCTTAAACAGCTCGCTGTGCAGCTGGATCCTGGACTTCCTGTCAAGCAGACGCCAGGTCGTTAGAATAGGCAGCAACATCTCCTCATCACTGACCCTCAACACTGGAGCCCCACAGGGCTGTGTTCTCAGCCCACTCTTGTATTCCTTTTACACACATGACTGTGTGGCAACACATAGCTCCAATGCCATCATTAATTTTGCTGATGACATGACGGTGGTAGGTCTGATCACTGACAATGATGAAACAGCCTACAGAGAGGAGGTGCACACTCTGACACACTGGTGTCAGGAGCACAACCTCTCCATCAACGTCAGTAAGACAAAGGAGCTTGTGGTGGACTTCAGAAGAAAAGACAGAGAACACAGTCCCATCACCATCAATGGAGCACCAGTGGAGAGAGTCAGCAGCTTCAAGTTCCTGGGTGTCCACATCACTGAGGAACTCACATGGTCCATCCACACTGAAGTCGTTGTGAAGAAGGCTCATCAGCGCCTCTTCTTCCTGAGATGGCTGAGGAAGTTTGGAATGAACTGCCACATCCTTACACAGTTCTACACCTGCACTGTAGAGAGCATCCTGACTGGCTGCATCTCTGCCTGGTACGGCAATAGAACAGCCCACAGCCGCAAAGCACTGCAAAGGGTGGTGCGAACTGCCAGACACATCATCGGAGGTGAGCTTCCCTCCCTCCAGGACATATATACCAGGCGGTGTGTGAAGAAAGCTCGGAGGATCATCAGAGACAACAGCCACCCGAGCCATGGGCTGTTCTCACTGCTACCATCAGGCAGGCGGTATCGCAGCATCAGGACCCGCACCAGCCGACTCCATGATAGCTTCTTCCCCCAAGCAATCAGACTTTTGAACTCTTGATCTCCCATGATCAAATACATCAGCACTGCACTTTATTACTCTTACTCTTATACACTATATTGCCAAAAGTATTCGCTAATCTGCCTTTAGACGCATATGAATTTAAGTGACATCCCATTCTTAATCCATAGGGTTTAATATGACGTCGGCCCACCCTTTGCAGCTATAACAGCTTCATCTCTTCTGGGAAGGCTTTCCACAAGGTTTAGGAGTGTGTTTATGGGAATTTTTGACCATTCTTCCAGAAGCGCATTTGTGAGGTCAGACACTGATGTTGGACGAGAAGGCCTGGCTCGCAGTCTTCGCTCTAATTCATCCCAAAGGTGCTCTATCGGGTTGAGGTCAGGACTCTGTGCAGGCCAGTCAAGTTCTTCCACACCAAACTCGCTCATCCATGTCTTTATGGACCTTGCTTTGTGCACTGGTGCGCAGTCATGTTGGAACAGGAAGGGGCCATCCCCAAACTGTTCCCACAAAGTTGGGAGCATGGAATTGTCCAAAATCTCTTGGTATGCTGAAGCATTCAGAGTTCCTTTCACTGGAACTAAGAGGCCAAGCCCAGCTCCTAAAAAACAACCCCACACCATAATCCCCCCTCCACCAAACTTCACAGTTGGCACAATGTAGTCAGACAAGTACCGTTCTCCTGGCAACCGCCAAACCCAGACTCGTCCATCAGATTGCCAGATGGAGAAGCATGATTCGTCACTCCAGAGAACGCGTCTCCACTGCTCTAGAGTCCAGTGGCGGCGTGCTTTACACCACTACATCCGACGCTTTGCATTGCACTTGGTGATGTATGGCTTGGATGCAGCTGCTCGGCCATGGAAACCCATTCCAAGAAGCTCTCTACGCACTGTTCTTGAGCTAATCTGAAGGCCACATGAACTTTGGAGGTCTGTAGCGATTGACTCTGCAGAAAGTTAGCGACCTCTGTGCACTATGCGCCACTGTGCGCTGACCCCGCTCTGTCATTTTACGTGGCCTACCACTTCGTGGCTGAGTTGCTGTCATTCCCAATCGCTTCCACTTTGTTATAATACCATTGACAGTTGACTGTGGAATATTTAGTAGCGAGGAAATTTCACGACTGGACTTGTTGCACAGGTGGCATCCTATCACAGTACCACGCTGGAATTCACTGAGCTCCTGAGAGCGGCCCATTCTTTCACAAATGTTTGTAGAAGCAGTCTGCATGCCTAGGTGCTTCATTTTATACACCTGTGGCCATGGAAGTGATTGGAACACCTGAATTAAATTATTTGGATGGGTGAGCGAATATTTTTGGCAATATAGTGTATCTCACACTGGACTGTCATAAATTATATTATTATTATTATATTATATTCTCTCTTAACAACTTACTATTAACCGACAACCTGAATGTCAATACAGTACAATACAACCTACTGTACATTCTATATATACTACATATACTTTTTTTTATTGAATAATGTGTATCTATATTGTGTGTATTGTATATTGTACAGTGTATGTTATTATTTGTATATTGTGTTGTGTGTAATTATATGTATATTAGACTTTAAATTGTGTTGTTTTAATTTGATGTTATTGTAAATTGGTATATGTCTCATCACTGTCACGACTGCTATGTTGATTGGAACTGCACCCAAGAATTTCACACACCATTGCGCTTGTGTATATGGCTGTGTGACAATAAAAGTGATTTGATTTTATTTTATTTGAAAAGGCTGCCCAAAACCTCAGAGAGAGAGAGAGAGAGAGAGAGAGAGCTGAGCCTGCATGTGTGTGTGTGTCAGTGCAGCCCGCAGTGTCGAGTGTGACATTTTCTTTAATTGTAAAAATAAAATAACTTTTGAGTTGGATCCGTCACTTCCCGCTTCCTCCTTTCTCTCCTCCATGAATGAACCTTGTTACACTGGTGCCGAAACCCGGGATTTAGAGGAAGAGTATATGCTGTCATGGAGTTCTTCCACTGGAAGAAGTCTTCCGGTCCCTTGCCAGCATCCACAAAGGCCAACACCAGGCTCTCATGGAACTCAGAAAAGAGCAGTAGCAGTGCTTTGAGGTGCTCCTTCGGCCCCAGGAAGAAGATCAGCGGGTGCTGCGGAGCTTGGTTTCTCAGGAGGGGGCGGCGGCCGCGACCCCGGCAGCATTGCACCCCCACATGTTGCTTACCAATATGGGCCCCCAAGATGACCCTGAAGCATATTTGGAGTTCTATGAGCATACCGCCGAAGCACTCAAGCGGACACAGGGCCAGCGGGCGGTGCATCTGCTACCACTGCTGACCGGGGAAGCCCAGATCGCGGTGCAACAGTTTCCGGTCACCAACCTCCTGGACTGCTCAGTGCTGAAGAAGACCATCTTGCAACGGATCGGCCGTAGCCTAGAAGAACATCGCCAGCGTTTCCGCTCCTTAACGCTGAGTTAGGTCGACCTTCGCCCAGCAGCTCCGCGATGCCTGCCACCAGTGGGTGCTGGCCAAGGAGGACAGTGACGCCGATATCGCCAACTTGGTGGTGCTGGAGCAGTTCGTCTCCTGGTTGCCAAAGGGGACAGCTGAGTGGGTCCAGTGCCACTGACTGGCATCGCTGGATGAAGCGTTCCAGATTGCGGAGGACCATCTGGCAGCGTATCCATGCGCAGGCACACCCCCTGCCTTTCCTTCCACTAATGTCACCACCCCTGTTCTCTCTCCCCCCTCCTTCCTTCAGTCCCATTTCGTTTCCCCAGAAACGGGGAAACATTTGAAACAACTCTCTCCACTCTTCATTCCAGGTGAAGGAGCCCGCATCCACGAGTGTGGGCAGAAGGCTTGGGCTGGTCTGCTGGAGTTGCGGGGTGCCGGGACATGGCCACATGCAGTGAAGGTGGGGGCCTTGATCCGGGTCCCTGAAACCCCACATACCATCTCAGATCAAGCAGGGACGTACCAAATACCCATGAGTATTGAGGGGGTACATACCAAGCCTTGGTGGATTCCGGGGATGTTCGCTGGTGGTGTGTGTGGAATATTTTTATCAAATTGAATATAAATTAATCAAGTATAATCAATGTAAATATAGCCATTTTATTCTACAATTATTTCTGATGGTCAAGCATGTATCTTACTGTGTGTGTCTGTTTAGAGGCCTGTGTAGGAATGGAATGTGCTCACATGTGGTAAACTGCTCACATATGGTAAACTGAGTTTTCTGTGTTGACACTAGAGAACATATATCGTGAGGCCCCTCCACAGATGTTTCCTGTCCACTCCTTAAAAAAAATGGACTGGAGTCACAGAACAAAATGATAGATAATAGTGACATGTATTAGCCATGCCTTGGTAGATCATATATAAGTGGGAAGAAACCCAGTTGCTGGAGTTGCTCTGCAAAGCAACTCAGCTTTTTTATCTCTGATAATAAAGTCTATCTTCTGGCATCAAAACCCCAAGACTTCGAGAGTAACTTCTCACAGAGGTGGCAGAAGCCACAACATGTGCGGCATGCCGTGAATGTCAGCTGGTGAATCTGCCGGCCAAACTAAAAATGCCATTGCGCCCTCTTCCATTGATCAAGGTTCCTTTTGAGCGAATCGGCATGGACCTTGTCGTGCCATTAGAATGGACCACACACGGAAATTGCTTTGTGTTAGTCCTAGTGGATTACGCAACACGATATCTGGAAGCAGTGTCGCTGTATAACAGGGGAGCTCGGCAAAGGGAGTTTGCACAGGCAGATTAAGTACTTGTATTACTGCCCACATCGAGCTCAAAATTACTCAAAGTGGCAAGGGCCCTTTGAGGTCACACGGCGAGTTGGGGAAGTCGATTATGAGGTAGTGGGTATGGATAGGGGCGGGGCACGTCAGATTTACCATATCAACCTACTAAAACCATGGAGAGAGGCGTTACCCGTTTCCTTGGTGATGGTAGTTCCGGAGAGGGAGGAGCTCGGACCAGATATATCATTATATATAGTATAAAGGATTAATTGGTAAACTAGATCTGAACAAATTACTTTTTCGTACAGAACTCCATGATCTAATTCATTGGACTTCAAAGACTGCTTCAGATATTTTGCAATTTTGGCTAGATCAGTTAAAAATTGCGAGTGGGGAGGAGGTGACCTTAACAACCCAAGCTCAATCAAATGTTACTAGTCTTTCATCTTACAGATTGATTTAAGCAGAAATGGAGGTTTTAGAAAAAGGACTGACCTTTATCCCCACCCCGAGTCAGATGAGCCATAGGGAACTTCGTAGGGATGTTCACAACTACCTCAGGAGATTGAAAATACTTGATTACTTCAGTTATGAAACAGGAAATAATCAGGTCCATCTATGTTGGAACCGGAAAATCATTTAGTTTCAGACAATATACAAACACTAGTAAGAAGAGACTTAACTGCATTTTCACGTTTGAGATTGAAACAAATCCTAATTTGACAAATCAACAAAACAAGCATTAGAACAATTAACTCAAAACCAAAGCATAATGATAAAATCTGCAGATAAAGGCTCAAAAATAGCTATTATGAATCGGGCACAATATTTATTTGAAGCATATAAACAATTAAATAATAAAACTCAAAAATGTTACTATCACATTCTATCCAATTGGAAACGATTCCCAAAAATGATTTGGGAAATAGTGTCAAAACTTTACTCGGATTAATACATAAATAAGCAACAAATGACTTATATTTTTGGTCCAGATCCACCTAGACAAGGACAATTTTACTTACATCCTAAAATCCATAAACCTCCTGAGAAGTGGACAGTTTCCTTTGAGGTTCCTTGTGGCCACCCTATCGTGAGTGATTGCTTCTCAGAATCCTATAGAGTAGCAGAGTTTATTGAATTTTATATCAATCTGTTGTCTCAAAAACATTCTAGCTATATTAAAGACACATATGATTTTGTGAATAAACTTAAAGGAGTGAAAGTGTTTTCAAATACATTCTTCAGATTAACAATTTTTTTTTTTATTCTCATAAATGAACACAGCAAAAACAAAACATATATACACAGAATCAATCTTAACCCCCACTATTACCCCTCCC
Source organism: Myxocyprinus asiaticus (assembly GCF_019703515.2). Taxonomy (NCBI): domain Eukaryota; kingdom Metazoa; phylum Chordata; class Actinopteri; order Cypriniformes; family Catostomidae; genus Myxocyprinus; species Myxocyprinus asiaticus. Next base: position 43,531,813 of record NC_059358.1, read on the forward strand.
CCTCCCAATCCCCAATCACACCCTGGCCCCAACAACATCCCAGTGGTCGCAAACTATATAGACACACACACACACAAATAAAAAAATAAAAATATATAATAATAATTATCACCCATCGATAAATTACATGTACCCGCCCCATTTCTCCATGAACCCGTTGTACTTCCCCATGCTTCTAAACCAGCCCCCTCAAAGGCCGCCACCCTTCCCATCTACAAGCACCACTCCTGAAAGGAGGGTGCTCCAGCCGACCTCCAGCCCCTTAAAATGATCTGCCTGGCAATCATGACACTGGTTAAGACCCAACTCTTTATGTGTCTATTTTCAATGTCGATGACCACCCCATCACCCAAAATACAGAGTCTGGGGCAAAATGATACCCAAGTGCCTAATACATTGCACACCAGACTCTGAACCTTCAACCAAAACTCCTGGATCTCAACACACCTCCTCAAATACACTCTTGTTCTCCATAGATATTAATTCCTTATATACAAACATAGAAATGGCTCTAGGTCTACATGCAGTTAGGAGGGTGTTTAAAACATTCCCTGATTCCAAAAGACCAGATAATGCTGTAGATAGAGCATTAAGCATCATAAGAAATGACTTTGAATTCAATGGCAAACTTTATCTACAGAAAATTTGCTCCTGCATATGCAAACTTATATTTGAGCATGTGGGCTTTCCCCAAATGTAGATACTTACTGTTGATTTACTTTACATATCTCGATTATATTTTTGGCCTCTGGGAACATTCAATACAGGATTTTAAAGACTTTTTAGGAATATGTCAGGTGTATTTTGTTGATTCATGTCTTTTATTTTGAAAAGTTTAGTTCCTGTTCCCTAGTCATGTGATGTCTTGTTTTCCCTCCATGTTCATGTGTCATGTTTTCATTGGTTTATTGTTTAATTATCTTGTTATCAGTTCTGTTTGTTCATTGGTTTAAGTTCTCCCATGTCTTGTATTTAAGCCCTCATGTTTGCATTGTCTAGTTGTCAAGTATTGATTGTGAGTGTAGATGTTTATGTCAGGCCACGTTTATGTCAAGCCAAGTTTATATCAAGTCAGGTTTATGTCAAGTTCATGTTTATGTTTAGTTCACGTGTATAGTTAGGGCATTCACTTTTGTAAATAAACTGCATTTGGGTTCTTCATCTTCACATCATTGCCAGTGCCAGCACCCGTTACAGAATATTAGATATGCATCATGCAGCAATTCTCATAATATACAAGAAGATAAATTGGAGTTTAGATACTCAAGTTTTTTTAAATTAAAACTGTGGAAAATGTTAAACAGTTGGCTACAAAAAGACACTGATAGACATGCATTGTTGCATAAATACAGTTTTCACCCACAACATACAAATAAAGTGTTGATCAAATCTCAACTAATACACTTTTATAGAATCTGTACATTTAGAGAGTATGTGGAGGAGGCTACAAGGATCTTATTTCAAGCGTTGAGACGTAGAGGTTACTCCAAGTGATTTTTGAGATATGTTAAGGCAGAGGTTAGATGCAGTTTTGAGAATGGAGAACAATTAGAAGTACAAAAACTCAATAAATGTATCATACCTTTTGTAGTAACCTACTCGCAATCCGTATGGAGATTTAACTGAGGTCTTAAGGCGAGTTTCCAACGGGCTCAAAAAGAACAAGAATCTTTGCAAAGGTATCAAATGATTTTAGCCTACAGGAGGAATGAAAATGTAAAAGATAGATTAGTTCATGCCAAATTAACAGAAACAAAAACAAGATGAGACCTAAGTAAACACTTTCTTATGTCAAAATTCTTTATAAATAAACATTCAGGGTTGGAGAAACTAATTAGGCAAGTGATAGAGTTAGGGACTTCAAATGCAGTTTATGCGATTGAGTGCAAATGCTGCCATAAAATTTACATTGGGGAGACAGGGAATACACTACAGGTTAGGTTAAAACAACATTTATATAACATTTCTAAGGACAAGGATAGTGTCCTATATAAACATTTTAAAGAACATCATGTGGACCATCTAATTTTAATGGGTTTGGAAACAGATATTACTTGGTACAAAAAACAGAGACAATTGGTGGAAAGGAAATAGATTAATTCCCTTGGTACAATCAATCCAAGGTGGCTGAATGAAAATTATTAGAAAGATTGGAAGAAAAATAACTTACCTATGTCCTGGAGACGTGCTCTTGCAGAGACCGGGTGGGTGAGCCTAAGAGAGGGAGAGAAGAAATAGGGAAACGAGTTAAGTGAAGGTGTCAGGTGTATTTTGTTGATTCATGTCTTTTATTTTGAAATTCTAGTTCCTGTTTCATGTCATGTGTTCCTGTTTCCCTTGTCATGTGATTTCTGTTTTCCCTCCATGTTCATGTGTCATGTTTTCATTGGTTTATTGTTTAATTAGCTTGTTATGAGTTCTGTTTGTTCATAGGTTTATGTTCTCCCATGTCTTGTATTTAAGCCCTCATGTTTTCATTGTCTGGTGGTCAAGTATTGAATGTGAGTGTAGAAGTTTTTGTCAGGCCACGGGTTTTGTCAGGCCACGGTTTTTGTCAAGTCAAGTTTTTAGTCAAGCCATGTTTATATTTAGTTAGGGTTTTTGGATTTCACATTCTGTAATTAAAACTGCACTTGGGTTCTCTTCATCTTTGTCTTCATCATCATTGCCAGCAGCCAGCACACGTTACAGAATACTTGACCAACCATGAACCCAGCAGTTTTACTTCTGCACCTACGTCAGGGGAATCGTCCCCTGGAGGACTATGTTGAGGACTTCTGCGGTCTAGCCAGCCAGGTGGACTTTAATGAGGTTGCCCTCAAAGACCGTTTTAGATTTGGTCTGAATGAGTCCATTTCTTTTTTGATGCCTGGCGGTCACAGTTCCCTCAGCCTGGCTCGATATATCGACCTCGCCCTACGGTTCATCGGTTCCCTGTTCACTGTGGGGGAGGCGGATGCCGAGCCAGAGTGCCACGTCACGGCCGCCGCCGAGCCAGAGTGCCACGTCACGGCCGCCGCCGAGCCAGATTGCCACGTCACGGCCGCCGCCGAGCCAGATTGCCACGTCACGCCCGCCGCCGAGCCAGAGTGCCACGTCACGCCCGCCGCCGAGCCAGAGTGCCACGTCACGGCCGCCGCCGAGCCAGAGTGCCACGTCACGGCCGCCGCCTCAGCCTGCTCCATGCCACGCCACGTCACGGCCGCCGCCTCAGCCTGCTCCATGCCACGTCACGGCCGCCGCCTCAGCCTGCTCCATGCCACGTCACGGCCGCCGCCTCAGCCTGCTCCATGCCACGTCACAGCCACACCTGAGCAGTGGGACCTGGAGATGGTTCCCACCCTTATACCCACCCTTAGTTCTCCTGAGCAGGCAAGGGGAACTTTCGGCCCTCCGACCCCGCCTGGACCCTCCGAGCCCTGGACTTCGCCTTGGCCTGTCGGTCCCTCGACATTGCCTCAGCTCGGCGTTCCCTCGGCTCCACTACGGTCCTTCAGCCTGTCGGCTGTGCCGGGGTCCCTCGTCCCTCCGGCTCCTCCTTGGTCTGTCGGTCACCTGGCTCCGCTTTGGCTCTCTGATCCTCTGGCTGCGCCTCGTCCCTCCGATCTGTCAGCTTCACCGGGGACCTCCTTCCCTACGGCTCCACCTTGGTCCTCAGTCCCACCGGCTCCACCTCAGTCTTCCGATCCCTTAGCTCCGCCTTGCTCCTCCGAGCCGCCAGCACCGCCTTGGTCCTCCCTGCCATCGGCTCCACCCTGGCCCTTCGAGTCTTCGGCTACTCTCCGGGCACCACCTTCCATGGCTCCGCCCCTCAAGCCTCTCACGGCTCCACCTTCCATGGCTCCGCCCCTCGAGCCTCTCATGGCTTCACCCCCCACAGACTTTGCCCTGGTCCCATGCCCCTCGCCCTTTCTCGCCACGCCACGCCCCACACCTCAAGACACCCCCCCCCCAGCTCCCCACAGAACTTTGAATTTATGTCATGTTTTACATATTTTGTTTATGTGTTGGGGTGTCAGGAGCCACCCCTTAGTGGGGGGGATATGTCAGGTGTATTTTGTTGATTCATGTCTTTTATTTTGAAATTCTAGTTCCTGTTTCATGTCATGTGTTCCTGTTTCCCTTGTCATGTGATTTCTGTTTTCCCTCCATGTTCATGTGTCATGTTTTCATTGGTTTATTGTTTAATTAGCTTGTTATGAGTTCTGTTTGTTCATAGGTTTATGTTCTCCCATGTCTTGTATTTAAGCCCTCATGTTTTCATTGTCTGGTGGTCAAGTATTGAATGTGAGTGTAGAAGTTTATGTCAGGCCACGTTTATTGTCAAGTTTTTAGTCAAGCCATGTTTATATTTAGTTAGGGTTTTTGGATTTCACGTTCTGTAATTAAAACTGCACTTGGGTTCTCATCATCTTCGTCTTCATCATCATTGCCAGCACACATTACAGAAGGTTATTACATATGCATACACAAATGATGGATTGAATGACATTTTTCTTGGGGAATTTTTTTTTATATTTTGTTTCTGAGTGTGGAAAAGAGTTCTGTGCCCGAGCAAACCTACCACTTCGGTGATGGGGTGTTCCCCTATCCTAACCCTGGCTCTAACGCAACCCTAACTTTAACCCCTAACCCTGACTCTATCCCAACCCTTATGCTAAAACCTGACCCCTAACCTTAACCCCTACTTCTAAATCTATCCATGCCTTAACCTCATTAGTAGCAAATGTGAATCTTGTGAGGATTATGCAGAACAACATGTAGTTGCACAATAAATACATTGTATTATATGTATTTTAATGTTAGTACATAGTAGTTAAAGACACCTAATATAAAATGGGACCAAACCTTTTAAAAAATAGAAGTTTATTATGTATTAAATGACAAAACAGTAGATGAACCTGAGGAGAAATTCCAGTTGGTAAATTCTGAGAAAAGCTCTTTTATTTGTAGATGCTACTTGCTTTGATATTTTGTCATCTAATGCAAATACATTCATACAAATTTTAAGTGTGGCTTCAGTGTTCTAATACATTTTTGGACCACTTTACAGTACATCAATGCGAACATATACATTTATAAATGATATGTAATTTTAATGACATAAGAACTATTTAAACTATTGTCCATAAATTATAAATGTGAATAATAGGCTAATAAAAAGACTATTTAAAATGTTTTATGCAATAATCTTCAAATAATCAACTATTCAATTACATTGTTTGCCACTTCCATATAAATTGTACATTTTGCCATAGACATTTTTTATTCTAGGGTGTATAGCTAAAAAATAATCAGTTTGGCAACTGAATGCAGAACATGTCTGCTGAAACACTGACTGCAGGGTCAGCCTCTCGCAGATAGACATCTGTCAGTTTCACGCTGTTGTCTGTACATGGATGTGGTCTTCATTCTGGTTGATCACATTTGACCTTTATGGGGTGGGGCTGGAATGCAAACACAACCTTTAACAGTGAAAGTGCACCAGAGAGACACTTCATATTCAACACATCAAACAGAAGCATCTTGTCAGAATGTTGCCTGTTCTAAAATTTACAGTAATCTAAATGCATTTACATCCTGAAAGTAATGTTGACCACTTCTCACTACTATTCACAGATATATGGACATGGAAAAATTTGGATCGTGTTGTGTTGGGACGCAAGAGAAGCATGCAGCTCAGTCACTAATCAGATTAGACAGGATTATGTCTCCTCGCTCCAGGTTTGGTAGCAACAGGTTGGACTGGGAACATGCCACAATCGGACAATCAGCTGAACAGAAAGATATTGATCTACTGAAGATTGAAACAACAGGATTCATTCATTCAGCCACTGAGACATTTTATCAAGGTATTTACCTGTTTCAATGTGTGAAAGTGAATATCTGTTAGTAGAAGCTAGACAAATTAGGTGTATGCCAACATGGACATGTTTCGCGACATGCCCTCATCCTCAAAAAACATGAACAATACACAAAGTAAAAGAAAAGACGACACTGAATTCATTAAATATACGTTATATAATTCTAATCTTTCTTAAATTCAAGAGACGTTTAAAATCCTCAATAAATTTGCATATTGTTGGGCCAATGAAGTCGTACATTTCAATGCTTGATTAGAGGGACATTCTTACTTTTGTACCATAAAAATGCAAAAACCTCTGCAAAATGAGAACAACTGATCTTGTGCATTCAGTTAAAATATTATTGTTGATGAGTGAGAGTTGTCATTATATACTTGCAATGATGTAGCACCTTTTTAACTTGTTAGAGTTACTTCACATTTAAGCCCTTGTTATTGAGATTAAATATACTACAGGAAATTAATGAGTACTGTGCCCTGAACTAAGTGTCTGTAGTGTATGAAGGTTTACTGTAAGTCTTCTAAGAATAGCTTCTTCTTTTCCTCAAAGTCACAGCGGTTGGCTGTCCTCTCTGGTGAGTCCTAAAACTCAATAATACTTAACACTATTATTATACACTTATACACGTATATAAATGCTTTTTTTAATATATACTTCACAGGCAATAGAGCACCATGTGAAATGTCCATAAAATGGCTGCATATGTCCTGTGGTCAGCAGTAGTCTGGACTTTCAAGGGCCTGTTGTGCACATGGAGGTTTTTCTGGGTGATTATGTCCTCCTCAATTATTGCCAACATTAATACACTCTATTAATAATCATCAAGCAATATCACACAAGCAAGAGGGCTGTTGTTCCGTATCGGCCGCGAGGCCACAGGTAATTACAGCTGTCCTGGGTGGTAGTTCTTCAAAATCGGTGCCTTTTACTATTTTAAAAAGGTGATTTTTAAAGATATATATATATAAGATTTTATACATTCTATCAGACAAAGAATGTCTTTATGTGTTAAAGGAATAGTTCACCCAAAAATGAAAATTCTCTCATTATTCACTTACCCTGATGCCATCTCAGATGTGTATGACTTTCTTTCTTCAGCAGAACACAAATTAAGATTTGTAGAAAAGTGTTGAAGCTCTGTAGGTCCTTATAATGTAAGTAAATGGATGCAATCAAGCTGCTGGCTTTTTGACAGTCCAAAAGTCATATTTAGGCAGCATAAAAGTAATCCACAAGACTCCAGTCAATCAATTAATGTCTTCTGAAGCAAATTGATAGGTTAGTGTAAAAAATAAATCAATAATTAATACTTTTACTTTTACACCAACATATCGCTTTGCTTCAGAAGACATTAATTGATTGATGGCATCAGGGTAAGTGAATAATGAGAGAATTTTCATTTTTGGGTGAACTATTCCTTTAATAAATGGCAGTGTGTCATATCAAGCTAAAGTATTTGTAATATATGTTGGAATAGAGCTATGCCTTTGAAAAAGTAACATAGTTGGGAGTTTCCTCTACACGAATGCACTATTTAATTGACTGAGTCTTTAAAATATGACTAGTGGTATTTTGTCTATTATGTTCTTGTTGCACTACCTAATGTTATCTGTTTGATCTGTAGGTGAGCCCATATTACACTATAAAATCTGCACCATGGACACATCAGGCAGCTGACAGTGATCAGAAACCCCAATCAAAACTCAACACAGGTAACTCTTAAAGGTGAACTGTGTAATTTTTGCAATGTTAAAACATTTTCTTCTATCCCGGCTTAATATGCAAAGACAACTATGAGTAATATATACACTCATGCCAATCGACAAACAAGACGAGAACAGACACTTGTGTGAGAGCTCGCCACACACACACCCGACACCTTAACGAAGTGACCAAACCTCAGCATAAACAAGAAGACAGCTCGCGTCCTGGGTGCATGGCGCAAAGCGAGCACAATGCGCGTCCGTGGACGCAAGAGACTGACATGTATTATTGACGCAAGTGCATACAGCCAAGAAGACACAAGCGTGATGCACCCACGTCATAACAAACAGAAGAGCGCGTGGCAGGGAATACAACAGAAGCCGCACGCTCACACAGATACAGACATGGGCGGATAATGCTGCAACCATGTCAGACCAAAACCCAGACTGACAGAGAGACAGTGACAAATTTCACCTAAAAACTGTAAAACTTTGACAGCATTTGTGGCATAATGCAATAAAATAGCTTACTTACTTACTTAATGAGCCCTATTTTAAGAGTGCTAAGTGCAGTGCAATGCTTTAAATCATAAGCGCAAAGTCAATGTGCATGGCTATGAAGTTTTGATATTTCGTGCAAGCATGCGCTAAGTCTAGACGCAAGTGGGTTTGGCGAAATTTCGCACGCAAAGCGCTAATGGGCTGGATCAAGTGCCATTTAATTCAGAGTTTCTTCTCCAGCACCCGCGGTGGCCTATTATTTAGTCTGTTCCCTCAAGCACCAGCGATTTCCCTGCCTCTGCTTTTGATATTCCCCCTTCTGGTCATTAATTTTTTATCATAAGTTTTATGCCTGTTTCTAGTCAATCACGACCATGAGGAGGTTACCCCATGTGACTCTACCCTCCCTAGCAGCCGGGCCAATTTGGTTGCTTTGGAGACCTGGCTGGAGTCACACAGCACACCCTGGATTCGAACTCACGACTCCAGGGGTGGTAGTTAGCGTCTTTACTCGCTGAGATACCCAGGCCCCAGTAGATGGTGCTATTAAGTAAAGCCCAATTACAATTTTGAATTACAAATATTGACAATCTGTTCCCATTATGTATTTTTTTATGCCCCTCCCGAAAATGTTTTGAAACGAGAAAGTGTAGTGTCTGAACAACACTTACAAACACAACTTCTCCCCTTCACTCTGTTCAAATAACAATATTACATGCTTATGTACTGATTTCCCTAATCAAATGAAAACATGCTGGTTTGTTTCTCTTTTACATGGGTAAATAAACACATAATTGCATTAAATGCTTGTGGAAGTCCATACGCCACAGCCAGCGTTATTTTAAATATTTTTTTCTGGTATCTTCTCACATGACCAACCTGTTCAGGCACCCGAAGAACTTGAGAAACAACGATAATTAACCTTAACCTGGGATTATTTCACTGTGTGTTTTATAGAAGGTTGAAAACGCTAAATATTTATACCGCCACGGCTGCGCGGGAACACACAAGTCCAGAAAAATAACTAACAGATGGCTGATGATCAAATTTATTATTTGTTAGCTAATGTTAGCCCTGCTGCTAAATATTTGACAGCTTATTTATGTTAATTGTTTAACTAAATGTACAGTTAATAAGAAGTTAACTGTCAATACAGATCATTATTTTGATTAAATTACAATCAGTTAAACTAATTATTTTCTGTGGTTTTAGTCTACAATTTAAGAATTTGAGACAATGATTTTGATATGAATTACACCATCGTCTGAATTTCTACATTTAATTATGACATTCACGTTGACGTCCCCCAAATCAACAAATCGCACCCAGGTGTAAAGTTATAACCAGTATTAAAACTGCTAAACCCCATCATCTGGTAGCCACCGTAACGCTAATAATGTGGCTATACCTTTAAAACTGTGTGTGTTTAAGCATTTGTGGACTGGCCACATTCACTTCCATTTTAAGTGCCTGACTGCAATCATGATTTTTGCTTTTTTTTTCTAAATAAACGAGGAACGAATCTAAATCATTTTTTTGAGGTAACATTAATAGTTTTGTAACAACATTTCACCACAAATGCTGTTGATTTAGCTTAACCTGTATACAATCTGGAACATTCCTTGAAATTCCTAATGTACTATTAAGTCATGTCATTACCTGTCCAGTAGATGGCAGTATTGCTTCTTTGAAGAAGAAGTCACCATATCACATGCTATACATATCACACACACACACACACACACACACACACACACACACACACACACACACACACACACACACATACAATATATATATATATGTTTATGTGAGATTGACTGTGTCCATTTTTCTATAAAATCTGTTTTTAGTAAAAATACTAAAATAAATCTGTAGTTGCCCATGATGTCAAACATCACGATGGAACAAATGTAAATGCAGACTCTGGGAAGAAGGCCAGATCAGAGAAACGTGTCCATCATGGGCGCACCAGCGCCCTGCACAAGAGACTGCTGATGGCTGAAGGAGAGATTCAGGATCTGAAGGCTGAAATCGCTAATCAGAGAGCGTCATGGGAGATGCGCTTCATTGAGCTGCAAAGGCGACAGCATGATCTGAGAGAGCAGGTGTGTGGGGTTAAATACATTTGCTTTGAAGGCAGATCTTAGGTAGATTTTCTGTCACAACTAGATTTAAAGGAATAGTTCTTCTAATAAAAAATGTGGTCTCTTATTTGCTCAGCCTCATGTCGTTCCAAACCTTTTTTTCTTTTTCTCTTCTGTGAAACACAAAAGGAGAAAGTTTGCATAACGTACTGGTCGCTCTGTTCCATGCTATTAGAATGAACGGGGACTGAAGCTTTCAAGTTTCAAAAAGGATGCAAAAACACTAACAATTGGTACACATGCTCTATATTTCAAGCCTTCTGAAGTCATACAACAGCTTAGTCCAAGAAACAGACTGAAATTTAAATTGTTATTCACTGATAATTTTCAACGAGCTGTTTACTCGAGAACCTCTGCAACCAGATCATTGAGTCAGTCATGTCAAATCATGTACAAATCATATCACCAACATGTAGAAGTATTCATTTGTATTTTAATTTTAAGTAGTGTTAAAGGAAATATTAAGAGTGGAAATAGGAAATCGGATGGGAAAAAGAGTGCGACAAAACACGCATTCAGGGTCGCTAGGAAAACAGTACACAGCCACACACCGTCTTTACACCCCACACCACTGCAGCAACATCTATTGGTTCATTTGTCATATATTTCAATGGTTTCACCAGGCTACTGGGGTGCAAATAGTTGCACTGTGTGGCAGATGCTATTTACAGGGTTATTATTTGCAGGGTGCAAATAGAATACTCTGTATATTTAATTAGCCAGATATTGGTGAGTTGTGCGTGGATGCCGCGGAGAATAGCGTGAAGCCTCCACACGCGCTAGGTCCCCGCAGTAATGCGCTCAACAAGCTACGTGAAAAGATGCGCGGTTTGACGGTCTCAGACGCGGAGGCAACTGAGATTCGTCCTCCGCCACCCTGATTGAGGCGAGTCACTACGCCACCACGAGGACTTAGAGTGCATTGGGAATTGGGCTTTCCAAATTGGGGAGAAAAGGGGAGAAAAATATAAGGAAAAAAATTGCCAGATATTGCTCTGTGTGGAGTAAAATTTGCTCGCAAGCCATAATGTTGTCTGATCTGAGCTCAAGTCGCTCTTTTGAGTCAGTTCTTTTTAATGATTCAGTCAAATCGGTTGAAATAATTCATAAGTTGATCAATCCGAATCAAAATGCTTTTTAGAAATTCTTATCCAGTAATAACAAACCACTGGAAAGTTCATAGAATAGTCATGAAAAATTATATTATATATTTTATAAACTGTATATATTAGTATAGATATATATTATTTTATTTTATTTTATTTTGGTCACGACGTGTTGCTGCTTCTGCTTTCTACTTAAGGAAATGAAATATCCACAGATGTTTGTTCATGCAATATAGAAGTCATCGGCAGTACATCTGTAGTTTTCAGCTAGTGATATTGGTTGATAGAATAAGGTCATACTGAATAAAAGATTAAGTTCTTTGTACATTGAATGAGTTAGTTTAAGTGTGAATTTGAAAACATTAAGTAAATTCTACATTTGTACTTAATTCAAACATTTACTTGGCTCTAGCTTATAAGTAAATATTATTTATGATTGTTTATTATCTGTGCAATGTGTCATCATGTAAATCCTTAAGTAGAAAACCATGTCATATTCATTTGCTAATTTGAATAAATTGCAAATGTAAATGCAATAAGTAAATTGTACTTAAATTACTTATCTTTACTGAATGATTTGAATCATTAATGAGCTTGCATGGTTACACAGTTTTTATTAATAATTTTGTTTTCCCGTTTGGTCCCGTTGTTCCATTTTGTGAAGTTTGAAGTTTATTTTCTGCTCAAAATTACACGTTCATGATAATATATATATAAAAATATCTGTTCTTTGCTTCTGTCATTGTGTTTTGTGCACCAAGTGTTCAGGTCAGGATCTTGTTTCTGTTGCCATTAAAGCAATGTGATGTAGTTTAACAGACTACATAGCATGCATTAAGCTTCCCTGTAGAAGGCTTCCTTGTGTCATGTGGTACATGACTAAGTACATTAAAAAGCATTGAAAGGTTAGTACACATGGCTTATTTCAGGGCTACATTGCTAATGTACAAACAAATTTAATTGAAACAGAGAATTGCAAAGTAAACTTTATTTAAGAATTTCTAATTAAAGCCAATAGGATTTGTGTGTAGCATTTACTTGAAAATATGGTCTGTTAAATTTACAAGCAATTTCTGTTTGAATTTAAAACAAATGTTTCCCAGGTTTTTTTTTAAGTAAACCCCACTCCAGATGTTTTCAGCGTAGGGAATAGGGCTACAGTGTACTGTGTGTTTTAGGTTGTAGATTCAGCAGAGAGGCAGCGCTGCTGAATTACACTGCAGGTGTAATTTTCTACATCAGTGGAAAAATGCACGTTCAAGAACCGTTAACTGAACTGAAAGTCATGAAAATCGAATGGTTCAGGTAGTTAAAAAAAAATGGAACTGGTTTTAAATAAGAACTGGTTCCCGGTTCCCAAAAAATTTTCAGCCTGGTCTCCTGAAATTACGTGAGCATGACAACATTTTTGCAATTAAAAAATGACATGCTGTATAACACGTTTGGCTGCAGGTTTCCAGTGAAATGTCCAGCTGGGGGCGCCAGTAAAATGGTGTTGTATTCAGATGAGGTTTTAAGGTGAATTTTAGATTAAAAAATAAAAAATTAATTTAAAACATACCTCCCTAACCTAAAACATTTACCTGAACCTAACCATTAGTGTTTTAAAATATAAATGAGATGTTAAAAAAGACAACGCCATCAAAACCTAAACCTAACCATTAGAATTTAAAAATGCAGAAGCAAAATGAAAAATCTAATTTTTTGAAGCAACCCCATCGTTTTGTGCCGCTGCTATGACTCTGTTGTGTCATGTGTCAGCTTGAGTTCATGGCTGGACTTGATCCTCGGTCCTCTGACTATAAATCCAATGTTCTATGAGGTGAGCAACCACACAAGCTAATCATGTTGGAATAAGTGTATATTTGTAGGTGGGTCTGTAATAAAAGCATTAAAAAGTAACGTTTTTCAAAAGATGCATTAGAGTAAAAGAGTGTTTATATCATAAAATAGCATGGTCTGAGTAATGGAGAGGAAAATAAGAATTTATAAAGTCATTATCAGCCATTAAAGTCATGATTTGAGTGAAAGTCAATGAAACACACAGTTGTTGTAGCGCCTCTAGTGTTCATTTCACCAGGAAACTGCTGGGAATTGTACCTGGAGACACTTATAACAAGTTTTGCAAAAATGTATATAGAGTCACATTTTTACTATGAGACCAGGTTGACATTTTTGTGTTTGATTTTAAGGACAAGTTTGTTCAATTTTGTATGCGAACTATTTTGGGTCACCTCTTGATGTCCAGTATAAAATCTGGGCCCAGAAGCAAAACCAGTTCTGTCACTGTTTACTTGCAATACTTTGATAAAACCTTTTTATCTTGTGCTATGTGATCTTTTTAGTTGAACTCGGAGATTCTGGTAAGGTCGGGATTGCTCTACAGAGACACTGATTCCGAGGAAGTAGACGAGGTCTTCACAGAGGCTGGGTTGGAGAATGGATTTGATTGTGAGGAGAAGGAACTCAAATGTTTCAGTAAGAGCATCAGATTCCACAATAGAGCAGAATCTTCTCACTGTATCTGGTGTCTGAATGTCAAAACTTCCCTGTTGAGAGAATAAATGAAAAAAATGTATTTTCTTAAACTGACATAGGACCAAACCTTCCGACTTTCCCACAGGTGGCCTCAGACAAATACACCAGCAAAAGGGATCTGATTTGGGATTGTTTAGATATGATGTTGACCAGAGTAGCCTGTGTGGCAGTCAAACATCATGCCCATTAGCTTTCGGCTCCAGAACCACCTCTGTCATGTCTAACACCAGGTATGAAGGTTCATCTTTCATGGTGCTTCAAGCTTGGTGTTCCTGTAGCTCAACTGGTAGAAAATGGCATAAGGTGGCCTTATGACACACATACAGATAAAATGTGTACCATGTAAGCACTTAAGTTGTTTCTATCAAATGCATAAATGTCAAACTGAACATGTTCGTTCAAGCTATGCTTTGTTAAATGCACTGACTCAGCAGTGCTGTTGTTCCAGGCATTGGCTCTATTGCTTAAAGGGTTTGTTCACCCAAAAATGAAAATTCTCTCATAATTTACTCATCCTCATGCCATCCCAGATATGTATGAATTTCTTTCTTCAGCAGAACACAAACGAAGATTTTTAGAAAAATATCTCAGTTCTGTAGGTCCATACAATGCAAGTGAATGGTGACCAGCACTTTAAAGCTCCAAAAAGCACAGACAGTCATAGTAAAAGTAATCCATTCAACTCCAGTGGTTAGATTAATGTCTACTAAAGCAAAACAATCACTTTGGGAGAGAAACCAATATTTAAGTCCTTTTCACTATAATGGTTTACTTTCGGTCGATCTCCTGTGCACTCTCACAGTGAACTGATTCTCCTCAAGGACACACAATGGAGAGGGACTGGAAGTAAACATTAAATAAATCAAAACTATGTTATATTTTAGCATCTTCAAAGTGGCCCCACTTTGCCTAGATTTTGCAGAAATATACTTTTGGCATTTTCTCAACCAACTTCTTGAGGTATCACCCTGGGATGCTTTTTAAACAGTATTGAAGGAGTTCCCATCTATGTTGGGCACTTAGTGGCTGCTTTTCTTAATTATTCGGTCCAAGTCATCCATTTAAAAAACTTTTTTTTTTTAAATAACATTTTAGTTTTGTAATTAAATAAATTAATATGTTGGCACAATTATATTTTTGTCTACAAAAATAATTTCAAACGTTTAAGCATACGCCTTCAGATCAAAAGATTTTTAAGATTATGAGAAACATTTTGAACGGTAGTGTATATATATATATATATATATATATATATATATATATATATATATATATATATATATATATATATATACAGTTGTGCTCAAAAGTTTGCATACCCTTGGAGAATTGGTAATATATGTACCATTTTTAAAGAAAACAAGAGTGAGCAGGCAAAACACATTTCTTTTATTTCTTATGGGATTCATATTCAACTGTAGGTTATAACAGAATGACACAATCATAAAACAAAACATGGATACAAAGAAAAAAAATGAAATGACCCCTGTTCAAAAGTCTGCATACCCTTAGTTCTTAATACTGTGTATTGCCCCCTTTAGCATCAATGACGGTGTGCAGTCTTTTGTAATAGCTGTCTATGAGGCCCCAAATTCTTGCAGGTGGTATAGCTGCCCATTCGTCTTGGCAAAATGCCTCCAGGTCATGCAAAGTCTTTGGTCGTCTTGCATGAACCGCACGTTTGAGATCTCCCCAGAGTGGCTCAATGATATTAAGGTCAGGAGACTGTGATGGCCACTCCAGAACCTTCAACTTTTTCTGCTGTAACTACTGGAGGGTCAACTTGGCCTTGTGCTTAGGGTCATTGTCGTGCTGGAAAGTCCAAGAGCGTCCCATGCGCAGATTTCGTGCAGAAGAATGCAAATTGTCTGCCAGTATTTTCTGATAACATGCTGCATTCATCTTGCCATCAATTTTCACAAGATTCCCTGTGCCTTTAGAGTTCACACACCCCCCAAAACATCAGCGAGCCACCACCATGCTTCACAGTGGGGATGGTATTCTTTTCACTATAGGCATTGTTGACCCCTCTCCAAACACAGCGCTTATGGTTGTGACCATAAAGCTCTATTTTGGTATTGTCATATAAAAACTACACATTAGTTGTCATTATACTCAAATATTTCTCTGCAGAATGCACACAATTGATCAATCAGAAATAAGTATTCAATGAGCCATGTAATAATGAATAAAACATTTAATGATTTTTATTTCTATACAATATTAGAATGAAAATTTTTTACTGTTTTAGGTTTACATTTTGTATTTTAAATTTCAATTGGCATTGGCATTTCTATCATGAAAAAAAAAGTGACTGTGGCAACTTTTTGTAAAATTATATTATATGGTTCATTACACATTTTGTAGCAGTTCCAAGGTGAAATTTCCACTGTGTGGCACTATAAGCAAGTTAAATGTTCTCCCAAAATGATTAGTTTTTTTTTTATTTTTACTTTCTCCCCTTTTCTCCCCAATTTGGAATGCCCAATTCCAAATTGGGCATTCCAATTGGAAATGCCCAATTATAGCGACCAATTATAGCGACCACGAGGAGGTTACCCCATGTGACTCTACTCTCCCTAGCAACCGGGGCAATTTGGTTGCTTAGCAGACCTGGCTGGAGTCACTCAGCACGCCCTGGATTCGAACTCGCGACTCCAGGGGTGGTAGTCAGCGTCAATACTCACTGAGCTACCCAGGCCCCAAAAGATTAGGTTTTTAAGGTTAAGGCTCTATATTTTAAATCAACAAAATCGACCTCTCTACACTAAACCTTAAACCTCAATGCAAATGCAAGATGAAAAACACAATTGCTGAAGCAACCACGTCATTTTGTGGTGCTTCAATGACACTTTTGGACCACGTGTCGACTTGCGTGCTCTTTAGGACTCGTAACCACCCAGTCCTTTGCATCGCGAGTACAATGCTCTACCAGTTGAGCTACCACGCAATTTAATCCCTCTCGAACAACCTTGTAAATGTAGCTGTTTATGTAACACAGAAGTTAAAATTATCACCTTAAAATTCATGCGCTATAGTAAAAGTGTTTAGATGTAATAAGAGAGCATTGTGTGAGGAACAGACTGAAAAGTGTTTATGAACTGAAAATCTGACGTTTTACACATGATTTGTTTGAAAGTCAATAAAAGTCTTTAGGAACTGCGATACGCTCAACGAGCCACGTAAAAATAATTTCATGAAAAAGTAGGTACAGTAACATGTTGTTATGAAACCAGGTCGGTGCATCTAATAGACCTTTTGCAATTCCATCAAGAAACCTCTTAGGGTTTGCAAACTCCCAGTTGTGAAATCCTTTGTCAGTCCATGATACACCTCTCATCAGTTACTGTGATGTCCAACTCTATATGCCACACTTATGCTCATAACACTTCTTCCTTAAGTATAAGGTCTTGGAGGAGTGGAGGACCTCATCGAGTTTTTGTACCCCACTCCCCCCTGGACCTGAAGATTGGGCACAGGGTCCGCATCATGCTACCCTCTGGACGGACCAGCACTGGTACTTTACGCTACCTGGGCTCCATGCAGAACTCCCCTGACTTTTATCTTGGCGTGGAACTGGAGTTGGCTGATAATGGGCAATATGACGGCACCTATGAAGGACAGCGCTACTTTGACTGGTATGACAATATTTATTGCATTCAAGTGCAGTGGATGGCACCCTGCAGAAAAGGCCTGTTTAGACCAGCATGAATGTCTAGACTTAATGTCAATGGTTAGTGCTGGTTTGGTGCTGGTCTACCTAGTGGAATAGCGTAACCAACCGTAATTTTCTATTTGAACTTGAAAAATTACTTTTGTTGGTTTAACCTTATGTAGTCAGGTCTATTCAGTCATTGTAAATCATATTTTTGACTGGAGTAAAACCTGTTAAATTTTACCACATGAAGCAAATTTTTTTTTGTATTACCTGACAAAACACTATACATTAATGTTGCGTTTGTTAATGGTTTATAAAGGGGTTTACAAATGCATTATATATCATTGATATGCGGTTATAATAACATAAATGAAAGGGTGACTTTCATGCAAAACTTGCCAAATAGGATTTTAACTTACATGTTATAAATGTTTAATAATTACTTATTCATACTTATAAACCATGAATTAGCATATTTTTTATTAATATGTCACAATGCAGCAAAAAACAGACTATTATAGTGAGATTAAAAGGAGGAATTATTTCATTTTGTGTTTCTGTTCATGACTGTAATGTCTTGACTCACTTTCCTTGTCAAGTTGATGTGAAAAGAATGGTGCTACTCCGAGTGCTGTCCCAACTTACCTAGTCCTAGTTACCTAAAGTCCTCTACAAAAACACTTTTCAGCTCTTCATGCTCATTCACAGCATATATCATATAATAAAGCCTGATGACCATTAAACCATACTGAACTTTATGTACATAGGTTACTAATGTTGGCAACTCCTTAATAAATAAATAAATGCTCTACATGTGTCCACTTTACATTAAGATAGATTTTCATAAGTAACTAATATTGAATAAGTGTTATTAAGCATTTTATAACATGTCAGGTAAAATGACTCACTATTTGGAAAGTATTGCATGAAAGTTTCCCTTTTTATTCATGTTGTAATAACCTCGTACCAATTAATAATAATGCATTTGTAAATGAGTTATTGGTTATTAATGAACCCATTTATAAACTGTTAACATAGGTCACATTATTGTAGTGTTACCAAATAAAGTAATACAGTGCATGCTGTTTAACAGCAAAACTTAGTTGATGTTAGTTGAGCAAGAAAGTCTTGCTGGTTAGCTATAGTTAGGAAGTTTTGTGGTAACAATCCAGCATGCCAGTAAACAAAACACAACATATGCTGTCTTTTCAGTGGGGTGTTGCTACTGGATATTTCAAAGTTCATTTTCCATAAGGATATTGATGTTATTTATCAATTGTACCATTTTGAAAGTTTATGGTGAATTTTTAAAGGTACAGCATCTACAACACTTGTTTATCTGATATTTATTTTCTCTTTTCCCGCTTTCTCCTCAGTCAACCTGGACATGGAGCATTTATAGCATTCAGTAAATTGCTAATGGCTTGGGAATAGACACTTTAACACAGTCCGGCGCACTAGTGAAGACTTTGTAGGGCACTTAAGGGCATTCTCACAACAATTTGCTGCATGGATTCACTTGTGGATCCTTTAACTCTACTAGTAGAACTATAACTACTTACTGGCAAATTGGTTACCTTGCATGTTATCTTACATGGTTGGCTACTTTGTATGCAGTGATAACAAACCAAAAATGGTTGGGAAAGAATGAGATTTTAGATGTTGAATCTCTATTCACATGCTTTGTATGTTATGGTGACCTACTGTTACCTGTTAGTAAGCCTATATGGAATCTGCTTTATCTCTTTTTTTTTTTTTTTTTTTTTTTTAACTGACAATAAAGAAAGTTTATTTGGAAGTTCTTTGGAAGTTTCGAAAAAATGTTAAATGGTGCTGAACATATTATCAAATTAGCTGAAATATTTACAAACGAGAAGCAGATAAGGACTGGTTTTGAAATTCTTTGGAAATCTGTGAAGCTTTCTGCATTAGTGTTCACAAATTCCACATATTCATCTGTCTGTTACCCAAACCTGCTAATGCATATGAAAGAAACTTCCTTTTAAATTGCTATTAAGTTGATAAAACTGACTGAAACAGCAATATATGTCAATTATCAGTCATGTTCACCACTGATGCTTTGACCATTTGAATGATTCCTGGATTAAACTCAAATACCACATATTTATCACATGAGACCGCTCAAGTGTGCTATATAATGAACTGTGCACTCCAGGACACAGTTTTCAAGAGACTGTATCTGTATATCGAAGAATGTGTTCTGATGTTCCAGGAAAGAGTCTGGACTGCTACATGACACCTTCTCTCGGAAATCATCAAGATCATGTTAAAACATGTTATCTAACAAACAGATTGCTCAAAGCTAAAATATGATGTTAACAAATGTTTGTTAACATGTTAACAAAGTTGAGTGACTTGTTTATATAAATTCACAAGAAAACCCTTGTGATCACATCACCCACAAGTTGTTTTTTTGGCCTGTTTAATTTATTTTTGTTGCCAACTTCCTTTTAGGGAAAAAGGAAATCACATTCCTATGGATTAAGTCAAGGAAATAAATAATGATCACCTGATTTACATTTGAGATGCTTTGCATTTTCATAAGTCGCTGTTTTGCCACATGCCAACTTCCTTCTTCTGTGTAGAGACAAATAGACAGAGAAGCAAGTTTTTTTATATATAAAAATAATTTATCAACAAATTATGACATTTTGCAATTACAGATTTTAACTATAAAAAATAAAAAGTTGAGTGAACTTAAAAAAAGTAAAGCACGTGATGCTCTGAGAGTGGTGAGACGTGTTCTGCGGAGCTCCTAGTTATTTAGCTCAAATTATTTTAAAACAGTAATCTAGCCCTTTTTAAAATTGTGCAGAGCTGTGAAGTGAGTGGTCAGGATGTCCCTTGACACATTTTGGACACAACTATTGGATCCATCAAGCAAATAAGCCCAAAGAGCGACACGGCAAAACAAGAACGCGATTAATGAGCAAGATGGCGGCAAGATGGCGATAGCTCGTCAGGCTCAACTGTTCCTAATGAAGCAACGCTGCCGGGGGACGTAGTTAACTGCATAGTTGAAAAATTTCAACCATGCTTGACAAGAAGTTGCAGGTGATTCATGACCCTATCTCAGAAATATCTGGCAAGTTGGACAATATGATTCAAAGAGTTGTAGAGGCTGAAAAGAGAAACTCTGACCTCGAGGAGAACCAAGCAAACAGCTCAACGCGCCTCACTGCTATCGAATCATCTCTGCAAAGACCCTAGATTGCATGGAGGACTTTAAAAATAGAAGTCGTGTCAGGACATCAGAATTGTTGGCCTCAGCGAGGGCACTGAGGGGAGCGATACTGTATCTTTCTTTGATACTTGGATACCGACTACTTTAAATATGAATGTTAAGGGCAGACGGATTAAGCTAGAACATGCACATCACACTGGACCTCGGAGGAGAAGTGAGGGGGAACATCCGAGACCTGTGCTTGTATGACTGCACACATACAGAGATAAAAGACAAATACTAGACGCATGATTGACATTTTTATTGAGGGGAAGAAAGTATCATTTTTTCAAGACTTCTCGGTTGGTGTACAGAAGAATAGAGCGGAGACGGTGGAAGCTCGGAGATGACTACGAGAGGCAGGAGTGAAATACGGCTTTGTTTACCCTGCTACCATAAAAGTGCTCAACGCAGCTGGGAAAGACACCTACCTGTCTATGTCTGAGGAGGTGTTCGCCTTTGTGGAGTCAATTCAGCAACACTAATAATTCCCCGCAGGTACTCTTGGATAGATGTGTACTGTGCAAGGTACTATTTAATATAATGTGCAACTAATGCTAAAGACGACTATAATACATTTCCATTTCTTTTTGATTGTTGAGGAGTAACGCTGGCACAGCATGTTTAATACATGACTTATAAGAAAATTGTTTTCGCACCACAAAGCTGTGAGTATGTGACTCCCACTGTTTTACCTCTCTACCCCTTGTTTCTCTGGCTGCTCTTCAGTTGGTGAATGTGAGAGGTTCACAGATTCAGTGTTTTTTGTGTTTTCTTTTTATTATATTTCTCATTTGTAATTGGGATTTTATCTGCAAGTCGGTTCCACTCCTGCACAGTTCATTTTATATGCAGGATGTTTTTTTTGTGTGTTTCACATGGAAAAGAATTGGTCTGGTATTTCTCATTTCAGAAGGAGTCAGCGTTTTGAGGTTTATTATTCAATATTTTATATTGTTTTTTGTTTAGTTTTTTCTTATAAGTGGTGTGTGCATTCATGTTCAAACAATACAACTAGCGCTTGTATATCTTATATACATACCTGATACCAATGAGTAGTATTTTTAATATCAGTATAAGGGTAAGTACATGGAATGTAAATGGGGTCAATAACATTGTCAAGCGGAAGATCCTAAATATTTTAAGAAGAGACAAAATTCATATTGCATTTCTACAAGAGACCCATTTGAATGATTTAGAACACCAGAAATTTGGCAGAGATTGGGTAGGCCAACTTTATTATTCATTCTTTTCTACTAAGAAATGTGCCGTAATAATCCTTTTACACAAAAATTTACCATTTCAGTTACAGACAAGTTACTCTGATGAAGAAGGCAGTGCGGTTATAATAAAGGGTTTGGTGTACGGTGAAGAGGTTGTGATAGCAAACATATATGCTCCAAATTAATATGATGGTGATTACTTTGCGCAAAGTAAAGTGTGTTACTTTGCATAACACACTTAGATTGTTATAATGTGATACTGGGAGGTGACTTTAATTGCTACTTTAATCCAGTTATGGATAAATTACCAGCAGTTGATATAGCTCCAAAAATTGCTAACATTATCAACGCCTCCTGTCAGGAACTTGGCCTGGTTGATACCTGGAGATTTTTAAACCCAACAGCTAAAACCTTCACATTTTATTCTCATGCTCATCAAACAGCCTCAAGAATTGATTACACATTTTTCTCAAATCACATGATTAGTCTGGCTGATAAATCTGAAATAGGCCCTATAACTTTATCAGATCATGCACCTGCCACTGTATCTATGTCGCCACCCCGGCCCAGTTACTGGTCTCTAATAAGGAAGCTTAATCCCATCCATTTCTTAGATGAGAAGTTTATTAATTACTTAAATGAACAGTCAAATAAATACTTCCAATGCAATGACATAAGCGGTACTGATCCTAGAATGGAATGGGAAGTTTATAAGGCCTATGTTGGAGGAGTGATAATAGCATACACTAGTAAAAAGAAAAAGGATTTATTATCTGAACAATTGAAATTAGAAAAGAAGCTAGAAAAACAATTTTAGTCTTTAAAATCAGACCAACTTCTTGTTGAAATTAAATCTCTAAGGGCTCAGTTAAACAATCTATTAACCAGAAAGGCAGACAATGATATATTATTCGCAAGGCAAAGATTTTTTGAGATGTGTAACATACCTAACCGCCTTCTCACAAGATTAGTTAAAAATGCACCTGCTAAAGGTTATATTTCAGCAATTAAGGACACTAATGGTTCCAGAATCTTAGAAAATCAAAGAATAAATGAGAGATTTAGACAGTTTTATGAAGAACTATATAGCTCAAATGTTGACGCACAAAGTATTCTGGAAAATACATTCTTTATCAAATCAATCAAATCAAATCACTTTATTGTCACACAGCCATATACACAAGTGCAATGGTGTGTGAAATTCTTGGGTGCAGTTCCGATCAACATAGCAGTCGTGACAGTGATGAGACATATACCAATTTACAATAACATCAAATTAACACAACACAATTTAAACATCTGATATACACATAATTACACTCAACAATATACAAATAATAACATACACTGTACAGTATACAATACACACTATATAGATAAACATTATTCAATAAAAATGAAAAATAAAAATATATAAAAAAGTATATATAGTAGTAAATATATAATGTACAGTATTGTACTGTATTGACATTCAGGCTGTCAGTTGATAGTCAGTTGTTAAGAGCGAATATAATATAATAATAATATAATTTATGACAGTCCGGTGTGAGATATAAGAGTAAGGGTAATAACTCTTTAGAGATCTCCCCATTCCTAGAATAAGTACTAAACAACAGAAAACTCTGGAGGCTCCCATTTCTCTGTTGGAGTTGAAAGGCTCTATAAGCTCTCTTCAGTCAGGAAAATCTCCTGGGCCTGACGGATACCCAGTAGAATTTTTTTTTTTTTAATTATGGAAGACAAAATAGAAACTTATCTTCTGAAAGCCCTTAACAAATCATTTCAAGTGTCTATACTTCCTAATCAAATGAATGTATCTAACATCACTGCAATACACAAGAAGGGAAAAGATCCGGAGGAATGCAGCTTGTACAGACCAATTAACGTGTTAAATGTTGATCTAAAGGTCCTGGCTAAAATCCTAGCTAGACGTCTTGAGAATGTGATCCCAGATATTATTTACCCGGACCAAACAGGATTTATAAAAGGGCGGCACTCCTATGGGAACACTAGATGAATGCTTAATATTATTTGCCACCTTGAACATAGTTCCACACCCAGTCTATTGCTGGTGATGGATACTGAAAAAGCATTCGATAGGGTGGAGTGGGGCTACATGTTTGATGTTATGACCAGGTTTAGGATTGGTGAAAACTTCATAAAATGGGTCAGATTACTTTATACTTCACCTACTGCCACCATATTAACTAATGGCATTGTTTCTGAGTCTTTTAGGCTGTGTCAGGGGTGTCCACTGTCGCCTTTACTATTCGCCATGGCTATAGAAACCTTAGCAATTTATATTAGACATAACCCAAAAATTTGCGGTGTTTGTATCGGTAGTAGACAGCAAAAAAATAATACTTTATGCTGACGATATTCTATTAACTATAACAGATCCGGAAGCTTCATTACCTGTGTTAACTGATTGAATAAACAATTTGGAGCTATGTCTGGATATAAAGTTAATTTCCATAAATCAGAAATGATGCCATTGGGAACACATAAAAGGTCTGAGCCTAATTTTATAAAACCATTTAAGTGGTTACCTAAAAGTGTAACATACCTGGGCATTCATATTACACCTAAACTGTCATAGCTTTATGACGCTAATATCGAACCATCAATCTCTCGCTTTAAAGAGGATCTTATAAGATGGTCCAAACTTCCAGTTTTTATTTCAGGTAGAATAAACCTTATAAAAATGATAATACTTCCAAAGATTTAATACCCGTTGTCTATGACCTTTCTAAACATGACAAATACTGATATTAAGGATCTTAACGGTGTCATGTCTAAATTTATCTGGGATAATAAGTGACCAAGAGTTATATTGCAGACCTTACAACTACCCACGGATGGAGGCGGGTGGGCACTTCCAAATATTAAATATTATCTATGGGCTCCTTTTAAACTGGATTGATAAACCAAAAGACACGCTATGGATAGGTATAGACCAACAAATTTGCAAACCGATTTCCCTGATAAATATACTACATCAGAAAACCCAAAACCCCAACAATGTGAAAGAAAACCCACTTATTTTTAGAGTTATTCAAATGTGGTCACAGATTAAAAGGTTTCTCGGATACAATCATAGTTTACATATCCTATCCACACTAACTGATAACTTAAATTTCCGTGACACCAGTATGGGCTCACAATTTAAAATTTGGTCTCATGCTGAAGTATACAGGATATATGATCTATTTCACAAAGATTTCTTGATATCATTCGAAGAGCTACAGGCAAAGTATCATATTCCTAGAAAAGACTTCTTTAAATACTTGCAGATAAGACACTATGTTCAGGCAAGGCATGGTAGTCTCAGTTTAAAGAGTTCTGACTTTTTTTAGACACATTTTTTCTTAAGAACCCTGAAATTAAAAATTTCATATCCACATTTTACTCCATGATATATCAACATAAAGCAAATGATCTGAATTTACTGTGCAAGGTATGGAGAACCTGAAATATGACATTGACGAAAATGTTTGAGAGAATATTGTTAGATTGCCATTAAACATTTCAGTCAGAAACAGACTTAAAGAAATGCAATTTAATGTTGTACACAGAGTTTACATATCTCCAAACAAATATGGAAAGATAAACAGCTCTGTATCCCCCCAGTGTCCCAAATGTCATAAAAGTATTGGCACATTCTTTCACTGCCTTTGGGAATGTTCACTTATTGCACAATTCTGGAATAATGTTTGTGAGAAATTATTTATAATATGCAAGCAGAAGGTCACAGCCTTTCCGTTAATGTGTCTACTGGGAATATTACCCCCTCTTACTCTTGCTTTTGGATACTTCAGATGTTATTTAAACCTTACTGATGTTGGGTAGAAAAGCAATTATGGTTAAATGGGTTGGTGCTGAACCCCCCTTTATAAAGGATTGGTTGATTCTGATTAAAGAAGTTATACCTCCGGGAAAATTGGGATATGTATTGAAGGGTGAATCTGATTTATTCTATAAAATGCGGGCAAATCCCTTAAAAACTCTTGGCATAGACTGCAAGCTTATTGGGTACCCCTGACTGATATTATATTCACTGTGTAACATTGTAACCCCGATTCTGACCACTGGATAAGTCTGGATATTAATACTGAACTTATCTCTAGATAGAGAACCTAGAAGACAAGGTAGAAACTAACATAACATTATCAAGTGTTTTTTATCCCAAATATTTATACAGGTGGGCCACTGAGTAAATAGACGTTTGTATAAAATTTGTTTTCAAACAATTATATAAAATCAATAGTAATAATAATACAACTAACACACTTTAAGTATAGTGTAAAACTTAATGTTGATATTAAGTGACAAAAAATATGGACTAAAACTGTACATACAGTTTTATAGAAACATTTATGTAAAACATCAGTTAGCGTTGTTTCCCAGCAACAGTCCGCTGAAAATATTTCATTTACAGTAGCCTAGGTGTAAAAATTGCAGCTTTATCTCATGGAAATTTTGTGACTGCGGCAACATTTGTGCCAAATAACATTACGTGGCTCATTATGTGTATCGCAGCAGTTCCAAAATGCAATGTCCACTGTGTGGAGTTAAAAGGGTGTTGTTTTTTTCCCAAACATATGAGGTTTTTAAGGTTAACGGTCTACTGAGTTTTAAATCAACAAAACCTACCTCCCTACCCTAAACCTAATCGATAGTGTCATAAAAAGCAAATGTAACATGAAAAACACAATTGCTGAAGCAACCATGTTATTTTGTGGCGCTTCTATGACAGTAAAAATATTTTTGAAAACATTTCTTTTTTATTTTTTACCCAGATGTTCTGAGGGTGGAACGGCAGTTGGTGTACTATTTAGAAGAAAAAAATGCACAATTATCATTTTATTTACTTGAATTACCGTTTAAATGGGTAGTGAAGTACATATTTCCATTGCATTTGCCATTGCATTGCTGAGAACGTATCTCCTGTTCACATTAATGATAAGAAACTGGCTGAAAACATTTCAAACATGCTGTACTGTTGCTACCTGGATACCTTGAACTACATACAACAAGCTTAATAATACAACAAAGCTGGCTGCAGTTGATTTTTTTAAGTTTAGTTTAGGACTAAACAAAAACAAACAAACAAAAAACAAATTCTTGTCAATGGAACGTCTTTGCAAACAGATGCTATAACAAAACAAAAATATTGTGTCTCCTCTGAAAAGAAAACTTGATAACTTGAGATGAAGCTTGATAAAATCATACTCACCATTTCTTTAAATTTGTTCACAATAATACAGATATTATCTAGTCAATGTATGTACAGTACATAAATACTCTGTCATCATAATATTGAATTGACACGGAAGCCGAGTGTCATGTTTTATAGTTACTATATACTGTATATTTTCTGTCTGTCTGTCTGTCTGTCTTATATTAATATTATATATTTTATATTTCAGGACTTTGTCATTTTTTACACTCATATATAGTAAACTGTAATTAGTTACTGTAAAGAAAGAGAGTGACATTTTAAATATCATGATGATGAAAGTGTAGTTTGCATAGCTGGGAACATTTGAGATGCCCTGTTCATTTAAATACATTCAAATTTAGCATGTGGATTCTTTTAGTGGGGTTTTGACACTGTTACATAACAGAGCCAGCATGATAAGAAACACAATTTCAAACCACGAATATTGAGTAATTTGGCAAGTACTTCAATAAAATAAAGATTCAGAAAATGTAATGTCTCACAGGGTCGATACTCTGCAAGTGCAATACTGGGTGTAATCTGATTACAAAGTATCTAATCACTTTTAAAAGTAATTCTAATTGCTTAAGACAGAAAGTAGCATTTCTAAATTCTTGTAATCAGATTACAGTTAATATATTTTAAGAACATTACTTGGGTTACACATAAAAAAAAAAATATGTAGAATGTATTCATAACATGTTCATCTGTTTGCACTTTTGAAGAGTCACCAATGAGTCATTGTAAGGGAGAAATGAGTGAATGACTTGTGTGCAACAATGAACGAGGAGGAAATATATTATTTTTAATTCATTGAACACAAACTTCTGTGAAAAATGTTTTAGAAAGTAAAGTAATTAGTAATGTGATTACTTTTTCAATTAAGTAATAAGCAAAGTAATCTGATTTCAATTTTTAGAGAAGTAATCTGAAGTGGATTACCTTTTTGAGTAATTTATCCAACACTGATGCTTTGTTTCTCAACACAAGATGACCCAAGTGATAAAAATGCATCAGGGAATTCCCACACCTCATAACTGATACAAGGAAGTAAGCTGAAAAGACTACACGTGAGAACACTTTTTACTATGTTAAGTGTTTCTTATTTTAATAAACAAGGATTAGTATCCAATTTACTAATTACAAAATGACTCTGAACATTGAAAACATGACTGGTCCCTAATCACTGTAATGAACATAAAACTATATCAGAAATGATTTAACAGAGATGGGCCACTTCTATTTAAATCAATGGGAGAAACTGGAACACTCAATCAAGGAGCTCTGAGCGCCCAACAGTCAACGGATGTAGAAAGGAAGCCCCGCCTTACAGTTAAAAGAGCCAATCACCTTTTAGATACAGACATTGTCTGTCAATCAACTAGAGAACGCGCATGCAAGCCGGGAAAATTACGTTTTTTAACGTAATATGAGGTAAAGAATCACAATTTATGATACCAGTATTGTCAGATTATATTGCTGATTTGAAATGTGTTCTTTGATCGTAATCTTGACCAACCGTTTCTGAGATTTTGGTCTTTCTCCATTCAAGTAGATAGGAGCAGCACTGGCATGACTGGAAATAGCCTCCCTAGAGCGTTCCAAAGATGGCCGACAGTGGACTGACTTGCTAGAAAGACTTTGGCTATATATAGAATGCCCAAATGAAATTACAGCTTCTGTCCAAACCAAATCTTTCGCCTTTAAGATAAGGTACTGTTTGCTACAAGTTAGGAGCAACAATTGATGCAATATGCACCTTTAGAAAGTCTAAACACACGTCTGACTTTCTAGTCATACATAATTACCACATGTACTATGTGATAAGTCATTTAGGTTTAAGATAATTCACTTTCAAAACCTCCAAACCACCAGAGTCAGAGACTCTATATATTTTTTTTTTTTTTTTTTGTTTTAAGTGTCTTGTCACGTATTGTCCAAAGAATTGGGGAAAATTTAAAGAATCAGAAGAACTCTCCCTTGGACTTCAGTTTGAGAACTTCTGCGGCCAGCTGCTGTGGATCTTTGAGCTGCGGGAACATTTCCATAACTTTGTCTACGTGATGCGGGTTGAAAATCGCATGAAGCTTTTTCCTGAGCTCCTGTCGTTCCTCCTGGAAAGCGCTGTACTGTGGCATGGCTGAGAGCTGTTGGCTTCCGTAACTGTCAGCAGACCTATGGAAGCTTGGACAGGGGATAGGTTCTGGTAAACTGGTTGTCTGCATTGGTTTTACATAGCAAGGGTAAGACCAGCTGCTCGGCTGGATGTAAGCGGGAAGACTGTAATTCTGCACAGGGTTGGACAGAGGTAGAGAGCTATAGGCACTAAAGTTTGGCCCATTGTTGGCGAAGGAACTCATGTTGTCACAGTAGTGCTGGCCACCTGCGGGTAAGGCTGGGTTTGAGGAACCTCCACATCTACTTGATATCGATGGATGACTGGGTCTTATCCTATGTAACTCTTCAAGGCTCTGAGATGGCTCTGAAAAGGAGCCAAGTCCAGAGTCGGAACTGAAAATGGATGAATGGTTTGTTGGGAATGGAGGTTGCAGACTGGTTGCTTGATGCAAAGGCTTTTTTGTGGAGAAAATCTCGTCCCAGTAATGGAGCATAACATCCCTGCTGTCGTTTCTCTCGGGATCCAGATTGAGCTTCTGCTCCAGTTCTTGATCCAAAGATGGAGAGCAGGACCCAAAACCAGTGTCACATCTTTGGTACATGCCTTTAAGTAAACCAGTTCCTCGGCAGTCCTCTTTAAATCCAGACAGTTTGGCATTTTCTCTGAGCTCATCGGCTAGAGAGCGCTGCAACTGGTTAGTGCGCTCTGGGTGGTAGAATTTACACTTGATACCATATGTGCACTTTTTCCCTGAAGAGCAAAAAGTAGAGAGAAAGAAGTTTGTCACAAGGTCTACTTCCTTCTATTCACAAACCACCTTCTTTTTTTTTTTTTTTTTTATATATCAGAGGGTTTATAGGAGTTAAATTTAAATTAGTGGTCAACTGATTTGGGATTCTCAATGTCAGATACTGATACTGATATCTGTCTGATCGGTGATGCATGGTTATATACTGTAGATACTGTACATTATAAGGGTGTTTCTTCAACTTTGGGCAATTTCATGTCCAACAAAGAAGTTGTTTGTGTTTGTAATGTAAATGTAACATTAAAACTGACTTAGAAACTTTATACCAGGCCTTTTTTTCTGCTTTCTGTGCAATCGAAAAACATCAAATGTGCCAAATATTGTCTGATTAAATCAGCTTGGCTAATATCACTTATTTAAATGTTCAATGGCTTGAACAACCTGTTCCCAACTACTTACCATATGGACAGAGTTGGCGTTTGTGGTCTTGTAACATAATTTTTTTCCGAAGGAAATTATCTAAGTTGGGTCCATGACGGCCGAGAGGGTCATCAGGTGGCATAAACCTGGGGAAGATGGGATGCCTATAGTTTAGACAAGTTTAAAGGAAGTTGAACAGAGCAATTCAAACCTAGCAATTCTTATGGAATAGCAAATATTGTCAGGTTGTAATGACATACTTGTCATTGACGAAGGAATACATGAGCAATCTTTCCTCGATGCAACGCTTCCACTCAGGCCGTTCACTCTGCAGGTCCCGATATGTGTCGTTGGACACGATAACACCGTCCAGGTCATGAGCTAGCTTGACAATGAACCGGTCGTCGTAGCACACCACACGCTTTCCGCCAACCCGTCGTGAAGGCGTGAACACAAGGATCTTCTTCCTCTCAAGCTCTCCTAAAACATGTTGATCTGGAAACGAAGACAAAAACGTATTTAATTCCAAGGGAAAACCCCTTCTGTTTTAAAGGGCATTAATTCATGGCATTTTAGCAATGATACAGGATTGGTAAACACAAAATCTCTTTTTTCATTGGCAGGAATGGAGTTATTTTGGTACCGATTCTACTAACACTTAACGATTCCAGTTCCTTAACAATTCTATTAATGATTCAATTAGAACTTTTGAGGAAGTGGTCAGTAATTCCATGCAATAATACATGTCCCATGAGCCTGGAGTACACATAAAACTACACTAGTCTTGCAGCATGTTTGTTGTTGCTTGAAAATCTTTTGGTTCCAGTATTTTGTTTTGAATGGAACTGGTTCTTGATTACCAACCTTTCATAAGACAATAACAACAAGTCATTAACAGAATACCTTAAAAAGTATTCAAGTAAGCAGAGAAGATTTAGCTTGTGTACTCCCATCCAGAGACAGCTAATTTCACTTCACATATGGGTATTTGTTTCATTCACATCAATAGCTCATCTTTGATTTGATACCTTGTTTGACCGGTCCTCTACATCACAGAGATACAAAACAACAACACTGGTTATTCCCTCACATGAACGTTCAATATCCTCCTAAAATAACCACATCAAATGCTATTTTGGGGAGCTGTGAAACCATAATATCCCCCAGAATCCAGTGTCAGTGTCAAATGCCAAAGTCGATAGAACTGTTCAGTCTGCAGTCCTAAAACCCAGAAAATAATTTGCATTTTTGAGCCATGTATTCCCTCTGGGATTTTTCAGTGGGTTTTTAGAATGGTGGTTTACGATTTGAGCAAAATAAGGTCTGTGGTTCATATTAGCTGCCTGAGTAGATTTGCACTAGCTGTGCGTAAGGTCTCACTTAAAGGAATAGGCCACCCAAAAATGAAAATTCTCTCATTATTCACTTACCCTGATGCCATCCCAAATGTGTATGACTGTCTTTCTTTAGCAGAACACAAATTAAGATTTTTTGAAAAATGTTGAAGCTCTGTAGGTCCTTATAATGTAAGTAAACAGGTGCCATCAGGCTGCTGGCTATTTGACAGTCCAAAAGTCATATTTAGGCAGCATAAAAGTAATCCACAAGTCTCCAGTCAATCAATTAATGACTTCTGAAGCAAATCGATAGGTTAGTGTAAGAAATAAATTGATAATTAAAACTTTATTAACTTTAAAAAAATCGCTTCCTGCTAAGTTCAACTGCTGTTACGCAACTGAAAAACATGGTAATGTTAGTAGCTCCCTACTCCGGACAATCGTTGCAAAAAAACAAAAATTCTTAATCAGCATGTCTAAATATCTAATATCTAAATATCCTTAAAATGTAAAACATCCTGAAAAGGTATATTTACTTCACAACATTTTTATTTTTTTTTACTGAAAGCAAAATATAGAGAATAAACCCGGTTTCATGTCAAGTCGTAATAATAGTCCATGAAAGAAAAATTGTTTTTTCCTCAGCGTAACCCCTAACCCCAAACTTAACCATGATTCTAGTAGGAGAATAACTTTTGTGTACTGCATTACAAAAGAAAGAAAACATTGGGATTTGGAACGAGACAAGGGAAGCGTACTACAGGTCAATATGTCATTTGTATTGCAGAAATAAATATGGAATGAGTAACCGAAAGTCTTCACAGATGTTTCCTTTCCTAAATAAAGTGTTTGATAGGAGGCTTGCTAAAATCTGATAAAAAAAATTATTATTTTGTTGCAGTGTAAATTATAGGCAATTTATTTTTGCATCCAATGGAGGTTTTCGCCTTTTAGACAAACTGGTCTCTGATGACTCATTTTTCCGACAAGGGCCGAGGGAGTGTCTTTACCTGAAATGGGCACATCAGGCCTGGGCTGCTCTTTTCTCCAGGAGGGCACAAACACAGTGATATGCCTGTGTCCTCGCTCAAGGAAGTAGTTGACTGCCAGCTCAATCCCTCGGCATGAAAACACTTCCTTGTTCCCATGACTGAAAGAGAAAAATAAAAAAATTATAAAGACGGAAAGATAGGGAGAAAAACAGAGACTGACAGAGTATTTTCTAGTCGATAAGGAAAATAAATAATTGGAGGACAGCAAGAGAGAAAAAAAACAGTGACAATGTGCATAACATATTTGCATAAAGCATTTTTTAAAGAAATAGTTCCTCCCATTTGTTTGTAGCAATGATGCAACTAAAAGACAAGCTAAAACACGACATGATTTGCATAGCCACAAAATGTAATACTACACGACAACTACAACTATTGTAGGATGCCTGCCACAAATTTTTATTGTACCACTGATAAAGAAAAACTGAGAAATGATGTCCCATACAAACGATCACAGGATTGTTAAGTATGATGCAATGTTTGTTTTGACTGGGGAACTAAATCCAATAATACAGTACACACAAAATACAAACAGCAATTTCCATTACATTATGACAGATATTGATGCATCAATACAGATCAGTAATAATACTTGTTATCTTAACAGCTAAAATATGATTATGGAAAGAGAAATTACACACATATACATATACATTATATATATATATATATATATATATTTTTTTTTTTTTTTTTTTTTTTTTTTTTACTTATTAGCCTTTCTTTAAATAGAAAGCCTGTCACTGCATCTTTTTTTCCATAGAAAAAAAGTGAATGGTGACTGAGATTATCAGTGTCTCAAATTCTGCTTTACATCTCCTATTGTGTTTCACTGATGAAAGACAGTCATACGGGTTTGGAATAGCATGAGGGTGAGCAACTTCTGAGGCACCCTGCTACTAAACTCTCTGTGACTTTACTTTATTAACAAACTTCAAGGAAATACTTTCAAGACCATTGCAGAATGCATGACCAAAAATGTGACTGGGTGTGTTGTGCGCAAGACTATGGGCCTGGCCTACAGGAAGTGAAATGGTTAAATATGTGTTCCGGGTGTGATTTGCATGGAGAGCAGAGAAGCATGGACAAGGGGAAGTAGAAACCTGTTCAGAGGAATTGAAGTTTTAAGCTCAAAGCCCAAGGCAACACGTGAGCTGGCCAGTATACACTGAACTGGGCTGGGTGTTGCTAGAGAATGAGTATTCCTGAACAACAATCAACACATTCACGTTTCAATGCCATAATTCCAATGTAATATTCACAATTGTAAAAAAAAAAAAAAAAAAAAAAAATCAGCTTCTAATACACTTTAACCAGCTTTTACAGTGCAAGTATTGTTACAAAAATCAGAGACTAACCAAAATGTAAATGTATATTATGCAAATGATTAACCACAACTGTTTCTTTGCAATAGTTTGCATTCCTCTTAGTCTTCGTATAGTTACCTCATAAAACAAACTACAGCAAGGGAATGCAAACTATTGCAAATAAACACAAAACTTATAAAGGGACCACAACTTGTATTATTGTGAGGGAACACAAAGCTTACTTCGAGGGAATGCAAACTATAGCGAGGGACTGCAAACTGTTGTGAGGAAGCCCAAACTATAGCGAGGGAAAAACAAACTATTGCAAAGGTGAGCAAAACGTATTGCGATGGAATACAAACTATTACGAGGGAACGCAAACTTTTGCAAGGGAAAGCAAACTATTGCAAAGGGGAGAAAAACTTATTCAGAGGGAACGCAAACTATAGAGACGGAATGCAAACCACTGCAAAGGGTAGAAAAGCTTACTGCGAAGGGCATGCGACTTTTGAGAGGGAACGCAAACTATTGCGAGGGAAGTAACTCAAACTATCGCAAAGGGGAGCAAAACTTATTGAGAGGGAATGCAAACAATAGCGAGATAATGCAAACTATTGCATATGAAAGCAAAACTTCTTGTGAGAGAATGCAAACTATTGCAAGGTAATTAAAAAACGTATAAAGGGAACACAATTCCCCCCCCCCCCCCCGAAGGAACACAACTTATTATTTGCAGGGAAAACACAAAACTTTTTTCTCTATGGTAACAATCAATCTGGAAACCTGACAACAATCTGGAAAAGTTCACAATCGGAATGCACTTTTCCAATATTCTCAAGGAACTGCATTTGTAAGGGCAACTTGTTGATACTTGTTAAATTTGGAGACTTTTAGAGACTCAGAACTCTAAATGATTGAGAGTTCCCAATTCATCTACTGTTTTGAAAGTCTAA
The DNA here is from genome assembly GCF_019703515.2 of Myxocyprinus asiaticus. Lineage (NCBI taxonomy): Eukaryota > Metazoa > Chordata > Actinopteri > Cypriniformes > Catostomidae > Myxocyprinus > Myxocyprinus asiaticus. Next base: position 43,566,954 of record NC_059358.1, read on the forward strand.
GGAAATTCTACATGTTAATTTTACACTACACAACAACTTATTCTCCAGAACAGATCTACTGTAGAACCAAGAGCTCTTCTTGGTTGACTGCACTATGATCTGTTACATTTTCTGTATCTTTTTTTATTTTTTTATGTATTTGGCAGAAGCTTTATCCAAAGCAACTTCAGACCAAATGCAGTCTACAGGTCTGTTTAGACCAAATGCAGTCTTGCATTAAAAGAAGCCTTGAATGTCTCTAGGCATTTTTATTAAAAGACTGAGTTCTTTTAACATGACATAACATCTTAAATATGGTCAAAGGTGTCTGTCTAGCACGTTTACTTAGAAAAACATTTAAAAAACAGCACACATGGATTCAAAAACATGTCCGAATGCCCCCATACAGTGCATTTAAGGTATACATTTTTTATCAGCGCATGTTCTCTGGGATTCAAACCCACGACATGTATACTGTACATTGTATTTCAAATTGTATTGTAATGCATATAGTGAATATAGTATTGTATAGTATAGACTACAAAAATCTACATAAGTGAAAAAAGCATTGAATAAAGTGCAAGAAAAGCGATTTATTTTTATATGCACCTCATGGCCACATTGCTGCCATCGATAACTATAGGTTTCAAGTTGTTGTCGGGTTCAGTGGAGTCCTCCAGTGCGTCTCTTGAGCCTTTTCCCCTTGAAGAGCTTCCTCCACGATACAGCAAACTGAAGCCACTATCATCACTGTCTGAGCTAGAGGAGCGCATGGCCTTCGCCCCCGAACGAACCAGCTCGCCCAATACTGCATTGGTGTCTGTGCCCAGACCGAGCTTCTGCAGGGCAGCCTTCACCTCCTGTTGAGAGTAACCCAGCTTACGGAAGAAATCCACCTTCATCTGCAGGTCAGAGAGGTCAGGGCCATCTGTAGGTGAACAGTAACACCTCGACTGCATCCTGATGTTTGCTGTATGCGTGATACTCTCAGTGGAACAGCTCCAGTGTTGTCCATATATGCTACTCAGACATGTTCCTCTGGCATCTGAATGAGGCTGAAATACAAACATATTAACATAAAGCATATTAAAGTTAATTAATTTAAAGGTATTAGAACAAACACATTAACTGTAAGCAAGCTAGAGTTTGGAATGAAATGAATGGGTTATATCCATCCATCCATCCATCTCAAAAGAAATATAAGCAGGATAAGACAGTTATAAGGCAATATTGCATTTCATAACTGATGTGATTTAATCCAAACACAATCATAATTCTTTTGAGTCTTCAATAAAATGAATTTTAAAGGTGTATTTGAAACAGTACAGACTGATTGGAGATCTTAATTTGAAGCCAATTCTGAAGCATCCTAATGGTAGTTTTCTTTTGGATTCCAACATAACACAAAACTAAAACTAGATTGTTTCCACCATACTTCCCTACATTACTATAATGCATTACAATAGGAAAGAATTCCCATGGAGGATATAAAAAGTTAAATAAACAAATTGTACGTGAATACAGTATATTCAGAATACATGCTATATTACATACCATACCATGGTATATATACAGAAATGACCATAGTAGCACCATCTGAAACCACAGTACTTTTTTGTAAGGGGAAGATAAATAATATCCATTAGGACTATTGATTAGCTTGCATACAACTAAAGGCTCTTGTATGACTCTAATTTGATTCCATTAGGATTCTTTTGGATTGCTTAAAAATAATGATGGCGATTCCAATAGGAATCCTGCACTCATTCCTTAGCTTTTGTGGACTAGGCAAGGCGTTTTAAATAATTAAACTGCTGCTTGGAAAACTTGTGGCAATGTGATTGGGAATGCTGTCATAGATTAACTACTTTTAAATCACATCACAAATGAGACAATGTACGGTTTCTCTACAGTTCTTAAAGAATTATGCTGGCACAGATACAGTATAATAAAAGTACAAAACAAGATGTACATCTACACAGCGACAAACTAGACGGCTTGGCATTATAACCGACGCTATTTAATACATTCGCGTCGCGTCGCGTCGCGTCGCGTCGCTCGCGTGCAGTGTAGACTCGGTGTTGTGTCGTGTTTTGAACTATTCGAGGAAGTTTTGATTTTAAACGGTTTGTACTTTTGAACTGAGAATAATACAGCGTCGCTATGAATTGGATCTAAATGAGTTTCTCTACTTATCTAAGATGTATTAGACGTAAAACAGAATAAATAAGACCTACCATATTCTTCAGCTGAGAGTCATCATTAGTGATCTATAACGCGTTTGACAGGTCTTGAGCTTTATGACGTGTTTTATTGGAACACCTTTATTCATGTACTTCCTGCTTCAGGTAACTCCACCTGTTCCACCCCCAGAGAGAGAGAGAGAGAGAGAGAGATCGATCATCATGGTTCTAAAAATAGACCCATTTTCTTTCAGCAAAATACAAATCCATTTTTTTTTTTTTTTTTTTTTTTTTTTTTTGGTGAGGTTTGAAGATTTACAAACTTACAATACAACAGAGGTAGACGAAGTACACAACTCCATTACAAGTGAAAGTTAGTAAGACAGATTTTTACTTAAGCAAAAGTACAGAAGTACTTGGTTTTAAAAGTACTTAAGTATCAAAAGTACATTTCCTTTTTTATGTCAACGCATTGTTTTATTATTGTTGCATTGTTGTATGCAATACTTACAATACCTTACGCCTCTGAAGCAACCTACTGAATACAATGACTAGATTCTGGATAAACTGAGAATCACGATGTTTTTGTTTCAAATAAAGATCATGATTCTCCCACGATTCTGAATGCCAACTAAAGAAAATAACATGTCATTTACTAGAGGTTCTGACAAAATATTATTTGCTCCAGTCTATTTAAAAATGTTTGAATGATTCAATGACTCACTCAAATACTTCACTTGTTTCATTACTGGATGAATCAGCATTTTTGAAAGAATCTCTTGAATGAATGATTCAATGACAATGTAATTGGTACAATCATAATTTCAAGTGTCAAGTTACTTTCAAAAGGTGTTTGCCCTATTTTGATTGTAGACATCAGTATATGCAAACTGTAAACTTTTATCCCAGTACTTCTGTGATAATCTGAACATTTGTAACGCAGAAATAAATAATGATACTGTGTGTTAGAAAAGACTGTTTATGAAGCTGTTTCATACCTATACATGATAACTGCTCTCTCTGGCTCAGCGGCAGCACCAGCGCAGATTTGAATGTTCCGGTGTGATGTTTGTCAAAGGTTTAATAGACAGGCGAATAGTTATCATTTAGGAAAGAGATCGTGTGGGTGTTTGAATCAAGATCACGATCTTTTTATGATTTAATTGTGCAGCTCTACACATAACTATAGTAATTATGCAAGGTAACAACAACAACAACAACAACAACAAAACTATAAAAGTTACAAGATATTAACTTATTTAACTCTTAAGCTCATTTACATTTGAATTCGCGCTTTTGCATGCTAACTAACGTAATTGTCGAACCTTACCTATGCGTTAGCAATGTATCCACAAGGCTATGGCAACTTGGCGGACAAAACCATAAAAAATAATTTGACCGACCATACTTCATACTGAAACTTTAGCTCTAAAGCACAGATAATTTAAAGCTTTCACAAGAAATTAAAAGTTTACATACCTCAATATGCTTCCGCAGGTTGGACGGCGAGTTTTTGAAGGCTGTGATATGATTTGTTTTAGGCAAACAAAGAAAACATTTAAAATGAAACGAATCTTTAACATTTTCAGAAAACTGCAACATATTTTCTAAGTATGGCCATGGACGCCGAGGATCCGCCGTCTTCCATTTTGCCAACTGATCAGTGTTCAAAAAATGCTGGGAAATCATTGAACTTCACGTGACCCTACAAGAGTGATTATTGATAGGCTGTCTGTCACCTGCAAAAAAACAATCACGTTTCAGAGAAGAAAAAAGGCAGCACCTGCTATCTCTCCTGAACGCCGCCAGAGGTCGCCATCTCCAGAGTACTAACCCTTCCTACGTGAACTACATTTCCCATAACCCTCTACTCAGACTGATTACTCACCCACCTGTTTCATATTATCTCTGTCTATTTAAGTTCCCTGTTTACACGCATTCAGTGCAAAGTCTCGTTCTGCCAAGTCTGCAGTTCTGGGTGTTATTTACCATTACTGTGTTCCCTGTATTTTGACTCCTGCCTGTTCATCATATTTCCCAGCCTGCTTTCCCATGATGCATGAAATTACATTAAAACTGGTCTTTTCACGAACAACTGTGAAACATATTCAGACAGTGCACATCATTACCCACACATGACACAATATTTCACTTTAAAAGTACAAGCATTCTCTTGTTGAATATTGTTGAAACTAATATCATGTTGAATATTTAATTGAAATCATGTTTGTCTTTTTTTTAGACAATAACCTGTACCACCTTTCATCAGGGGGGAGTAAGCAAAACTCCAGCTGTATAGGCAACGTGCAGCTGTACAGACAACAATTTATTGCCTTCTAAAGTAGGGTTGCCACCCATCCTGTAAAATATGGGATCATCCCAAATTTAAAGATGAAATTCTGCGTCCCGTATTAAATCAATATTGGACACGATTTGTCCCATATTTAAAGCTGGTCAGATGGCATCACGGCGAATTTCGTTACAGATTGAAAATTTTGCCTACTGTGGGTAAGGGACCATCTGAAAAGTCCACATATTGTTTTAAAATGTGCTAAGACTGTGGAGGATGTGGTAAGGGACCATCTAAATATGTCATCCCACCAGCCCCAATATATATACATACTGTATATATATATATACTGTGTGTGTGTATATATATATATATAGGTGTTTATAATTATGTAATCATTATACTGTATATTGAATTATTGTTTTTTGAGGGCCTTTCTTGGCAAATATTTATGTAATTAATTTGATTAATTAATTGGCATATCATGTAATTAATTTGAACAACAATTTTAATTGACAGCCCTAATTTTTTCACAAAATTTTGTAAATTATGTATTTTTCGTTAAATCCAGTCTAATATAAATTGTGCCTGTATATGGTCAAACGATTAACAGTTTTACAGTAGGATTTATTTCCATTAAAATTACAAAAAAATGTTTATACATTGCAATGTCTTTTGTGTGTGTGTTGAGGTTATTATGAGTGAAGCTACTAACACGTGGTGCTCTGTGAGCTGTAGGTTAATGGTGTGTACTGAGTGGAGTTCCAGATGCTGAAGAAAGCAATCATGGAGGGTTGCCAGTCTTGCTCTCTCTCAGGTCCTGTGTCAGTGGGCCCAGGTGTCTCCTTCACTGATATTACAGCGGGGCAATGAGCTACAGCAAACAGAGATGAGTTTCACCACTGACCCCCGCCAGCACTCAAATACCATGACAACCAAAGTGTAGCCCCCCCTCCCCCGACAAATCAGACCCGTATCATTTGCCTTTTATGACATCATGATTTTAGTGGATGTATGAAGGCAGTTCCCCTCAAGTTCACACTCGTATAGCAAAGTAACCACAGGTGGAGTTCAGCACATTAACTATGGACATGCTCAACTAATGTTTGATAGCCAGAAAGTACCACAATACCTTTTGTCTTCATTTTGATGAATATATCTATTGTTTTATCATAATTTCAAACCAAACTTCTGTTCTTAAAAAGTTTTGCTTCATCATTTGGGGTTCCTCTGAAGCTCTAAAAAGCATATAAAGGCATCTTAAAAGTAATCCTCACTACTCTAGTGGTTTAATCCATATCTTCTGAAGTAATCCGATCAATATTTAGATCAACTATATAATTACAGTTTTTTTGTTTTGTTTTTTTACAATGTGAATATCCAACATAAACAAGAACAGAAGACTAACTTGGAAAAAAACTTCACTTGACAAACACAGACTACCAACTTACAAAATCAACATTACGCAATTAATAATCACAACACTCAACAAAATACAAAGGCAAACATGAGGGCTTAAATACAGAGACGGGGGCAACTAAGATATCAAAACAACCAATGACAAGACTAAACTGATAACAAGACAACCAATGACAGGACAGAACTACTAAACAAGATGACAAGACTAATAAATCAAGAACTAATGACAAACTAGAGCTGATAACAAGACAAATAAACATGAACCAATGAAAAGTCAAGACACATAAAACATGAGGGAAGCAAGAAACCACATGACTAAGACACATGACCAGACCATGAAGTAAACTAATTTCAAAATAAAAGATATGAAAACAAAACATGAACAAAACACGCAGAGATGACAGCAGAGCACTAGATGGCGCTACTGGAAGTGTAATCGAGATTGAAATCATAATCACCAAAAAAAACTGCTGTCAAGATTTATTATGAAAAAAGTTCTGGTCACCATTCACTTGCATTGTATGGACCTACAGAGCTTAAATACTCTTCCAAAAATCTTCATTTGAGTTCTGCAGAAGTAAAAAAGTCATACACATCTGGAATGGCATGAGGGTGAGTAAATGATGAGATAATTTTCATTTTTGGGTGAACTAACCCTTTCAGTAACCCCATGATAAGTGAAAGGCTTCAAGAAATATATCTTGAAGTTCCTTGAGAACATAAACAGGATATTTGAGACACCTTTAAAGGGCCAGTGTGGCAGCTGAGGAACCTCAAATGTTACCTCGAGTATATGTTCATTTTTACAGTGAGTGTATCATACATACTATTATGATACTACTATTTATGTTTATGACATAAATATGCTTGAGTCCTTTTATTATGGTTCTCCACTGCATGGAATTATATTATAATGAACACAAGAGGGCAGCAATAGAATATGATACTGAAGTGGCTATGAATTCACTCGCATCTCAAACAGCTTGAACTGCAATTTACACTAAATCGCACACCAGGGCTATGTTCAGAGTACCATACTACCATCCTACTCATACTGTTACTGCAGTATGCAGTATGTATAATGTGCATAGTTTGCATTTCCTGCATGGAATACCTGGATGACTTAATAAATGTGCAGTATACAACCAGAACACACTGCGCTTGGTCCTCTATCCAATGCAATGCATGGCTCTACTCTTGACTCAGTCTCTGATCAAACTACCAAAGCTTTTTAAACAAAATACACTGAATTAAATTTAAAATGTAAGGTCATATAGCATACTACTGTTAATTGTTGCATATTGCATGCTGTTTCGCTGTGAAAAAGGAAAGTTGCCTAATCGAATATATATATTTAGTATTCCAAACTTTTGGCTGCCAATGTATAAAATTGGAACTTTTATTCACCAAAGTGGCATTCAACTGATCACAATGTATAGTCGGGACATTAATAACGTGTAAAATTACAATTACAAAAAAAAAATAATAAAATAAAAAAAATACTTCAAAGAGTTCTCATCAAAAAATCCTCCACGTGCAGCAATGACAGCTTTGCAGATCCTTGGCATTCTAGCTGTCAGTTTGTCCAGATACTCAGGTGACATTTCACCCCACACTTCCTGTAGCACTTGCCATAGATGTGGCTGTCTTGTCGGGCACTTCTCACGCACCTTACAGTCTAGCTGATCCCACAAAAGCTCAATGGGGTTAAGATCCATAACACTCTTTTCCAATTATCTGTTGTCCAATGTCTGTGTTTCTTTGCCCACTCTAACCTTTTCTTTTTGTTTTTCTGTTTCAAAAGTGGCTTTTTCTTTACAATTCTTCCCATAAGGCCTGCACCCCTGAGTCTTCTCTTTACTGTTGTACATGAAACTGGTGTTGAGCAGGTAGAATTCAATGAAGCTGTCAGCTGAGGACATGTGAGGCGTCTATTTCTCAAACTAGAGACTCTGATGTACTTATCCTCTTGTTTAGTTGTACATCTGGTCTTCCTCATCTCTTTCTGTCCTTGTTAGAGCCAGTTGTCCTTTGTCTTTGAAGACTGTAGTGTACACCTTTGTATGAAATCTTCAGTTTTTCGGCAATTTCAAGCATTGTATAGCCTTCATTTCTCCAAACAATGACTGACTGATGAGTTTCTAGAGAAATCTATTTATATTTTGCCACTTTTGACCTAATATTGACCTTAAGACATGCCAGTCTATTGCATACTCTGGCAACACAAAAACAAACACAAAGACAATGTTAAGCTTCATTTAACGAATCAAATAGCTTTCAGCTGTGTTTGATATAATGGCAAGTGATTTTTAGCATGATTACTCAAGGATAAGGAGTTGGAGTGATGGCTGCTAGAAATGGGGTCTGTCTAGATTTGATCAAAAATGACTTTTTTCAAATAGTGATGGTTCTGTTTTTTTACATCAGTAATGTCCTGACTATACTTTGTGATCTGCTGAATACCACTTTGGTGAATTAAAGTAATGTTTAGTAAAAGTTAAAGATTGTCGCTCCTTTATTAAAATGTATTAAGTAAAATTAAAATGTAATCATTAATGCAAACATCAATAGTGATTATTTTAATGGATCTACTACAGTAAGCATCATGTAAGCATCATAAAATATGTAATTACATGAATCATTGTTATTATAAGCCACACTTGCAACAATGCACCACTCAATTGTCCTGTCCTCTCTGGGGGAAAGTTTGTAATTAAACCTCAGCTTTAGCAACTAATGTTTATAACTCTTAATAGGCCTATAATTTTTCGCAGAGCTGTATTCTTTTTCAGACATTACAAGAGATAATTGATGTGAAAACTCTGTTGAGTGTACCCTTTATGTTAGTTTAAACTTTTATTAAACTGATCACAGCAACAAAGAATACAGTACAAATCATATAGGTACAGTGGGTATAAAGGTCTGAGTCCACAATGAACATTCAAAATCAGGAAATAGTTTCAGGATTTTGAAAAATTTAAATATAACCGTATAAGATATAAAATAAATTAGAAAGTTCCAGAACCAGTGCAGTTGCCTTTGTCACATACTTAAATGTAGTTAGTCAATATGGGCAATATTTGCATACTTCAATAGCTTAAACGTGGAAATGAAAGCACCAGGGCTGAATGCTGCTGAATGGGGACACAGATGAGATTTTATGCGCTGGAGAAGTGTTTAGTACAGATAATGTGTGATGTCAAAGTGCAGGGGTGAACAGGTGCAGGGCAGGTATGTCAGCGCTGATGCTCGTTGGTTGTCATGGAAACAGGCATTGCAGATGTTGTCATCATGGGTGTGTGCTGTGCTAATGTACACAAACCAACATTGGGATGTTGGGGTGGCTTTTGTAGCTCTTCATGGTCAGTTGCTATTGGGATCATATGACATGTACTGTACCTGTAGGCTATACTGTTATGTTTAGTCTCAATTGGACAAATAGAACTTTAAACAAGCATAAACATTGTTCCCATTGGCTCCCATGCTGTCTGTTGATTTAAAAAAAAATTCTCATGATATCGAAAAAGAACTCAAAGAGAAAATAATTAATGCACTGTAACTTCGGCAATCCATCTTTGGGCTTCCAGTGTCACAGTGATTTATCATTTCCAATGTAAGTGTTTGATTTCACAGGAAATCAGTCAGGACGGTTCTTTGTACTACTGCACGACTCAAACAATGACAATGAGTTTTCAAATGTTGTTGGAGGCTGGCACGGTGACCTCAACATTGAAGCCCCCATCTGACAGAGCAACCTAAAGCCTAACCCTAACCCAAACCTAACCCTAACCCTAGTTCGCCTAGAATCGGCCCTGCATAAGATAGCTTTGTGTGAGGAACAAAACTGTAAAATCTGAAATTAATCTTACACTCCTTGTCTAGCCAGCATGTTGCTTTGGTTACTACACATGTGATAACCTTTTTTCCATCAATGATGTCAACATGCCTTTTTGAATCTGGACTGAAATGCAGGCGGTGGGAGTATTATCGGTGATTCCACACTAAATTTAAGTCTGTTCCTTACACAAAGCTATCATATACCTTCAGAAGACTAGGAATACAACAAACAAAATTTGTGCAGACTACTTTAATGATGCTTCTTATATCCTATTTGGAGCTTGTCAGCCTTGGTCACTGTGAAGTGTTGTTGTAAGTTCTTCAGAACAAAATAACAGCACAGGTGTAGAAGAATGACAACTGTTATTTTAGGTTTAAACTATTCCTTTGCTTTGCTATTCTTTGTAGGGAACAATCTAATATTGCACAAAAGGGAAGGCCAGAGGAGCAGCATGAGGAATCCAAAGTTCCTATACATGAGTGATGTACGGTCATTACCATATACCACAGCATGCATTTGGACTAGAGAGAACAACAGGACCGGTTTACAATTAAATTGCCAAACCCACACTGACTCTGTTGAGATGAATGAATATTGTGTGTAGTCTTTGTAGGAGAGAAAGATGATATTTGTTGAAACTCATTAGAAGTGACAACTCTTCATTCCAGATGGCTAAAGAACACATGAAATAAAGGGCTGGTGAGTCTCAAGGCGTATCTAATTTAATCTGGACTGTGTCAGGCAACATCGCATTATTGGGTTCAACAAAAATAATTTATTAATGCTGAAGACCCCTCAGTTCAGAAGACAGTCTTAGCCACCAAAAGAGAGAGCACTATCTCTTTGCTGTAATTCTTTCAATTTAGGCTGCAGAATTCAAAACATAGTGTACTTCCCTCTCTTTTGATGTAAATAGCATGTAGAAACAGTACAGCATTTACAAGTCTCTCTGTAAGTATCAGCATTCACCCACCACCTTCCATCTATATGTCTCATTTGTCATCGTCATTTATTGCCTGTGGATGGCAGGCGTTTCAACCTGATCAAAGAGCAGTCTAAACACTCACACTACATGTGGAGACATTTTCCTCTGCGTGGAAAAGAACATTATTTCTCATCGTTCTTTTCAACAGGGGCTTTGAGCAAAAATGCTTCATTAGAAATTCAAGAATGAGATGGATGCTCATTTTGATCACCAGAACAAAAGCTTTACGAGTTTAGCTTTACAACACATTTCTCTCAATTAAATCTAATAGGCTTAATTCTCAAATTTTAAAATCAACACAGTGAAACATTTTTGTCAGTAAGCCACAAGAGGCCATGTGTTACAGTAATTTCACCATGGGTGCATTTTTAAACCCTCACAGGTCTGTTCTGATGGGGTCAAGAAAAGCAGGGTGTGGCGGGATGAACGAGGCACAGACAATTATTCTCAAGTGCACAGTCCCACAAAGGGGGTGTTTTATTGTGACATATAATATGTCACACTTATGTAATAATAAGTAAAAGGAGAACTTAATGGTGCGTGGTGTCTTCGGTGCAAGGGTGGGGTGAGCGTGTTGGGTGTCTGTGTTCGTGAATCCGGTGTTTCGTGAAGTTTCCGCAGAATGCGTGCGGTGATCGGCGCTCACTCGTTGCTGGAGTCTGGAATTGAAAGAGATAGAGAAGAGGATTAGTGTCATGCCTTGGAGATGGTGCTCCCTGTCTTCCTCTTCCTCCGGCGTTTAAATCCCCTCCAGTTGATCGTTCGCAGGTGATGCCGATCAGCGTCTGCAATCCACGGTTGATTGGCAAATGAGCTCCAATTCCAAGGCGACGCAGAAACGCATGGGATACTCGCCACAAGGGATAAAACAATGCTAAATGCAAATAATGCAATGTAACTAACCAAACTAACCATATAATTGTGTGTAGTTAGGATAGCAAAATAAATATGCTTATTGTAGTGTAGACTACATCAATTACATTGACTTTTTACTTTATTTACTTTATTATTGTTTTTGCATCCAATGATGAACATGACACATGGCCTATTTAAGATGGCCTACCTCCTGTTCCCATCACTTCCTTTGTAAACAGACAGACCACTAGTGGCTGGAAGATAATATTACAACAAATTACCCTGCTACTCACTTATTAACTTCTAAAAGCATCTTGGTCTCGAGGCGCTACATAGACCAAACAATGTTTTTTTCTTTATTCACAAATCACGAGTAAACCACCAGATTATCAGTTCTTAAACATTTACTTTTCATCCTATTCCTTAAACAATTCTTATGACATCTAAACATCTTTACTATAGCACATTGTAAGAAGATACATTTTAACGTTTGCATTACATTACTAACTACATTTACCAGCTTCTCAAGTGTAATCAAACTGCATGGTAGCTCAACTGATAGAGTGTTGCACTTGTGATGTAAAGGATGTAAAGGGGTCAGAGTCCTGAAGAGCATGTGAGTCAACATGTGAGCCAAAAGTGTCACTGAAGCACCACGAAATGACATTGTTGCTTCAGCATTTGTGTTTTTCATCTCACATTTGCTTTTTCTGACGCTATCGGTTAGGTTTAGGTTTAAGGTTTAGGGTAGGGAGGTCAGTTTTGTTGATTTCAAACTCTATAAAGCAATAACCTTCAATACCTCATCTGTTTGGGAGAAAATTTTACTCACTTTTAGCACCATACAGTGGACATTTCACCTTTGAACTGCCACGATATGTGTACATGCTGTATGTCACATACTGTAATTTCTATGAGATCAGGCAGTTAAAAGTCTTTTAAGGCTGTGCTTCCAAACTCTACAGTATTTTGGTGCAAATTCATCTTTAACTCATTAAATTAGGTAGATGCCAACATGGGAAGCCATAATATTTCAGATGTTTGACTGAGGTTGTTTTTTACATTAGTTTTATACGATAAACAATTTTGGTAGCTACCATGTTGGGTCATCACTTTGTTGGGCCTCATGTATTCAGATAGAAGACAAAGGCAGGCCTAACACTGTCGTAAAACCTAACTTAGGCCCACATACCAAGTCATAAATCTTACTGATAAAAACCGTGCCAAAATCAAACAAAGGGAGTCCAAAACAGACTACAAATCCCATGAAGCCTTGCTCACTAAAGGATCGAACTCTCAACTCTTATTGGATGAGGCACGCAACAGAATGTCCCTCAACCATGACATCATCAGGAGTAGAAATACCTCTGAAATGCTTCCGGGATTTGCTTCCAGCAACTTTGCTCGCTATGTGTAGATGCAGCTCATTGCTGCTCTCAGGTGTAGCCTCGTGGCACAAGGAAGTAACGTCCAACTTGAAACTGTGGCCATACAATCTCCATCTTGCTGGACGAGTTGAGATTACTCTGTGTTCCACTGAACACTCTAACGGATCCGAAGGAGACTGCCGAGCAATCCGCATCTTCATCCGTTTGTCTGCAGAGGTGAAGAGAAAAGATTTCTCTTCCATCTTCAATCAAGTCGACGTCGCTGATTTCTCCGCCAGCCCGCCAAGTATCAGCAGCCGTGCCGCCCGCCGACAGAGCGAGGAAACAGCCTCCCATCATCACCCGAGCCTCGAGGATCCGAGTCAGAGTTAAAGGACGGATGAACACACATTCGTCTGTGTCCTCATGCGATTCAAGTAAGAGGTTTACGTCTGGGCAGAGATAGAATATTATAGAGTGTTCCCTATCTGTCACTCACTCAACGTTGGTGTCAATGTAGTGACACTAGGGGTCACTCCTGGGAGCCCGAGACACCTCTGGTCTTTGATAAAAGGCCAATGAAAATTGGCGAGTGGTATTTGCATGCCACTCCTCCGGACATACGGGTATAAAAGGAGCTGGTATGCAACCACTCATTCAGATTTTCTCTTCGGAGCTGAACGGTCATGCTCATTGAGCTGAATAGCACTGTTCATTCACCTCTGCTGGATCTGACGGCGCATTTCAGCGGCTTCTCCCTCCTCTGCACTGGTGCACTGCAGAGAACGCCCCTGGGCGCTTCAGCAGAAAAACAAGAGAGTATACATTCTGAAAGAGCGTTTTTCCCCTCTTAAAGAGTATATTTCTCAAAAAGAGCGCACACTCGGAACGTCTTTTTAAAGACACGTCTTTCTAAAGATGCCTTTCCAATCGTGTGTTATTCCTGCTTGCGGTCATTTTCTCTCAACTTCGGATGGTCATGATCGCTGTCTTTCGTGTCTGGGCACGACCCATACGGAGGCAGCGTTTATGAATGGTTCATGTTCTCACTGCGAGAACATGACCATGGCAACGCAGCGGCTCCCCACCTCAGTCCTCCTACCTATGGGTATGAGGTCAGTGTGGCTAGCACTGGGGGCGATTTGGGGACCTCAATGGGATCGCCTCCACTGGGTATCCCCCCGCGGACCTCCCATAACCCCAGCACGCTCATCTGCCCAAATCGGGCTTCCGGATGAGTTCGCCGGCTCATCGCACGGCGAGTCTGGCTTCTTGTTCGGGGCCCACGAAGATGATGAGCTCTCGAGCGCAGCATCAGAGAGCGGGCTTATCCAGTCGGACGCAGAAGCCTCAGCTGGGCTTCCCCCTTCGGGGACGGTCGCCCAGTTACAGGCCGATGCCGAAATGATGGACATGCTTTCCCAGGCGGCCGCGAGCGTCGGGCTAAATGGAACCCTCCGCTCTCCCCTGAACCCTCGCGGCTTGATGATTGGTTTCTGGGCTCGCGGCCAGACAGCCATGCCCCGCTCCAGTGCCATTCTTCCCGGAGGTGCATGAGGAACTGACAAAGTTGTGGGAGGCACCTTTTACTGCCCGACCCCGACTCCGCAGTTCCCCCGCTCTCACTACCCTCGATGGCGGGGCGGCCAGGGGCTATACGGTGATTCCCCCGGTGGATAAGGCGCTCGCGGTGCACTTATGCCCGAAGAGCGCCGCCACCTGGCGTGGACGCTCTAAGCTCCTGTCCAAGCCCTGTAGGCTCACGTCATCCCTGACGGCTAAGGCCTACAGCGCTGCTGGACAAGCCGCCTCTGCCCTGCACGCCATGGCTCTCCTGCAGGTCCACCAAGCCAAGGCGCTGAAAGAACTGCACGAGGGTAGTTCCGCCCCGGATTTGATGCAGGAACTGCGCTCGGTGACCGACCTCGCCCTCCGGGCGACGAAGGTCACGGCACGGTCTCTCGGGCGGACGATGGCCACACTAGTGGTCCAGGAGTGCCACCTGTGGCTCAACCTGGTCGTGATGGGCGAGGCCGACAAGACACGGTTCCTTGCTGCCCCCATTTCCCAGGCAGGCCTATTCGGCGACACCGTTGAGGACTTTTCCCAGCAGTTCTCGACGGTAAAGCAGCAGACGGAAGCAATCCAGCACATCCTACCCCGGCGCGGCTCAAGACCCCGCACCCCGTCTGCTCGTCGCCAAGGATGTCCCCCTGCGGTGAATGCACCGGCTCCGGCGTGGAGCCCACCGTAGGAAGCCGACGCCACCCGTCTCACAGCCGGTGCCGAAGAACCCACGGAAGTCCTCGAAGCGCCCCTGAGACGGGCAACCCAGACGAGGGAACCCACTCACGTGGAGCTGGTAGAAAGACCACTCCATCCCCCGGTGGAGGGCCGGGTGGAAAATCTTTTGTTGCCTTTTTGTTTGATTTTGCCGCACGCCCAAGTGGCTGCGGTACCCAACAGTTCAGCAAAAGAGCGGCTTCCTTCCTCCCAGGGTCACATACCCGGTGTGTACGGTCGTCAACACGACTACCGTCCATGGGCTTTTTCTTGCAGGATTGGCACTCCAGCGGTGCCCTTTCCGCCCCTGAGCGCCCAGCTGTGGCACAAATCCACCCTCGATGTGACGGGTCGCGAGGACAGGCCTCTTCCCCCCCCGTCCCAGGCTGTTCCGGGGGTGGTCACAAGGAGCCAGGTAAGTGCTTCGATGTCCCTAGACTCAGCACGGCCATGACGTGCTGTGGCACCTCGCACTCCGCCTCGCCGCAAGGCCCCACCTGCTGGTACATCCGACGACGTTGTCCCCTTGGTCCCCCCACAAGGAATTTGGACGCATGAAGAGGCCTGTCCTCGTGACCCGTGGAGGCTGTTACATCTTGTGCTTCCCAATCCATCGCGGTGGTTGGTACGGACCGTCCGACTCGGCTACGCGATTCAGTTTGCCAGGCGCCCGCCCAGGTTCAGCGGTATTCACTTCACCTTGGTCAAGGGCGAAAACGCTGTTACCCTGCACGCGGAGATCGCTACCCTCCTACGGAAGGGCGCGATAGAACCTGTCCCTCCAGCCGAGATGAAGAAAGGGTTTTACAGCCCCTACTTCATCATACCAAAAAAAGGCGGTGGGTTGCGGCCAATCTTGGACCTGTGAGTACTGAACCGGGCTTTACACAGACTCCCGTTCAAGATGCTGATGCAAAGACGCATTCTGGCGAGCATCCGGCATCAAGATTGGTTTGCGGCGGTAGACCTGAAGGATGCGTACTTTCACGTCTCGATCCTTCCTCGACACAGACCCTTCCTGCGGTTCGCGTTCGAGGGTCAGGCATATCAGTACAAAGTCCTCCCTTTTGGCCTGTCCCTGTCTCCTCGCATCTTTACGAAGATCGCAGAGGCTGCCCTTGCCCCGTTAAGGGAGGTGGGCATTCGCATTCTCAACTATCTCAACGACTGGCTAATCTTAGCTCACTCTCGAGACGTGTTATGCGCACACAGGGACCTGGTGCACTCACACCTCAGCCGACTAGGGCTTTGGGTCAACTGGGAAAAGAGCAAGCTCCTCCTGGTTCAGAGCATCTCTTTTCTTGGTTTGCAGTTGGACTCAGTCTCCCTGACGGCACGCCTTACGAACGAGCACGCCCAGTCGGTGCTGGCCTGTTTGAAGGCATTCAAACAGAAAACAGCAGTTCCACTGAAACTTTTTCAGAGGCTCCTGGGGCATATGGCATCCTCGGCGGTGGCCACCCTGCTCGGGTTGATGCATATGAGGCCGCTTCAGCACTGGCTCAAGACTCGAGTCCCGAGACGGCCATGGCACCACGGGACACACCGCGTGGCCATTATGTCGGTCTGTCACTGTCTTTTCAGCCCTTGGACCGACCTCTCGTTTCTACGAGCAGAACTGGTCTCCAGGTGCGTCGTGGTCACGACAGACGCCTCCAAAATGGGCTGGTGTGCTGTTTGCAACGGGCACGCAGCCGCCGGCCTCTGGACGGGTCTGCGGCTGCGTTGGCACATCAACTGCCTCGAGTTACTGCCAATTCTGCTCGCCCTGCGGAGGTTCCGGCCGTTGATCCAGGGCAAGCACGTGCTAGTTCGGACAGACAGCATGGCAGTGGTAGCATATGTCAACCGCCAAGGCAGTCTGCGATCCCGCTGTATGTCACAACTCGCCCGCCGTCTCCTCCTCCGGAGTCAGCAGCACCTCAAGTCGCTGCGAGCCACTCACATCCCGGGCAACCTCAACACTACAGCGGACGCGCTGTCATGGCAGGTTTCCCTCAGGGGAG
The DNA here is from genome assembly GCF_019703515.2 of Myxocyprinus asiaticus. Taxonomy (NCBI): domain Eukaryota; kingdom Metazoa; phylum Chordata; class Actinopteri; order Cypriniformes; family Catostomidae; genus Myxocyprinus; species Myxocyprinus asiaticus. The sequence continues at coordinate 43,584,159 of NC_059358.1, forward strand.
AGTGGAGACTCCACCCTCAGGTGGTCCAGCTGATTTGGAGTCGATTCGGTCGGGCACAGGTGGACCTGTTCGCCACCCAAGAATCCTCCCACTGCCCGCTCTGGTACGCCCTCACCGAGGCTCCCCTCGGCATAGACGCGCTGGCACACAGCTGGCCCCCTGGCATTCGCAAATATGTATTTCCCCCAGTGAGCCTACTTGCACAGACGCTGTGCAAGGTCAGGGAGGACGAGGAGCATGTCGTCCTGGTAGCACCCTACTGGCCCACCCAGATGTGGTTCTCGGACCTCACGCTCCTTGTGACAGCCCCCCCGGCAAATTACCCCGAGGAAGGACCTTCTTTCTCAGTGACGGGGCACCCTCTGGCACCCGCGCCCAGACCTCTGGAATCTCCATGTCTGGTCCCTGGACGGGAGGCAGAAGACCTAAGTGGCCTACCACCCGCAGTGGTAGACACGATCACTCAGGCTAGGGCCCCCTCTACGAGGCACCTGTATGCCTTTTAGTGGCATCTATTCACGAAGTGGTGTTCTTCTCGACACGAAGACCCCCAGAGATGCGCAGTAGGATCAGTGCTTTCCTTCCTGCAGGAGAGGTTGTAAGGGAGGCTGTACCCTTCCACCTTGAAGGTGTACGTTGCTGCCATAGCAGCACACCACGATGCAGTTGACGGTAAGTCCTTAGGGAAGCACGACCTGATCATCAGGTTCCTAAGAGGCACCAGGAGGCTGAATCCCTCCAGACCGCCCCTCGTTCCCTCATGGGATCTCTCCGTAGTTCTTCAGGGTCTACAGAGAGCCCCCTTTGAGCCTTTGCAGTCAGCCGAGCTTAAGGCACTCTCCCTGAAGACTGCCCTCCTGACTGCGCTCACTTCCATCAAGAGGGTAGGTGACCTGCAAGCGCTCTCTATCAGCGAAACGTGCCTGGAGTTTGGTCCAGGCTATTCTCACGTGATCCTAAGACCCCGACCGGGCTATGTGCCCAAGGTTCCCACCACTCCTTTTAGGGACCAGGTGGTGAACCTGCAAGCGCTGCCCCAGGAGGAGGCAGACCCAGCCCTGTCGTTACTGTGTCCAGTGCGCGCTTTACGCATCTATTTGGATCGTACACAGAGCTTTAGAGTCTCTGAGCAGCTCTTTGTCTGCTTTGGTGCACAGTGGAAAGGAAGCGCTGTCTCCAAGCAGAGGATCGCCCACTGGCTTGTTGATGCCATAACTATGGCATATCTCACCCAAAACATGCCGCCCCCGGTAGGGCTACGAGCCCATTCTACCCGTGGTGTTGCGGCTTCTTGAGCCCTGGCCAGGGGTGCCTCTCTAACAGACATTTGCAGAGCAGCGGGCTGGGCAACACCCAACACCTTTGCAAGGTTCTACAACCTCCGGGTGGAACCGGTTTCGTCCCAGGTAGTGGCACGCACCCCCCGACTAGACCTGGTGGCCCAGTCGGATAATCCCCCTTCTTTTTTAGGGAGTGGAAAAAGAGAAGGGGAAAAGAGGCCACGACTGGGTTAAGCCTGTCTCTATCTTTGGGTAGTCGACTTGTCCCCAAAAAGGGCCGTTCGACACTCATAACTGTGTTGAGGAAGGTTACGTGGCGACCTGGTGTGCTGGCTATGAGGCACACAGCAATTCTGCCCACCACACACCGCCAGTTCACGTAACACCGTTCAGCCTTGTGGCGTTTTGTATAGGGACCCCTAGTGTCACTACATCGACACCAACGTCGAGTGAGTGACAGATAGGGAACGTCATGGTTACTGATGTAACCTCCGTTCCCTGATGGAGGGAACGAGACGTTGGTCCCTCCTGCCACAACGCTGAACTACCCACTGAAATGGCCAGACCTTATATCGGCTCCTCAGCGTAAAACCTGAATGAGTGGTTGCATACAAGCTCCTTTTATACCCGTATGTCCAGGGGAGTGGCATGCAAATACCACTCGCCAATTTTCATTGGCCTTTTATCAAAGACCAGAGGTGTCTCGAGCTCCCAAGAGTGACCCCTAGTGTCACTACATCGACACCAACGTCTCGTTCCCTCCATCAGGAAACGGAGGTTACACCAGTAACCATGACGTTATTCTTGTGTATCAAGGTTATTGCTTGTACAGTTTACGGACCACCGAGTCTGCTCTTTGCGGCTAATACTCAAGGTATTAATTATTACGAATGAGATCTGCTGTATTGTAGTCCAACCACATTGGACTGTTGTGCATTTCCATCATCGCGGTTGAGACCGGCACACTGAGTTTATCCATTAAAGAACCAAAGACCGCGGGACGGTTTACGAGCCGTCCACCGCGTCTCTGAGTGATAAACTAACAGCTGCTTTCTCTCCCACGATCACAAAATCGGCTTTGGGTCCGTCACTTTATTCTCTCTCTCTCTCTCTCTCTCTCTCTCTCTCGTACTAACCACACACACACACGTGCGACCCCTCACAAACATTCTCGCACACATTTTTGGCTAGTGTATAGCTTCATGATAAAGCTCAGCTTTGTCCCTAAGCTATCGTACAAGCAGATACACGTGGTAAACTGGTAGACGCCATTGACTGGTTTCTCTCCGCCCACATTCGCGGCCATATTCTCTGGCCGGAAGTCTCGCGTGACATACTCTCCACGAGAGTCACGTCCGCCATTTTGTGCGCGTCCCTCCTTACTTTTAATCAATGTTTCATCGATGTTAACAATTGATGATTATCTTTGATAGTTGTTGATTTAAAGGATTAAAAAAAAGCCAACACTGATTCAAATCAATGTTCTATTGATTTTAATAATTAATAATTATCTTTGATAATTATTAATTATTGCTAATAACCAAACCCGCTCCTAAACGTAGCTCACTACATTTACTGGAGCCCCATATTATGTTTTAATGAGTTAGATTCTGTTATTTAATTTAAATATTAATTAATAACTAAATAAATAATTACCAATTATTTCTGATAGTAACACTGATCTAAACAACCAGTAAAGCCCTACAACTTGTTCTCCGAATTAAAATGTGGGTCTTATGGCAAAACCATTTGAGAACAGACTGCTCTTATGGAAAATCAGTGACTGGAGGTCAAATGTTTTATCTGCTAAAATCAGTGAATGCTTTCTGAATGTCTGAACTGCCCCTCCCAGTGGCCAAAGCAGGAACTACAGTTGCAACTCACTGCACAAATGCAATAACTTTGAATGGATGTGACATGAAAGGCAGAGCACATCAGATTTTCAGAGACATTTGAGTTTTAATTACAATAAAATACTTCTAGCCCTAAACACAACTATAACAGTACTGAGACCAAACCATTGTTCTTGTTCTTGTTGCAGTGTTTCCTACAGAATTCAGCTCCCCCCCCCCCCAACCCTTTATATAGTTTATTATTTATTATATTTATATTATATATTAGTAACATTTGAAAGTTTAAATTAAATTAATAGCAAAAAAAAATTATTGCAAAAGTTTATCTGTAGCTAGCTACACATCGTCATATGAACACTGAACAACACTGATTCAGGGAGTTCATTCAGTGAAGGATTCATCAGACTGTGCACTTTATAATGGGGCCCATTTACCGCATTACTTTTTGGAACCCAGTCAACTTGAATATTATATAATTGTGATATAATACTGAATAATAATAATCAGGGGCTAAAATTCATTTCTGAAAATGAGTCTTGTTCTTGGCAGATTCCTTTAACAAATACTTTAACAGGAAGTTAAAGGGCAGTTCACCCAAAAATGAAATTTCTGCCATTATACATCCTCAGGGCTCTGTGAATTTGCCTCTTCCGTAGAACACCAAAGGAGATGTTAGACAGTATGTCTCAGTCACCATTCACTGTCACTGCATCTTTCTTTGCATACAATGAAAGTAAATGATGACTGAAACTATCATTCTCCCTTAATAATTATCTTAATAATTCTCCTTTTAAGTTCCATGGTAGAAAGAAACAACACAAAGGTAAGTGATGACAGAATTTTCTTTTTTGAGTGAACAGTCACTTTAAGAATTCAAGTCAATACTCACCATTTACATAAAAATGGCCGTTTAATGTTCACAAAATGCATTAAAAAAATTAACAAATGATATCCTGAGACAACCTTACTTATATAGCCTAATAATGTATGTATATTACTGATAGATTTATCATTTTATTTTCACATTATGTATATTTCTAATATATAGTATTCATTTTACTATATTATTTTTGTTTATGTATATTACATATTTATTAAAACTGCTCTAGAGAGATGAGAGATGTAGCCTAATAGTTAAAGTGTTTCTCCTCACCTTGCAGCTGTGCAGGTCTGGTTGTACACAAGGCCTTTTTTCATATCTTGATTTTATTTCTATGGATCATTCAGCCCTACACAATGCAAAGACGTGTTGTTTTTGCGTTATTTTGCAGCATGCGCTAATTTTATCTCATCACATTCAATTCAGATTGCAAGCCCACAACTTGGGTATCCTCTTTGCTATGGTGCTGGAGATTCAGTAGTGGCGGAGCGCCGCTACTGAAGAGCGGTGCAGGAAACACTGTCTTATAGTTTCTGAGATCTGACGTACAAGCTTATCGTGATTAAACAAGCTTTGCAATTTGCATCTTTCACCTGGCTGTCCGTGTGGCAATGCAATGTTTCCATTACAGATTACATAAAAAAAGGCATTTCTGCTGCAAGACAAACATGCCACTCCAACATTGTCCAATTAAAAAGGAGAATTACTCTATTATTGTTTTGATAGATCATCTGCACCCGAAAACAGCAAGCTTTTAGCTGGCTAAAGGTGCTGGTCTTTGAAGTGTGAAATCAATACAAGGCACATTTCATAATTCATGTTTCCATGTTGTCTGAATAATAATTGTTTTTGCCATCACATAGCAAATATTTTCTTTTCCTCTTGTTGGCACTCATGTGCTCAGACAGGAGACAAAGGCAGGCCTAAACACCATCATAAAGCCTGACTGAGGCCTGTAGGAACACTCAAAGCCTGATAACACAGAATCAGCCACCAAAATCAAACAAAGGGAGTCTAAACAGACTACAGATCCCATCAAGCCTTGCTCAGTTTACACCTAGGTGTGAAATTCTGAAGGATCGAACTCTCAACTCCTATTGGATGAAACACATGATAGAACGCATCCCTCAACCATGATGTCATCGAGATTTTAAAACCCCAGAGATTCCTCCTAAGCTTGCTTCCAGTGACAGTATGCGCCGCATCTAGTTGCAGCCCTGCTGCTCCCAGGTGTAGCCTCGTTGCCCATGGAAATAACGTACGTACCTGAACTTTGGCCATACGATCTCCATCTTGCTGGACAAGCCAAGATTAACCGTGTTCCACCGAGCATGCCAATGGATCTGAAGGAGACCGCTGAGCAATCCGCATCTCACCCTTTTGCCTGCAGAAGTGAAGAAAGAAGATTTCTCTTCCTTCTTCAACTGAGTCGACTTCGCTGATATCTCTGTCAACCCACTGAGAATCAGCTGCCATACCGCCCTCCAACAGAACGAGGAAACGGCCTCCTGTCATCACCCGAGCTTCGAGGAACCAAGTCAGAGTCAAACGATGGACAAACACACATTCTACCTGCGTCCTCACGTGACTCAATTAACAGGTTTACGTCTGGGCAGAGATAGATTATTATAGTGTGTTATTCTTGTGTATCAAGGTTATTGCTTGTACAGTTTACGGACCACCGAATCCGCTCATTGCTGCTAATTATACTCAAGGTATTACTGTAACTCACTGTTACCACAAATTAGATTTGCTGTGTTGTCGTCCAACCACACTGGGCTGTTTGTGCATTTCCGCCATCGCGGGGGAGACCGGTACACTGAGCATCCATTAAAGAAACAACAGCCGTGGTGAATGGCTCGGAGTCTGTCTCTGAGTGATAAAACTAATGGTTGCCGTCTCTCCCACGATCGCTAAACCGGCTTCGGTACCGTTACCCTGTTCTTTCTCTCTCGTACTAACAGCACATGCACATGACCCCTCACAAACATACCCGCACACACATTTGGTGAACAGATAACTTGGTGATAGAGCCCAGCTTTGTCCCCAAGTTATCGTACCAGTGAAGACACGTGTTAAATGGGCAGACGTCATTAACCAGTCTCTCCGCCCACATTCGCGGTCACATTCTCTGGCCAGAAACCTTGCATGACGTACACTCCACGAGAGCCACGCCCACCATTTTGTGCACTCCTTCTCTCCTTACACACACACACACACACACACACACCTACCCTCCTCTCATGTATTATAGACTTATCTGTTACCATATCTAATCATGTTACAGTTTAGTTTGTAGTTGGAAGTCGGAAGTTTATCGACTGCATTGTACTGATTATTGATTTTACTGCATCAACAAACTTTGTTATACTTTAAAAGAGAAGTGTTTTGGTATTGTTCTGCATGCACCTGTGCCAAGGGCTGGCGGGGGATGTCAGTGCTCAGATTCAAGCCTTCATAGTTTACCTCTTGAATCTCGATGTTCTTCAGACGTAGACTTTCCTAAGAGAACAAGCCTATATTGAGACTGTTATACTGTCTGGTTATTAGTCCCTGATTCCAGGGTGGTGCCCTGGCAATATTAATGCTTATTAATATTCTATTGATTTTGACAACTGATAGTTATCTTTTGATGATTTTTGATTTTAAGGATTAATAAGCTAATGTTGATTCTAATCAATTTTCTATTGTTTTAATAATTAATTATTATCTTTGATAATTATTCAAAGATAATAATTAATAACCAAACCTGCTCCTGAACGAAGCCCCAGGTGAAAGGTGAAAAGGCAGTATGCGCCACATAATATATATATATATATACTGCCAATCTCTAATATATAACAGACGCACACTATGACACTAGGTTTTTCCATTCCACAAAATTATATACATTTAAAAAAAGGGATGGCCTTTTGTTTGAATGGTTATATGAGTGTCGGGTGAGTGCTACTCCACATGCTTTCTACAAGCTGGTGTGAACTTGAACTTTGATACCAGTGGTGCTTTGAAACACAGTCTAAATGAAGAGTTATATGAAACATGGCCTTGGGGTGGATGTTGGGGTCTGGCTATGACCCAGTTAAATTCTCGTGATTAGTGGGCAACCTACACACTGTTGCAGTGCTCGAATACATTAATGCATTAATGCCAATGCAGTAGCCTACTCTCTGACCGAACTCACAAATCAATGGAAATTAAAATGTGTGGAGACAAATATGAACAGGGCAAAGCTTCATTTAACCTATTCTATGACTGCCGTTAAGGGCACAGTTAACAGTAAACATGCATAATGATGGAATAGCCACCCACCTGCTTTTCCTGGTAGCAAATACTGTGTGTAATTATTTCGAAAATCGTCAAGAGTACTAAAGCCTTGGCAAATGCAAGGATTTAAGTGGTGTGTCTGTGTGTGTATGTGTCAGATATGTGTTCAAATAACTTGTTTTAGAAATTAGTGTCAATCAAGTTAATTTATGTTAAGTTAAGCCCAAATATTGTCATCATTTCCTTACCCGTATGTAAGGTTGCCACTAAAATACAGGACTCTCTCAGGGGAGGGGGGTTTAAAACATGTAAACAAACCTGTTTACATGTTTTTTGCTATCTTAATTCTACTACTGCTAGAGAGCAGTACTCGATATAAGACAGGTGTTGGTAGTAGAAGAACTCAGTTTATAATGGACTGTTTTCATGTGTTTATTGTATGTTTCTGGTTCATTTATTTTCTAAATGTGATTTATCTGATTTTACTTGTAGAAGGACTTCACAGGCCTGAGTTTAATGTTTATTCACCGTCTGTACCATAGTGAGGACTATGAGCAGCATTTGGGGTGTGTGATTCATGAACTCTGGAGGCTTTCAAACTTTATGTAGCACCTTTTGCAGATTCTTAAGTGGATCAAGCCGCAATAAGGAATATAAGAACTTTTTGATTGGATTTACCACGCCACTAAGGAATATATTTGGAAAACCATTTGGATTACAACCAACAAGCAAACATCATGGTTACTTGTGTAACCTCCGTTCCCTGATGGAGGGAACGAGACATTTTGTCAATGTAGTGACACTAGGGGTCACTCTTGGGAGCCCGAGACACCTCTGGTCTTTGATAAAAGGCCGATAAAAATTGGCGAGTGGTATTTGCATGCCACTCCCCCGGACATACGGGTATAAAAGGAGCTGGTATGCAACCACTCATTCAGGTTTTATGCTGAGGAGCCGATATAAGGTCTGGCCATTTCAGCGGGTAGTTCATCGTTGTGGCAGGAGGGACACAACGTCGGGGGGAGCGGAGGGAACGGAGGTTACACAAGTAACCATGACGTTCCCTATCTGTCACTCACTCGACGCTGTGTCAATGTAGTGACACTAGGGGTCCCTATACAAAACACCACAATTGGCTGAACTGTGTTACGTGAACTGGTGGTGTGTGGTGGGCAGACTACTGTGTGCCTCATAGCCAGCATACCAGGTCGACACGTAACCTCCCCCAACATATTTATGAGTGTCGAACGGCCCTTTCTGGGGACAAGTCGACTACCCAAAAGATAGAAACAGGCTTAACCCAGTCGTGGCATCTTTTCCCCTTCTTTTTTGCACTCCCTAAAAAAAGAAGTGGGATTATCCGACTGGGCCGCCAGGTCTAGTCGGGGGGTGTCCCTCCCAAGGGGAAGACACCGTGGAGACCACACCTCGCCCAAAGAGAGGGGGGGATATTTAAGTGGAAGAATACGTCACATGTCTTTCCAACCATGTGGAGAGCCTTCAAGGTAGATCCTGCCCAATGGGGGAGGAGTTACTACAAACATGGAGACAGGGGCAGAGGGGTTCTGCCCAAGGAAGACACAGTTTGCCAGCAGGGAAACGAACTAGCAGAAGATATATATCGCATGGGGTTAGCCTTACAGGGAACCGCCACATGCGGAGCACCTACCCCAGAACAGGGCTCTTAATTAGCACGTGTACTGGGCTGGCAGCGAGTCTCTCTGAAAACTCGACTGCCACAGGGCTCGGAGGAAGTCAACCAGGGAACAAAGTTTGTGAACACTACTGGGAATTAATGGCGCATATCTTCAGCTCCAAGGGAGGTGGAAGGCGCTATGTGCAAGTGATACACCTGGCCAGCTATCCCGGGCTTATCCGCTTGTGTTGCGTGCCACTACCTGGGACGAAACCGGTTCCACCCGGAGGTTGTAGAACCTTGCACAGGTGTTGGGTGTTGCCCAGCCCACTGCTCTGCAAATGTCTGTTAGAGAGGCACCCCTGGCCAGGGCCCAGGGAGCTGCTACACCCCTGGTAGAATGGACTTGTAGCCCTACCAGAGGCGGCATGTCCTAAGCGACATATGCCATAGTTATGGCGTCAATGAGCCAGTGGGCGATCCTCTGCTTGGAGACAGTGCTTCCTTTCCGCTGTGCACCAAAGCAGACAAAGAGCTGCTCAGAGATTCTAAAGCTCTGCGTGCGATCCAAATAGATGCGTAAAGTGTGCACCGGACACAGCGACGACAGGGCTGGGTCTGCCTCCTCCTGGGGCAGCGCTTGCAGGTTCACCACCTGGTCCCTAAAGGGGTGGTGGGAACTTTGGGCACAGGATCATGTGAGAGTAACCTGGACCGAAATCCAGGCACGTTTCGCTGACAGAGAAGGCTTGCAGGTCACCTACCCTCTTGATGGAAGTGAGCGCAGTCAGGAGGGCAGTCTTCAAGGAGAGTGCCTTAAGCTCAGCTGACTGCAAAGGCTCAAAGGGGGCACTCTGTAGACCCTGTAGAACTACAGAGAGGTCCGATGAGGGAACGAGGCACGGTCTGGAGGGATTCAGCCTCCTGGCACCTCTTAGGAACCTGATGATCAGGTCGTGCTTCCCTAAGGACTTACCGTCAACTGTGTCATGGTGTGCTGCTATGGCGGCAATGTACACCTTCAAGGTGGAAGGGGACAGCCTCCCTTCCAACCTCTCCTGCAGGAAGGAAAGCACTGATCCGACTGCGCATCTCTGGGGATCTTCCCGACGGGAAGAACACCACTTAGCGAACAGACGCCACTTAAAGGCATACAGGTGACTCATAGAGGGGGCCCTAGCCTGAGTGATTGTGTCTACCATCGCAGGTGGTAGACCGCTTAGGTCTTCCATGTCCCATCCAGGGGCCAGACATGGAGATTCCAGAGGTCTGGGCGTGGGTGCCAGATGGTGCCCCATCCCTGAGAAAGAAGGTCCTTCCTCAGGGGAATTCGCCAGGGGGGAGCTGTCGCGAGGAGCGTGAGGTCCGAGCACCACGTCTGGGTGGGCCAGTAGGGTGCTACCAGGACGACCTGCTCCTCATCCTCCCTGACCTTGCACAGGGTCTGTGCAAACAGGCTTACTGGGGGAAACCCATATTTGTGCATGCCAGGGGGCCAGCTGTGTGCCAGCGCGAGGGGGGCCTCGGTCAGGGCTTACCAGAGTGGGCAGTGGGGAGGATTCTTGGGAGGCGAACAGGTGCACCTGTGCCTGTCGAATCGACTCCAAATCAGCTGGACCACCTGAGGGTGGAGTCTCCACTCTCCCCTGAGGGTAACCTGTTGTGACAGCACGTCCGCTGTAGTGTTGAGGTTGCCCGGGATGTGAGTGGCTTGCAGCGACTTGAAGTGCTGCTGACTCCAGAGGAGGAGACGGCGGGCGAGTTGTGACATACAACGAGAGCGCAAACCACCTTGGCGGTTGACATATGCTACCGTTGTCATGTTGTCTGTCTGAACTAACACGTGCTTGCCCTGGATCAACGGCTGAAACCTCTGCAGGGTGAGCAGAATTGCCAACAGCTCGAGGCAGTTGATGTGCCAAAGCAGTCGCGGACCCATCCAGAGGCCGGCGGCTGTGTGCCCATTGCAAACAGTGCCCCAGCCCGTTTTGGAGGTGTCTGTCGTCACCATGACTCGCCTGGAGACCAGTTCTAGAGGAACACCTGCCCGTAGAAATGAGAGGTTGGTCCATGAGCTGAAAAGACAGTGACAGACCTGCGTGATGACCACGCGACGTGTCCCGTGGCGCCATGCCCAAATCGGGACTCAAGTCTGGAGCCAGTGCTGAAGCGGCCTCATATGCATCAACCCGAGCAGGGTGGCCACCGCCGAGGATGCCATATGCCCCAGGAGCCTCTGAAAAAGTTTCAATGGAACTGCTGTTTTCTGTTTGAACGCCTTCAAACAGGCCAGCACCGACTGTGCACGCTCGTTCGTAAGGCGCGCCGTCAAGGAGACTGAGTCCAACTCCAAACCGAGAAAAGAGATGCTCTGAACCGGGAGGAGCTTGCTCTTTTCCTAGCTGACCCGAAGCCCTAGTCGGCTGAGGTGTGAGAGCACCAGGTCCCTGTGTGCGCACAGCATGTCTGGAGAATGAGCTAGGATTAGCCAGTCGTCAAGATAGTTGAGATCGCGAATGCCCACCTCCCTTAATGGGGCAAGGGCAGCCTCTTTGACCTTCATAAAGATGCGAGGAGACAGGGATAGGCCAAAAGGGAGGACTTTGTACTGATACACCTGACTCTCGAACGCAAACCGCAGGAAGGGTCTGTGTCGAGGAAAGATCGAGACGTGGAAGTACGCATCCTTCAGGTCTACCGCCGTGAATCGATCTTGATGCCGGACACTTGCCAGAATGCGTTTTTGCGTTCAGAACTCACAGGTCCAAGATTGGCCGCAACCCACCGCCTTTTTTCGGTACGATGAAGTAGGGGTTGAAAAACCCCTTCTTCATCTCGGCTGGAGGGACAGGTTCTATCGTGCCCTTCCGTAGGAGGGTAGCGATCTCCGCATAAGGTAACAGCGTTTTCATCCTTCACCAAGGTGAAGCGGACACCGCTGAACCTGGGCGGATGCCCGGCGAAGTGAATCGTGCAGCCGAGTCGGATGGTCCAGACCAGCCCTCGCGACAGATTGGAAAGCGCAAGCCATGCGTCCAAGTTCCGCGCAAGGGGGACCAAAGGGACAACGTCATTGGACGTACCGGCAGGTGGGGCCTCGCGCGGTGTGGAGCTCGAGGTGCCACACCACGTCGTGGCAGTACTGAGTCTAAGGACATCGAAGCACTTACCTGGCTCCTTGTGACCACCCCCGGAACAGCCTGGGACGGGGGAGGAAGAGACCTGTCCTTGTGACCCGTGGAGACTGTCACATCGGGGGTGGATTTGTGCCACAGCTGGGCGCTCAGGGGCGGGAGACTGCCGCTGGAGCGCCAAACCGCCAAATAGAATCGTGGTCGGTGGTCGTGATGCCGGCCGTGCACCCCGGATACGTGACCCAGGGAACAAGGAAACTGCTCTTGCTGAGCTCTTGAGTTCTGCAGCCACTTGGGCATGCAGCACAATTAAATGCAAAAGGTAACAAAAAGATGGAGATCTGCTTACCAGCTCCAGAGCAGCACATTTCGTTGTCCCTGGGTCGCCCGTCTCAAGGGCGCTTTGAAGCCTTTCACGGGTTCTGGGCGGCCGCGAGACGGGTGGCGTCTGCTTCCTGGCTCCACGCTGGGGCCGGGCCGCAGCTGGTGCAGTCACCACAGGGGGACGCCCTTGGCGATGAGTAGACGGGGTGTGGGATCTTGAGCCGCGCCGGGGCAGGATATGCCAGCTAGCATCCGTCTACTGCTCTACCATTGAAAACTGCTGGGCAAAGTCCTCGACGGTGTCGCCGAATAGGCCCGCCTGGGAAATGGGGGCAGCAAGGAATCGTGTCTTGTCGGCCTCACCCATCTCGACCAGGTTGAGCCAAAGGTGGTGCTCCTGGACCACTAGTGTGGCCATCGTCTGCCCGAGAGACCGCGCCGTGACCTCCGTCGCTCGGAGAGCGAGGTCGGTCGCCGAGCACAGTTCCTGCATCAATCCTGGGGCAGAACTACCCTCGTGCAGTTCCTTTATTACCTTGGTGGACTTGCAGGAGAGCCATGGCATGCAGGGCGGAGGCGGCTTGTCCAGCGGCACTGTAGGCCTTGGCCGTCAGAGACGACATAAACCTACAGGCCTTGGACGGGAGCTTTGGGCACCCGCGCCAGGTGGCGGCACTCTGCAGGCATAGGTGCACCGCGAGCGCCTTTATCCACCGGGGGATTGCCGAACAGCCCTTGGCCGCCCCACCATCGAGGGTAGTGAGGGCGGGGAAGCTGAAAAGATCGGGACCGGGCAGTAAAAAGTGCCTCCTGCAACCTTGTCAGCTCTTCATGCACTTCCGGTAAGAAAGGAACGGGGGCGGGGCGTGGCTTTGAGGGGCTGCCCGGGAAAGCATGTCGTCATCTCCGCGTCAGCCTGTGACTGGGCAATCGACCCCGAAGGGAGGAGCCCAGCTGAGGCTTCCGACTGGATGAGCCCGCTCTCCGATGCTGCGCTCGAGAGCTCATCACTTTCGCGGGCTCCAAATAAGAGGTCGAACTCGCTGTGAGATGAGCCGGCGGACTCATCCGGAAGCCCGATCGGGGCAGATGAGCATGCTGGGAAATGGGAGGTCCGCGGGGGGATACCCGGCGGAGGCGGTCCCATAGGGGTCCCCAAATCGCCCCCAGTGCTAGCTGCACTGGCCTCATACCCATGGGTAAAAGGACCGAGGCGGGGAGCCTCTGGGGTGGCTTGCTTTCTTACGAAAGCGAGCCATGACCGCAACGTTGCCATGGACATATCCTCGCAATGAGAACATGACCATCCACGAACACTGTCTCCGTGTAGCAGTGCCCAGACATGAAAAACACTGATCGTGACCATCAGAAGGCGAGAGATAACGAGCGCAACCAGGAATAACACACAATCGGAAAAGCATCTTTAAAAAGATGCGTCTTTAAAAAGACGTTCCGTGTGTGCCACTCTTTTAGAGAAATATACTCTTTTATTTCTGCCGAAGTGCCCAGGGGCATTCTTTGCTGTGCACCAGTGCAGAGGGGGGAGAAGCCGCTGAAATGCGCCGTCAGATCCAGCAGAGGTGAATGAACAGTAGTATTCAGCTCAGTGAGCATGACCGTTCGGCTCCGAAGAGAAAATCTGAATGAGTGGTTGCATACCAGCTCCTTTTATACCCGTATGTCCGGGGGAGTGGCATGCAAATACCACTCGCCAATTTTCATTGGCCTTTTATCAAAGACCAGAGGTGTCTCGGGCTCCCAAGAGTGACCCCTAGTGTCACTACATCGACACAACCTCGAGTGAGTGACAGATAGGGAACTTTACTTACATTTGGTGCTTTGGTTTTATGTCATCTTTCAGAGTATGTGGTGTACTTTTGCCTTATTGTTTTATGCACAGACGGATAAAATAGTTAGTGGGTCCCTCCCCTATAAAACATATTTATAGTCGATGCTTATGCGAGGTCGAAGCAGCGGTTACACCCATACAAAATTAGAGAGTTTATGGGAAATTTGCTGCAAACTTTCCGCAAATTGTCCATTGTGGCCAAAAGTTTTCTGGAGGTTCACTACTAGCAGTGAAGAGATGCAAACTTCTGACAAACATTTGCGGCAAATCTCAAGCTCATTTGCATGTGAAAATAATGAGCGGCAAACTTGTAGCAAATTTGCAGCAAGTTTAGGTTTTTTGTAAGGGTTGGGAATCCATGCGATGGATTTCCGGTGGTCTTGAATAAGTTCTCCTTATGGATAACACGTGGAGTTCAAGTTTGGTGAACCTTGACAGGCGGATTCGCCACATTAACCAATATGGAGTCACTTGGTTTGGCAGTGACCTCTGTGTGGGTGTTGATTCGTAGACAGCTACACTGAATATTCACAATGGACAAGAAATTCGTTTTAGCGGTGAGTTTCTTTTCAACTTCACTCAAACAGAGTTAGAGTATAATGTGCAGCAATAAAAAGAGACTGCTTAGCAGTTAGCTTTCGCATGCACTCAACAAACGTGGTGTCGCCTGTGGAATTTCACCGTGTAAAAGTACATATGACCATGCTAGAAGACTGCAGACTTTAAAGCTGAAGTGTCTAATTTAATCTAGGGGGTGAGGTCCAGTGCCATCGCCCAGCGTTGCGGAGGACAGCTGCACAGCTGGCTGAGGACCAGTCGACAGTGTGTTAGGGACCGGCGAGCCAGTTTTTTCTCTCTCTCTCTCTCTCAGTCTCTCCCGCTCACTCTTTCCCTCTCCCTCCCCTCGGCCTACTCAAGATTCCCAGGAAGCGGGGAAGACCGGGTAGAAGTATGGCCGAAAGGGCAACACCTCCTCTCCAGGAAGGGAGGGGGGGAGTAAGTCAGACCGGAGGCTTCCCCGGCCTGAATCGGGTGTTGGGGGTATGTTACGAGGAGGAGGGCATGGCCGGGCCGTAACGATGGACGTCTGGCACTGAATCAGCCCAAACAACAAGGAGAGGGATAAAGATGAGCCAGGGATGCCAGTTCGAGAGAGAGAGAGATGCATGCAGCAGTCTTGTGTGTGTGTGTGTGTGTGTGTGGTGTGTGTTATGCTGGAAAGCAGTTTTATGTTGTGTTTTGTTCATTTGTTTATTAAAAGTTTACATTGACGCAAAACTCACTTTACCATGATTTAACCCTGCACCGAATCTATGCATAAGTGCTTAGAACTCTCACACAAGGTTCAACCTTATGAAAACCCTGAAACTTCTGGTATAATGACACATAATCAAGCCTTACCCATGTTGAAAAACCAATGAATTAACCATTATGATTTTTAAATAAGGGATTTTCATGTTTTGTAACTAGCACGTTGAATATTCATGAAAGTATGTCATATTTAGTATCGTTGAGTTACATCAGTCTCGAATGCTAATGAAGGTTACTTCTAGTATTCCTTAGCATAATTATGACATTTAAAGTTCATGACTAAAACATTGCCCTTTTTTGAGTGGGAAACAGAATCTTCACACACACAAAGAACTCATAAATCACCTTTAAGAAGGTGGAGAGAATGGACCACATGCCATTTCTGATTGGTTTAGAGCCTTTTCAGGGTTGGACTTTCTCTCTCTCTTCTGCGTTCTCTTGCTCATCTCCAAAATGTAACCTCTCACTCTTCGGAACTCAGAGTTCTAAGGGTTATCATCATCTTTACATCATCAATCCTGCGTGCATAATCGATTTCTACCGAAATCGTCCCTCCAACTTCATCAGAACTTCCAGACCATTGAACTAAACAAAGGCCTCCTTGAACTGAACCAAGCCAAATGACTTCAGAGAACTTAATACGCCAAGCAACGCAACTTACACAAGTACAAACTTCCTGACTTTCGCTGAATTCTGGTGCTCTGGTGGAAAGAATGGTGAAAACTCATTCACTGACCTGTTCATGTTTGTCCGATGTGTGTTAGTTTAGTTTTATATTGTAGGTTAGTCAATAAACTTGGTTTGTACTCAAAGAGAAGTTGACTGTGGTATATTTTGATAAATAAATTAGTCACTTGAATTTAATATATAGGCTACACGCTCAAACAATATTTAAACATATTTGTGATATTATTTTCAATGGCCATGAGAATAGTATTACTCTAAAGGGTTAACACATATGTCACAACTCAGTGCTGGCCACAGGTCGTTCAGACGTAAACATTTTTTCTTTCAGTATTCCCTGAATTAAGCATAATTCACTTCTTGAGCTAAATTCCTTGCATATAAATTATTAGCAGATACAACGAGCCTGTTGTATTACATAGTTAATGGTGGAGAATTTTAATCAGATTTCCAATCTGCTCATTTGTCATTTATCTTGCATTTATTTCCCTAAATTATTTTGGTTGTCACATGTGGCCAAGATTCTTAAACTAATTATTTACATAAAAACTCCTACATATTATTGGTGAAGATATGCAGGCGGTTTAATTTAAATTATAAGCATATTGCAAATCACTTAATCTTTGTTTTATTTTATATTTTACTTACACACGACAGTTGAAACTCAGTTTGCAAAAATGTAATTATAGTAACGTTCATTCTACTGTACATGATAAATAATGTTATCAGGTGAACCTTTAAATTATTAGTGGATTAAAAAATTAGCTTTGCTATGTGTCTGTTTTTTGTTTTTTTAAGATAATAAATTAGCTAAATAAATAAATGTGTCTGTGAATTTTGTTCAACTGGTTTTGCCGGCTGTAAATCTATTTTTCTGTTTCTACATTCATGTGACAGTTCAGAACAAACTGCAACAAATAACTGCTAACTTTATCCTCATTAATAACATTGCTTTGTATTTCCTTGCTCAAGTGGTCAGCCAGAGGCCTTTCTAATCAAATCCATCAAATCCAATTCAACATCACGCCTTTTTTTCTACCCTTGTTGCAGTGCATTAAACAAATCATATGCCGTTGATAAATATTTTAGTGTGTAGATAATGTGTAAATCATTTCATAATATACATTTTTACTGCAGAATCTCACTGGTGTCTTTGTGTTTAACATGAAGCTGAGGCAAGACATAGTCATAGTTATTCCTGCCAACTATTCAATTTATGCCAGCTTGTACAATCTGGGCTCCAAAAATATTTTTCCAACATTTCCTACATTGTTAGTCACAGCAATCTGTTCCTTCATTCTGAAGCCTGAAGTCTGTGATTCTAGCACTGATATAATCATCTAACACATTTAAAATTTGTTGATTGATTTGCATTTATTTGTTTGGTCGAGTCAAATCTGATCATTTTTATCTGCTTTGACTTAGAACAGAGTTTGATTTATATGAATCTGATCCAAACCACATGTTTAGGTGGATTTCATGACATGTGAACGGTCAGATTGGAAGACAAGTGTTTTCCATAATTCAGAAAACCAGATGCAGATATTCAATTTTTTTGTCACCTCTCTTCACACTGCCAGCTTTCTGTACTGATTTGGAGTAGAAGAAAGTGACTTTTCCCAACAACAATTGGGTCAGCGTGCTGGCGCCTCCGTCATTACTATAGCAACCAATGTAGATACACTAGAGAATATACTTTCTGAAGTCACAGATATGTTTTGATCACTTACCAATATCAATATGGAGAGTATGGATGCGTTCCATTCAGAAGTGATCATCCCTATGCCCTATTCCCTTCGCAGTCTTTACCATCCACTGTGAAAGCATGGGAGGGCTGAAAGTTGTGGGGCTTTAAAATAACTCACTTTTTGGAACATTTGTGAGTCAATTTCTAAGTCATTTTTATTGGAAATTCAGTTTGAAGTGATCTCACAGCATGACTATCATAATTGTTTTCCCTTCCAAGTGACCTGCGGAGGCTGATTTATCCCGTTTGGAATGCAGGGTAAGTCCATAAGATCAGCACCGGTTGCAACAATTTCAATATATAAATAAATGTCTGCAATGTGAACACAACCTTAGGGTTGTCTGCATTTAAGACATGCCTTTCTACAATGAAAAGTGGTTTGAGATTTCAAGTTACATACAGTATAAACAGCTCGCTGCCTTTTGGACATTAAATGTATGAAAGATCAGCATGAGAAATGGTGAAAACAGGATACTAAATCAATGATGTTTGGCATTTAAATATCTGTGTACACTTCGATTGGACTGTATAGTGGGTTGACGGTTCTTTACATTACATCTGTAGCTTTTTCTGTGAACAAAGGTACACTTACAATGGCCCCAAAAATGTTTGGACACTTAAGCCACACTTACAGATGCTTGAATGTAATTGCATTATATGCATTATATAACAAAATATCGAATCATGTGGCATTTAAAGATAGCAAAAGCACACTTTTCAAGCAAAACATGTCACAACAATTTGTTAGGTTTCAAATGACAAAACAGTATGCTATTCATGAAATGAAAACATTGAACATGTGGTTACTCTTCTAGGATACCTGTGTTAACTTTCAGGGAGAAACTTGTACATACAAACATCCAGTGAAATCACCTTGACCTCAGCTGATTAAAAGTCATTGTAGTAAATGACTCAGAAAAGTGAAGTTAGCTCTGACAAAAGCTCTAGCATCATTTGTTTGCAAATGCCACGTGCTTTGAAAGTTTGTTATCTAATGCCATTCAGACATTTTAAAGCGTGGCTTAAGTGTCTAAATACATTTTTGGGTCACTCTGTGTCTCAGACCATCATTGTCAGATTGTCTTTCATCATTGTCTTTCTTTGTTTGATTGATGTCGCATAATCACTAATGCACAAGTTTGTCAATGACCCCATTTCCACCTGGTATTAAGATGAGTCTCGGGTGATCCGATCACATGTGGTCAGGTGAGACACATCACTGTTTACACCTGGTTGTTTAAACGCATCTTCTGTGACCACTTGTGATGGGATTTGGAAGGGAGGGACTCTGTTTCATGATGACAATCACTACTTCAGTGTGTTCCTGCAAAAAATTATAAAAACGGTGTGCTTTTTTTTATATATTGAATATTTTAGTGGATTAGTTGTATCAACCTGAGCTGCAAATTTTTGTGCTTCTCATAAGTCTCCGCATGTTGATATCAGACACACTGAAGAAAATCTGTGAAGTTCTCGTGTTTGTGTTTGTATCCACATTTTTAATTTGTCTTATCGGATGGTTATTTCCTTTTAAAGCCCCTTGTAACCGGCAAAGTTTAAACTCTTGATTTAGTGCAGCAGTTGATTGACAGGAGAGAGGTGGTGCTTCGCTGCTGCCAGGACGCATACAGGACGGATTAGCGTTTACACCTCAAATGTGATCTGATCACAAAACATTTTAGACTCTGTTTAGACCTGTATTTAGTGCTGACCACGTGATCGGATCACCAAAAACGCATCTTAATACCAGTTGGAAATGGGGTCAATTCAATCTTGGCTACAATAGATTTCATAATATTAACTAATCTTAACATATTCTTGTCTTATTCAGAACTTGAGTGTTTTGTCAATTGTCCTAGAGCCTTCATCAATGTCTTTGAGAGCTCTGTAAAGCTTAGCACAGACTACAGGACTCAAGCTCGTCACCTTTGATGTTTCCAGTTGGCAAATAGTCAATAAGCCTCAATACACATTTTCACTGCATCCGACAAACAACATTTTTGTCGTTCATTACCAATGGAGAGTCGAATGGGGGCTGTGTGGAGTTCTGGCCATCTGCAGATACAGAATTTTTGAATCTGATTTGAGCTTTGGATGTAATAAATTATTTAAACTTGTGCAACCACTGTACACTGTATGTGCCCACCTAACCAGATGTGATGTTTTCCATTCAACGCCCTGCTGTAAAAAACATAAAAAATAAAATAAACAATATAGAAATTCTAATGGCTTCCACACCAAATTATAAATGTAGTATCTTTTGGGCCATATTCCATTAGGAATTAATGATTTGTATTTGTTTCCATTACAAATACAGTACAGTATTATTCCCTTATGGTATCACATAACATGCCACCAATAAAAGCTAACACATTACTAGTAGAAATCCAACGAGAATATTGAAGAAATATTCCAGGTTCAATACAAGTTTAACTCAACATTGTGACAAAGTTGATAACCACAAAACATTATTTCAACTTCAGCAGCAAAATCAAGGTTATAGTGTGGCACTTACAATGGAAGTTACCCACGATTTATGGAGTGTATAGAAGCAGAAATGTGAAACGTATAAAAAAATAAAGAATTCATGTAAGTACTTTTTTTTTTTTTAAGTCGTCGTTTTCTGGTCATTCTAGGTTTTACAGCATTAAGTCATCATGGCAAAAATGTTGAAAAAATTATATAACTTTACACAAAAAAGGTTCATAAGCACAGAAATCATGTTTACATGCATATTAAGTCTTGTGGCTATTGTCAGTGGCTTTTGAAACAGTGAGTATTTTAACAGTTATGGATTGGCCACTTTCACTTCCATTGTCTCACTGTAACCCAGATGTACCAGATTTATTTTTGTAAATAAAAGTAGGGACGAGTCTAAATTAATTTTTGTGGTAATCAACATTATGCCACAAATGCTGTCTTTTGAGCTTAATTTCTTTAATAGATTTACAATTATAACCATTAAAACATCTGTAAGGTTTTCTTAACAGTAATATTAATAAAAATGACAACAAAAATACTGAGTGAAAATTAACCATGAATTTATCCATTTAAAAAAAAAAAAAAACAGTAAATGTTATTCAGAGGATTTGTAGCAAACCTCAGACACTGTCCCAATGTATTTGAAAACAGCAATAAGCCAAAGCTAATGAATGAATGAGAGAGCGCAAGAGGGGAGCTGAATAATGATTTGAGATCCATGAGCAGCTTTTAATAACATAAACGTAAAAACACCAGCAACAGTATTATCCAAGCCAATCCAGAGAGTAGTCGATAAACAGACAAGAGGTCAGGGCAGGTGGCAGACAATTACAGGTTATATCCATGTAAACAAAGCAGTAACAGTAGGCAGGCAGTAACGGGTCAAAACAGGTTAAAAAGTCCAGGATCATACATAGGCAAGGTAGTAACACAGGTAATGCTCAGAAATGTCAGCCAGAGCAAATAAGACTTCACAATGAGAGAGGGTGAGAGTGAGTCTTAAATAGCTGAGATAATGAGAAACAGGTAAGCAGGTAATCAGCTGAGCGGGAGGAACTACAGAGGCGTGATTCGTAACAGGAGCAATGCAAAGAATTAAAATTAAACATCAAACTGTGGCCCACTATTTATTTGTTTATTTTTATTTATTTATTTTTTTTCATTTTGTGCAAATCAGTGCAAAAACAACCACAAGCTCATTATTCATGTTGTTTGTTGATATGTTATCATGGATAAACTTTCCCGTTGATTTGTGTGTGAGTTTGTGTGAGAACGAATTTTGGAATTGTTGCTTCAGTCAGAGAGAAATAATAGTGTAATGGACAAACCCAGTCTGGAAACTAGACTGTGAGTCTTTTACTGTAAGTGTGTGCAGGTCTTGTATTGTGTCCTTGGTCTAAATGAGCACATGCTTTGTCATTATATTCTTTAAAGCAGATGTGAAATATGTAGCTCTGAAGGGCATGTCCAACCATGTCCAGAGCCTTGAGCTGTGCTCTGATGTCCCTCAGGTTTAGGGCTCAGTGTGTGGATATGAAACCCAGTTGTCCAGATCTCATCCCTTAGAGGCTACAGATGGCGCTCAGGAAGAAGATCGTTGGCTGAGGTTGCCAGAACTGGTGCCAGAGTGATTTCATGCTTGGTTTCTCTCACAGCAGTGAACCATGCTACCTGCTGCAACGCTACACACCAGCTGGGGACACTCTAGGCCCAGAATTACAATTGTGGCTAGGCTAAATGGCAAAAACAGGCAAAGGGGGGTTGTTGATGTGTGTGTAGATATAGGAATTACAGAGAGAACAAAACAAAGAGACAGAAAGAAATGAAGAGGAGAAACAGAAATGGGTATAAAACAAAGCAGTTTTAGAGAAAGAGTGAAGTAGAAAGCTTCAAACTCTGGTGCCCCTGACGAGTGCTTTACATGCACAACCCTCCAGAGAGCGAGCTATTTTCGCAGGACAGCATGCTGTGATGAGGAGTTGTGGAGGATATCTGATCTGCTGAAGAAGCTTGAATGGATTAGTCCAATTTTTCAGACTGCTAACCCAACCATCATCCTCCTTCCATCCTCATCAATCTTTCAAAATTCCCCCATATTCAGCAACGGCTCACTCGAGCGCTGCTCAGCCCAGCGAATCTGTCTGTGCTCTCTCTCTCTCTGTTCACACTGTCAGCTCCAGCCCAGACATTAAAGATAAATGGGCTCTCGGCCACCAATGACATCAACTTTTCAGAGCAGTTTTGAACTGCTGTCCACTTTCACTGTTTCATTGTTGATTTTTTCTGATAGTTTGACACTCTATGCTGTTGCCACACTGACCTTCAGTTACTTAAAGGTGAAGTGTGTTATTTTTTAACTGTTAAAATACTTTCTCCTATCCCAGCTTAACATTCAGAAAAATTTAAATTACATTTACATTGAATCATTTAGCAGATGTTTTTATCAAACACAACTTACAAATGAGAATAATACATTTAATACAACAACCCACAATATCTGCAGTATTGCAATGCAAAGTTTAAGAGTAAGCTAGAGTAGGACAGAACAGCTACAGCTACTCATAAGAAGTTAAAGGTGATGTAAGTGATTTTTAATGGAAAAGTATGCAAAAAATTGTCCTACTCCCTTAAAGATATTCATGAAATAAGTGTCCTGAGATATCTCACCAGTCTTTTGTGACAGCTGTAGACTTTGTAAACAGCAAACAAAAATGTGTCCATGGACCGCGGTCATTGACGCTTTTCACCTGTCAGTCATTTTGCTCATTCTTATAGTGTTGTATTTGAAGCGGATCATTGAGGCTATGATTATGTTTGTAAGTTGAGGGCGCTATACCTACTATGATTACTACAGTCACGTTTACTACAATATTAGTATAGGAAAACCATGTTTAATTTGCATAAGGGTTCAACAAATAGGGTGACAATATTAAATAAAGCACACTTTTATACTTAATATTCACCAATAAACCAGAAAACAGCCTATTTTACATAACTGAGTTAAAATATAGTGATAAACAGAAGCTATACACTAAGGCCTTGTCCCAAATGGCACCCTAAACCCTTGCGGTCCTCCTCTGAGTCCAGACTTTGTTGACACAAGCGAGTGAAAACAATTGGAGGCACTAATCAGCAAGTTCATGAGGGAGCATTAGTGATAAAAGTGTGCATTTGGAACAGACTTTAATCATATGATGCATTTTTATACATTACGTTTTTCATATACATGCAATTTTACAAATGATTGTTTGAAAATCTATGATAGATAGAGTATAGGAACACACTTTAAACTGACTCTTTGATATTTATTTTTATTAAATAATTCCAAGCAATACACTGACAAAAAAGCATTAGACATTTTAATCAAGAACCTCTGAAAAACAAAGCACACATATAACAGTGACAAAACCCCATCATTTTAAACATTTAGAGAACAAATACACATGATTCTGACACATGGATGATTACTGGCAGGTGCTTAGAACACAGAAAGAACATTCATCTCATACACTGCCATAGATCACAAAAATCATTCTAATTACAATATGTACACAGCCACACTTCTGCAGGTATAAATATCACTGTTAGACCGTACATTGCTTTTTAAATAAATATAATGAATCTTACAAGGTACAGCTATGTGCAGAAATGTACACCCTCATATCTTAATCTTTTAGAGACAATAATTCTAAAATCCTCTTTGAAACAACAAAATCAAAGGTTTAGTGTTGGGTTACTTACTTTTATGACCGTAAATCTTCCCCAAGAAAAACTGTTTAATAGAGTGAATCGGTAAATCATTTTTTGTGAACTAGTTCATTTATGAAGACACAAACGCATACAGGACACATGACGCAAATTTCGTCATCAGCAGAGTGCTCGAGCACTGAACACGTGCAGCCCGATTTTTCTAACCACACACATGCAGTATGTGCACGCGCCTGGAATTATTTGCACTAAGTTGTGGGTCCAAAAGTTGGCAACACTCACAGTTGAGCCTTTGCTGTCACGAAGAATTGCTAGAACAAGATGTAATTGCTACAAAACTACAGGACACGAAGGTGGAAACAACAACAACAGTGGATGTGCATGTCAAGAGCGCGTGTGTGAGGAGATACCTGAATTTGTATAACTCGAGTTTGAAGGAATATGAAGACATATTTATGGGTCTAAACTTTCGAAGAGAAGTAGTTTATTAAATTATTAAATCGTTTATCCTGTCATTGCAGTCGTGGTGCACATGCGCCAACCACCTGTGTATATGCGCACTGTCAAATGAAGTGTAACAGGTTCAAGGAATGAGGACACGGGAGATGGCGAATCCAACTCAAAGGTAAATGTATTAATAACAAAAAAGGGGGGGCTGGGTAGCTCAGTGGTAAAAGACGCTGGCTACCACCCCTGGAGTTCGCTAGTTCAAATCCCAGGGCATGCTGAGTGACTCTAAGCAAACAACCAGGTCTCCTAAGCAAACAAATTGGCCCGGTTGCTAGGGAGGGTAGAGTCACATGGGGTAACCTCCTCGTGGTCGCTATAATGTGGTTCGTTCTCGGTGGGGCATGTGGTGAGTTGAGCGTGGATGCCACGGTGGATGGCGTGAAGCCTGGCAACGCGCTCAACAAGCCACGTGATAAGATGCGCGGGTTGACGGTCTCAGATGCGGTGCAGAAATGACATACTACCAAAGATTGCACATGTACATCTCTGCAGCTGGGATTCGTCCTCCGCCACCCGAATTGAGGCGAATCACTTCGTGACCACGTGGACTTAAAAGCACATTGGGAATGCGCATTGGGAATTGGGCATTCCAAATTGGGTGAAAAAGGGGAAAAATCCTCCCCCCCAAAAAAAAATGTTTGCTTGAATGCGCAATGGTGTAGCTTCAGAAAAGTTACTCAACAGAAACCTGTTTGACACTAGTGGTGCAGAAATTAATTTTAATTATATTTTTCACACATTATACATTTGCACATATACAGTGAAATTCTTTTTTTCACATATCCCAGCTAAGCTGGGGTCAGAGTGCAGGGTCAGCCATGATACAGCACCCCTGGAGCAGAAAGGGTCAAGGGCCTTGCTCAAGGGCCTAACAGTGGCATCATGGCAGTGTTGGGGCTTGAACTCCTGACCTTCTGATCAGTAACCCAGAGCCTTAATCGCTGAGCCACCACTGCCCCAAGATTGCACACATACATCTCTGAGATGTCTGTTTAAGAGTGGCTGTTTCATCTGGAAAGCATCACATTCCAATTAACATCTGCTAACCATCTTAAAAAGATCAGATTTACAAACATTCTAAATCATGAACGTCTCGAAGGCATCTGCTGAATGTCTTATTTACATCCGAGAGGAAACATCTTATAGATGTACTGCAGATGAGCAAACAACCTAAAAAATACATCTTCCAGATGTAAACATACACATCAAATAGATGTCTGGGTGATGTACGTGTGCTATCAGAGTAAAGCTTAAATTCAGTTTTGGGATGAGGCACAGCATGATTAGGTCACTTATGTTCAGACATTTGAATTGTGCACATTGACTAAAACTCCCATCTTCTTTTTGGAGATACTCATCTCGAAGCTTACCAACGTCTTACCAGTGTCAGAGATAATCTCTGTCTCCAATATCCCCAAACAGCACAAAAGCTTTTTGATCTCAACGAATCGGTTTGTCTGTCACACTCGCCAATTAATTACAACATTGATAGTGCGAGATGTCACTTGCTTTGAGCTAGAGCGTCTTAAATTACTTCTGCCTTTAAAATGATCATAAAACCAATGATCAGAGGTATCATCATTGTAAACTCTGTTTTCATTTGGGTTGCATACATAGCTCATACTCCATACAAACAGGAAGATTTTATTGCTCAGAGGTTATTTCAGAGTTCAAGAGCATTATTGGATAACAGTAAACATTAAATTAAAATTTACCCTTTTTTCTTTTTTAATACATGTTCCTGGGCTTACTATGCACAATTCATCATGCATATTATTACAAAGTAAAAATCAATCCAGTCATTTCTCAATGGATACAATTATATTCTGCCCTAATTTTATCCTATTTTATCCTGTTTGAATATACTGAAAAACATCAGATTATGGTGGTAAAATAAGTTGCAGATTCGTAATGTCATTTTACCACGCAAGTAGCCCTGTAGAGGACGTTTGTATCTTGGCTAATCTGTGCACAGTTTCAGACATTGTTGAGATCTATTTTGAAACTCTAGAGAAGACGTGAATTTATTGGGGTCTTCTGTTCAAGAGAGTAGCCTTTAAAAATTAGGAGAGTAAGTGAAAGTAACCATATCATCTCCATTTAGTCTCATTGCTGTCTAGAAGCAACCATGATATTAAAGAGATCTCATTTGTGATTTTTCTTCCCTTATGTTTTTGCTGTAATGAAATGGCTTCAGAATATTCTCTTACTCATTGCAAATAAATCTGTATTTTAGCCTCCAAACCTGTAAAAATCCTAAAATTTGTATCCATTCCAGATATTAAATAGATTTTGTCACCAGAAAGAGAGCAAATATATTTTTCTTGGCACACTGCTATCTCTTCTTATAAAATGCAGCACACTGTCTGTGTTTGGTGGTGGGTGATTAAACCCAACATCTCCATTCTATATTTAGATGCTCCAGATTTTTCGTTTTAAGTTCTGTTCTCACAGAAGTAACATCAAGGACAAAGGACAAAGCACAGTAATTTCCACTGACAGCTCCTGTTGTCACTTTACAACCTATGACCAAGTTCTAACTTAAACCGAACGCTAGTCTTAATATTTCAAATAATTATTCCCTTGAGGCTGCTGTTTATGATGGAGTATTTTCTTTGTGGCTTGATATTCAACTGTCACTGACCCATTATTCCTGAGCACACATAGGTGGTGGTGGTGTTTTATTACTTGCCTGCTAGAGTGGTCAGCCTCATAACTCCTCATAAATATAGAGCTTAGATGAGATGAGTGGATAGAAATGCATACTGTCCCGTCTGTGTCAATAGCTTTGTTTACACTCATCTGCAGCCAATCACTGCATTTGTTTTTTCTGAAATGACTGACAGTTAATCTCTCTGTGTATTCCTGTTAATATTCCTGCAATATAACCAGCCTGATTAACATACAGCTATGTTAGATGGCATAAGAGTTGTAATTAGCCAAACATACTGGGAATAATTAGCTATTAAAAGTTGCCATCCTGTTAAAGCAAAGATGATTTAGGATTAAATTGTAGTCAGCCTGAACAAACGTCATGGTTACTTGCGTAACCTCCATTCCCTGATGGAGGGAATGAGACATTGTGTCGATGTAGTGACACTAGAGGTCACTCTTGGGAGCCCGAGACACCTCTGGTCTTTGATAAAAGGCCAATGAAAATTGGTGAGTGGTATTTGCATGCCACTCCCCCGGACATACGGGTATAAAAGGAGCTGGCGTGCAACCACTCATTCAGGTTTTATGCTGAGGAGCCGAGACAAGGTCCGGCCATTTCAGCGGGTAGTTCAGCATTGTGGCAGGAGGGACACAACGTCTCGTTCCACCCATCAGGGAATGGAGGTTACGCAAGTAACCATGACGTTCCCTATCTGTCACTCACTCGATGTTGTGTCGATGTAGTGACACTAGGGGTCCCTATACAAAACACCGCAACTGGCTGAACTGTGTTACGTGAACTGGCGGTGTGTGATGGGCAGACAACTGTGTGCCTCGTAGCCAGCGCACCAGGCTGACACGTAACCTCCCCCAACATAGTTATGAGTGTCGAACAGACCTTTGGGGACAAGTCAACTACCCAAAAGATAGAGACAGGCTAGCCCACTCATGGCCTCTTTTCCCCTTCTTTTTTTAAACTCCCTAAAAAAAAGGGGGAATATCCGACTGGGCCGACCAGGTCTAGTCGGGGGGTGTCCCTCCCAAGGGGTGGACACCATGGAGACCACACCTCGCCCAGAGAGAGGGGGGATATTTAAGTGGAAAATACGTCACATGGTCTTGCCAAACTATGTCGGAAGTATGTCATGTGGAGAAGTCTCATGGTAGATCCTACCCAACGGGGAGGAGTTACGACTAACATGGAGACTGTGGCAGAGTGCCCTCTGCCCAAGGAAGATGCAATTTGCCAACAGGGAAATGAATTAGCAGAAGATATACATCGCATGGGGTTACATACAGGGAACCGCCACATGCGGAGCACCTACCCCAGAACAGGGCTTTTAGTTAACATGTGTACTGGGCCGGCAGCGAGTCTCTCCGAAAACTCGACTGCCACAGGGCTCGGAGGAAGTCAACCAGGGAACATAGTTTGTGAACACTACTGGGAGTTAATGCGCACGTCTTCAGCTCAGAGGAGGTGAAAGGCGCTATGTGCAAGCGATACACCCGTCTGGCTATCCCGGGCTTATCCGCTTGTGTTGCGTGTCACTACCTGGGACGAAACCGGTTCCACCCAGAGGTTGTAGAACCTCGCAAAGGTGTTGGGTGTTGCCCAGCCCGCTGCTCTGCAAATGTCTGTTAGAGAGGCACCCCTGGCCAGGGCCCAGGAGGCCGCTACATCCCTGGTAGAATGGGCTCGTAGCCCTATCGGGGTGGCACGTCCTGGGCGTGATATGCCATAGCTATGGCATCAATGACCCAGTGGGCGATCCTCTGCTTGGAGACAGCGCTTCCTTTCTGCTGTGCACCAAAGCAGTCAAAGAGCTGCTCAGAGATCCTAAAGCTCTACATGTGATCCAAATAGATGCGTAAAGCACACACCGGACACAGCAACGACAGGGCTGGGTCTGCCTCCTCCTGGGGCAGCGCTTGCAGGTTCACCACCTGGTCCCTAAAAGGGGTTGTGGGAACCTTGGGCACATAGCCCAGTCGGGGTCTCAAGATCACGTGAGAGTAGCCCGGACCAAAATCTAGGCACGTTTTGCTGACAGAGAACGCTTGCAGGTCTCCTATCCTCTTGATGGAAGTGAGCGCAGTCAGGAGGGCAGTCTTCAAGGAGAGTGCCTTAAGCTCAGCTGACTGCAAAGGCTCAAAGGGGGCTCTCTATAGACCCTGAAGAACTACAGAGAGGTCCCATGAGGGAATGAGGCGCAGTCTGGAGGGGTTCAGCCTCCTTGCACCTCTAAGGAACCTGATGATCAGGTCGTGCTTCCCTAAGGACTTACCGTCCACTGTGTCATGGTGTGCTGCTATAGTGGCTACATACAGCTTCGAGGTGGAAGGGGACTGTCGTCCTTCCAGCCTCTCCTGCAGGAAGGAAAGCACTGATCCGACTGTGCATCTCTGGGGGTCTTCCCATCGGGAAGAACACCACTTAGCGAACAGATGCCACTTAAAGGCATACAGGCGCCTCATAGAGGGGGCCCTAGCCTGAGTGATCGTGTCTACCACCGCAGGTCGCGAGTGCCAGATGGTGCCCCGTCCCTGAGTAAGAAGGTCCTTTCTCAGGGGAATTCGCCGGGGGGGGGGGGGGTAGGCCAGTAGGGTGCTACCAGGACGACCTGCTCCTCGTCCTCCCTGACCTTGCACAGAGTCTGTGCAAGTAGGCTCACTGGGGGAAACGCATATTTGCGCAGGCCAGGGGGCCAGCTGCGTACCAGTGCATCTATACTGAGAGGTGCCTCGGTCAGGGCGTACCAGAGCAGGCAGTGGGAGGATTCTTGGGAGGCGAACAGGTCTACCTGTGCCTGTCCGAATCGACTCCAGATCAAATGGACCACCTGAGGGTGGAGTCTCCACTCTCCCCTGAGGGTAACCTGCCATGACAGCGCATCCGCTGCAGTGTTGAATTCGCCCGGGATGTGAATGGCGGGCGAGTTGTGACATACAACGAGAGTGCAGACCGCCTTGGCGGTTGACATATGCTACCGTTGCCGTGTTGTCTGTCCGAACTAACACATGCTTGCCCTGGATCAACGGCAGGAACCTCCACAGGGCGAGCAGAATTGCCAGCAACTCGAGGCAGTTGATGTGCCAACACAGCCGCGGGCCCGTCCACAAGGCGGCAGCTGCGTGCCCGTTGCAAACGGCACCCCAGCCCGTCTTGGAGGCATCTGTCGTGACCACGACGCGCCTGGAGACCTGCTCTAGAGGAATGCCTGCCCGTAGAAACGTGAGGTCGGTCCAAGGACTGAAGAGGCGGTGACAGACCGGTGTGATGACCACGCGATGTGTCCCGCAGCGCCATGCCCATCTTGGGACTCGAGTCCGAAGCCAGTGCTGAAGCGGTCTCATATGCATCAACCCGAGCGGGGTGGCCACCGCTGAGGATGCCATATGCCCCAGGAGCCTCTGAAAGAGTTTCAGTGGAACCGCTGTTTTTTGTTTGAACACCTTTAAACAGGCCAGCACCGACTGTGCATGCTCGTTCGTGAGGCGTGCTGTCAACGAGACTGAGTCCAACTCCAAACCGAGAAAAGAGATGCTCTGAACCGGGAGGAGCTTGTTCTTTTCCCAGTTGACCTAATCGGCTCAAGAGCACCAAGTCCCTGTGTGCACACAACATGTCCTGAGAGTGAGCTAGGATTAGCCAATCGTTGAGATAGTTGAGAATGAGAATGCCCACCTCCCTTAACGGGGCAAGAGCTGCCTCTGCGACCTTCGTGAAGATGTGAGGGGACAAGGACAGACTGAAAGGAAGGACCTTGTACTGATACACCCGACCCTCGAATGCAAACTGCAGGAAGGGTCTGTGTCGAGGTAGAATCGAGATGTGAAAGTATACGTCCTTCAGGTCTACTGGCGCGAACCAATCCTGATGCCGGACGCTCACCAGAATGCGTTTTTGCATCAGCATCTTGAACGGGAGTCTGTGTAAAGCCCGGTTCAGTACTTGCAGGTCCAAGATTGGCCGCAACCCACCGCCTTTTTTCAGTATGATGAAGTAGGGGCTGTAAAACCCCTTCTTCATCTTAGCCAGATGGACAGGTTCTATTGCACCCTTCCGTAGGAGGGTGGCGATCTCCGCTCGCAAGGTAGCAGCGTTTTCGTCCTTCAACAAGGTGTAGTGGATACCGCTGAACCCTCGGATGGTCCGGATCAGCCATTGCGACAGATTGGAAAGCACAAGCCACACATCCAAGCTCTGCACGAGGGGGACAAAAGGGACAATCTCGTCGGACATACCGGAGCTCGAAGTGCCACACCATGTCATGGCCATGCTGAGCCTAGGGATATTGAAGCACTTAACTGGCTCCTTGTGACCACCCCCGGAACAGCCTGGGATGGGGAAGAAAGAGGCCTGTCCTCGCAACCTGTGGAGACTGTCACATCGGGGGCGATTCTGTGCCACAGCTGGGCACGCAGGGGCGGGGAGACCCTGCAATGATAAAAAGGTGGACGGTGGTTGTGATGACTGCCATGCACACCGGGTATGTGACCCAGGGAACGAGGAAACCACTCTTTTGCTGAACTGTTGTGTTCCGCAGCCACTTGGGCATGCGGCGAAATCAAATGAAAAGGCAACAAAATATTCTCTTTCCGGCCCTTCACCGGGGGATGGAGTGGTCTTCTTACCAGCTCCATGGCAGTGGGTTTCGTCGACCCTGGGTCGCCCATCTCAGGGGCGCTTTGAAGCCTTCCGTGGGTTCCTGCCCTTGGCGACGAGCAGGTGGGGAGCAGGATTTTGAGCTGCACCGGGGCAGGATATGCCGGATAGCCTCCGTCTGCTGCTTCACCATCGAGAACTGCTGGGCAAAGTCCTCGACGTGTCGCCGAATAGGCCAGCCTGGGAGATAGGGTCAGCAAGGAAGTCTTGTTGGCCTCACCCATCTCGACCAGGTTGAGCCAAAGATGGCGCTCCTGGACCACTAATGTGGACATTGCCCACCCAAGAGACCGCGCCGTGACCTTCGTCACCCGGAGAGCGAGGTTGGTCACCGAGCGCAGTTCCTGCATCAGATCTGGGGCGGAACTACCCTCGTGCAGTTCTTTTAGCGCCTTGGCTTGGTGGACCAGCAGGAGAGCCATGGCGTGCAGGGCAGAGACAGCTTGTCCAGCAGCACTTTAGGCTTTGGCCATCAGGGACGATGTGAACCTACAGGCTTAGGACGGGAGCTTTGGGCGTCCACGCCAGGTGGCGGTGCTCTGCGGGCATAGGTGCACTGCGAGCACTTTATATACCGGGGAATCGCTGTATAGCCCCTGTCCACTCCGCCATCGAGGGTAGTGAGGGCGGGGGAGCTGAGAAATTGGGACCGGGCAGTAAAAGGTGTCTCCCACGATTTTGTCAGCTCCTCGTGCACTTCCGTGGAGAAAGGCACTGGAGTGGGGCGTGGCTGCTTTGAATGGCGCCGCGAGCCCAGGAACCAATCATCGAGCCGTGAGGGTTCCACTCTAGCCCGATGCTCGCGGCCGCCCGGGAAAGCATGTCCGTCATTTCTGCATCAGCCTGTGACTGGGCAATCGTCCCCGAAGGGGGGAGCCCAGCTGAGGCTTCTGCGTCCAACTGGACAAGCCCGCTCTCCGATGCTGCGCTCGAGAGCTCATCAGCTTCATGGGCTCCGAACAAGAGGTCGAACTCACCATGAGACGAGCCGGTGGACGATCAGGGCAGATGAGTGTGCTGGGGAATGGGAGGTCTGTGGGGGGAAACCTGGCGGAGGCAGTCCCATTGGGGTCCCCAAATCATTGGCCTTTTATCAAAGACCAGAGGTGTCTTGGGCTCCCAAGAGTGACCCCTAGTGTCACTACATCGACACAACATCGAGTGATTGACAGATAGGGAACATTAAAAAGTGCTGTTGTCCTGTTACCTGGTCTTGCTTCATGTGCTTAAAGAGATTACAACAACATGAGAGCATGCACATTATTTACTTGGCAAATCAGTACGTATAAAAAATATGCTATAATCCAGCCATTTAGAAGGATTTTAATTTATTATGTACATTCTTAAACAAAATGATTTAACTCAGCTTTATTTACTCATCTACTGTAGCCCTTGTGCATACTGTATATACACACACACACACACACACACACACACACACACATGTTGTATACATATCCTCCTGAGACCCGAGCGTGACTGCTGTGTCAATTTTCCATTTCCCTTTTTGATTTGTAACTAGTAGCACCTTATTTCAGTTAGGACAACTCTTGGAGTAGTATAACATATATATATATATATATATATATATATATATATATATATATATATATATATATCTGACATGGTATGGGCTTGGGCTTGGCATTGGCGGACTTGATCTGCTCTACGCATGCAGCTGCTGCTGCTGCTACTTGACATGAGTAAATATGCTGCTGCTGTTGCATAGAACCCATGCGCTGCTGCTGATGACAGAGAAGCGTGCTACATAAAATACCCCCATAGAGCAGATCTAGACCTGTGGTGATAGACCCGGCAAAAGTGACCCACTCCCTTCGCCTGAAAATCAGTCTACAGGCTTTAATAGGCAAACTAGGAAGTCCGGGAAGGGCTCGTTTTTTTAAGTTGCATTACAAGCCGTTCACACATTGGCAAAAAAAGGGCGAATATTACATGAACAGTTTTACATATTGCACCTGTAATGATGCTGGAAACAGGCAGACGAACAGACGATGGTGAAGTGATGAACCCAAGTGCAGTTTATTTCCAAAAGTGATATTCAAAAACCCTGACTACAAACGTGAACAAAACAAAACATAAACATTAACGACTTGACTTGACTAGTCTTGACTTGACATGACTATAGACTTGACCTAAACAAAACATGACTTGACTTAAACTTGACTTGGCTTGACTACAAAAGATATAACAAAGTTACATACACAATACCTGACACTAAACAATGGCAAACATGAGGGCTTATATACAAGGACATAGGTAACAGGTAAACATGACAACCAATCACAAGACTTGTGAATATTCGCACTCACTGTGGTTGATATAACTTGAAATATGTTGTTAAACACCTTTTTTTTAGTGGATGAAGCAACAGCTGCATGTCTCAATGTTTGATGGATTTTGTCCAATGTCATCTGCAGAAACTCCAGTAAATAACATGTGTAGAAAGTAATTTCCCTCTGAGTCATCTAGAGGCGAGATTCATATACCAATCAGGGAAGACAAGTTACTATGGAAATAAATGGATTTCCCCACACTTATTTATTTATTTATTTATTTATATAGGCTGTTTGAATATATTGTTCTTAACTTTCAGTCAGTAAAAGTCAATAGCTTTAGATGAGGTGAGAGAACTACCTATTTTTTATGTTTTGTGAGGCTACTGCTATTTGCTGTGTTAACTAATTTATTTTTGGCCAGAGTATCTGTGGCCACTTCAGTGGCTTTCACTTGGACTCATTGTGTTGAGAGTCCAAACACTTTCATTTCCACCAATCAATGTGGCTGCTCTATTGCGGACTGCTCCTTCAGGAAACTCATTTCCTTTCACCTGAGATCACTTCCTTCATCCGATGAAAAAAGACCTTATATGAAATGACAGAATCTGGGTGCCATGACAACAGGCAGCATCAAAATCCAATTAAATGAAACTTCCTCCCACTTGAGCGGCACACTGAAGAAGTTCCTCTACCCCTGCAACTCCTCAACTTCAAAAGAACATTGGCACACATAAATCACTCAATCTGACATTTACACGCCACCTCGTAATATCACAGTCATGTTTCCAAATCAAGCAAATTGCTACATTCCAGGTTTCTGATAAACAAGTTCGATGAATCTAGTGTTGTTCAAAAAATCTGTGAGTTTTACACCACCGAGATCAGTTGCTGTTTTGTAAATGTAGTTACCAACAACAATTACAAGCTCGTTCAAGTGTGATCAAATTGCGTGGTAGCTCAACTCATTGATCTCTTGATCAATCTTGATCTCTTTTTTGCTTTTCTTTTCTTTTTTTCCTTTTTTTTTTTTTTGACGTGTGTTTGGATGTTTTAATGTGACACTTGTGCAAATGAAATTTTCCAAAGGGATAAATAATAAAACTGAACTGAACTGAACATGTGAGCCAAAAGTGTAATAAAAGCACCACAACATGACATAGTTGCTTCAGCAATTGCATTTTTCATGTCACATTTGCTTTCATGTCACTGTCGGTTTGGTTTAAGGTTTAGGGTAGGGAGGAAGGTTTCTTTGATTTAAAACTCGTTAGAGCTTTAAAGTTAAAAATGATTTGCTTAGATTTGCTTTTCTTACCTTAGTAGTTAGGTTTAGGATAGTGTTTTTTTTAATTTATTTTTTATTATTTTTATTAAAACTACAGCATTAACCTATTGAAAACATAAACCCATTGACTTATATGTGAAATTAGTCGATAGAGTGGCCGTTCTGAACAGCCCCCATCTCTCCTTATTGGTTTAGGGATAGTTCACCCAAAAAATGAAAATTCTGTCATTAATTTCTCACATTCATTTTGTTCCAAATCAATTTCTTCTACAGAACACAAAAAGAGATTCTTCGAAGAATATTCAAATGCTGATTTCCAGACAATGACAGTGGAGGGTGGCTCACTTTAAAGCTTAAAAAATAGCCCAACAGTGTCATAAATGTAGTACATGTGACTCATGCATCATATTCCAAGTCTTCTGAAGGCAAATGATCACTTTGTGTGATGAACAGACCAAAATAAAGTCGTTATTCACTCTCAAATCCAATCATTAATCAACTCAAAAAGTAAATCAAATATGGTGACATAGTTTTCCTCCTCAAATATCGAAAAATGGGTTTCCTTCTCAGGGAAAATGTTTCCCATCCAAACAGGGCTTATTTTTGCATCCTTTTTTACTTATTAATACTACTACTATTAATATTAATCATCATCAACATTTCAAATTATATTATCAGCATAAGGCTTTGGTGTCTGTTTTCGTGAGTGCGCAAATCGTCTTATCACATCTTTGTGAATTCAGTTCCTGCATTTGCAGTTTGGAGATTCCACCAGCAGGTGGTAATAAAAGTCTATAGGTAATTGTTTATTTTTCAATTATTATGATTATTATTGTGATTATTATTACACCTGTTGTCATAGAGTGACTTTGAAGTTACTGCTAAAAGAGTTGGTGAAAGAATTTGGAGAGAGTAAAATGTTTGGATTTGATATGATTTTTTAGACCACTCTGTCTAAATTTTGATTATATTTTTGCTTAGTTTGAAGTGTAATTTGAATTAAGACATATTTTTAGTTGAATTTTTCCGTATTTCAATAAATGAATTTAATTTTTCAAAATCGACCAGTAGAAGTGAAGCATGCCGATACAATCAATCTCAATACTAATCATGATTTGTGTGTCAGTAGATGCAAATTATTAATAATACTTACATTCTCTATAATTTAATGGAACACAGATCCAAACATTGACTAGAATAACCTTTTCTATGCTTATAAAAGGAGTGTGTCACTGTCATAGAAATATTTCTATTCTTACAATTCATTGCATTTAGTCCATTAACACTATCAACTTCTTATAAATGTGTTGTCTTTGTTTATATCGCTGGTGCTTGACAGGAAGTGGACTATAAAATAGGGTGCTAAATAACCTTAGAAGAACCTCAGAAATAAATTGCACTTGATCCAGCACATTTGGGTATAGACTTAAAGCATAAAGACCAAAACTTCATGGCCATGCCAATTGACTTTGCGCTTATGACTTAAAGCATAGCGCTGCGCTTAGCACTAGCGCTCTTAAAATTGGGCTCTTTAAGTGAAATGTTGAAGTGAGAAATGTATGCATTTCAGAATATCTTAACATTTGTTTTCCCACTTTTGCTTTAATGACAGTGTGCATTTGAGCTGGCATTAACAAAACCTGAGTAGTACAGAATCTTACATATTTCTTTCCCTATCTGTCACTCATTCGACGTTGTGTCGATGTAGTGACACTGGGGGTCACTCTTGGGAGCCCAAGTCACCTCTGGTCTTTGATAAAAGGCCAATGAAAATTGATGAGTGGTATTTGCATGCCACTCCCCCAGACATACGGGTATAAAATTTGCTGGTATGCAACCACTCATTCAGATTTTCTCTTCGGAGCCAAACGGTCATGCACATTGAGCTGAATATTACTGTTCATTCACCTCTGATGGATCTGACGGCGCATTTCAGCGGCTTCTCCCTCCTCTGCACTAGTGCACTGCAGAGAACGCCTCTGGGCACTTCGGCAGAAAAACAAGAGAGTGTATTTTCTGAAAGAGCTTTTCCTCCTCTAAAAGAGTATATATTTCTCTAAAAGAGCGGCACACACGGAACGTCTTTTTAAAGACGCATCTTTTTAAAGGTGCCTTTCCGATTGTGTGTTATTCCCGGTTGCAGTCGTTATCTCTCAACTTCGGATGGTCATGATCGCTGTCT
This sequence comes from Myxocyprinus asiaticus, assembly GCF_019703515.2. Classification (NCBI taxonomy): domain Eukaryota; kingdom Metazoa; phylum Chordata; class Actinopteri; order Cypriniformes; family Catostomidae; genus Myxocyprinus; species Myxocyprinus asiaticus. The sequence goes on from NC_059358.1 coordinate 43,621,902, forward strand.
TTCGTGACTGGGCGCGACCCACACGGAGGCAGCGTTTGTGGATGGTTCATGTTCTCACTGCGAGAACATGACCATGGCAACGTTGCGGTCGCACCCCAGGGGCTCCCCGCCTCGGTCCTTCTACCTACGGGTATGAGGCCAGCGTGGCTAGCACTGGGGGTGATTTGGGGACCCCAATGGGATCGTCTCCTCCGGGTATCCCCCTGCGGACCTCCCATTCCCCAGCATGCTTCTCTACCCCAATCGGGCTTCCAGATGAGTTCGCCGGCTCGTCTCACGACGAGTCTGGCTTCTTGATTGGATCCTGCGAAGATGATGAGCTCTCGAGCGCAGCATCGGAGAGCGGGCTTGTCCAGTTGGACGCAGAAGCCTCAGCTGGGCTTCCCCCTTCGGGGACGATTGCCCAGTCACAGGCCGATGCCGAAATGACAGACATGCTTTCCCGGGCAGCCGCGAGCGTCAGGTTAGAGTGGATCCTTCCACTCTCCCCTGAACCCTCGCGGCTTGATGATTGGTTCCTGGGCTTGTGGCGCCACTCAAAGCAGCCACGGCCCGTTCCAGTGCCATTCTTCCCGGAAGTGCACGAGGAGCTGGCGAAGTCATGGGAGGCACCTTTTACTGCCCGGCCCCGATTCCAGAGTTCCCCCGCTCTCACTACCCTCGATGGCGGGGCGGCCAGGGGCGGGGCGGCCAGGGGCTATGCGGCGATTCCCCCGGTGGATAAGGCGCTCGCGGTTAACCTATGCCCTAAGCTCCCGTCCAAGCCTTGTAGGCTCATGTCATCCCTGACGGCTAAAGCCTACAGTGCTGCTGGACAAGCCACCTCTGCCCTGCACGCCATGGCTCTCCTGCAGGTCCACCAAGCCAAGGCATTGAAAGAACTGCATGAGGGTAGTTCTGCCCCAGATTTGATGCAGGAACTGTGCTCGGTGACCGACCTCACACTCCGAGTGACGAAGGTCACAGCGCGGGCTCTCAGGCGGACGATGGCAACACTAGTGGTCCAGGAGCGCCACCTTTGGCTCAACCTGGTCGAGATAGGCGAGGCCAACAAGACACGGTTCCTTGCTGCCCCCATTTCCCAGGCGGGCCTATTCTGCGACACAGTCGAGGACTTTGCCCAGCAGTTCTCGGTGGTGAAGCAGCAGATGGAGGCAATCCAGCACATCCTGCCCCGGCACGGCTCAAGATCTCGCACCCCATCTGCTCATTGCCAAGGGCGTCCCCCTGCGGTGACTGCACTGGCTCCGCCACAGCCCATCCCTTCGGCCCGGCCCCGGCGTGGAGCCCACCGCAGGAAGCAGATGCCACCCGTCTCACAGCTGGAGCCTAAGAACCCATGGAGGTCCTTAAAGCGCCCCTGAGACGGGCGACCCAGGGACGAGGGAACCCACTCACGTGGAGCTGGCAGAAAGACCACTCCATCCCCTGGTGGAGGGCCGGGCAGAAAATCTTTTGTTGCCTTTTTGTTTGATTTTGCCGCATGCCCAAGTGGCTGCGGTACCCAACAGTTCAGCAAAAGAGCGGCTTCCTTCCTTCCTGGGTCACATACCCGGTGTGTATGGTCGTCACCACGACTACCGTCAATGGGTTCTTTCTTGCAGGCCTCTTCCTCCCCTGTCCCAGACTGTTCCGGGGTAGTCACAAGGAGCCAGGTAAGTGCTTCGATGTTCCTAGACTCAGCACAGCCAAGACGTGGTGTGGCACCTCGAGCTCCGCCCACCGCAAGGCCCCACCTGCCGGTACGTCCGATGATGTTGTCCCCTTGGTCCCCCTTGAGCGGAACTTGGACGCTTGGCTCACGCTCTCCAATCTGTTGTGATGGCTGATCCAGACTGTCCAACTCGGCTATGCGATTCAGTTCGCCAGGCGCCCGCCCAGGTTCGGCGGTATTCAGTTCACCTTGGTCAAGAGCAAAAATGCTGCCCCCTTGCCCGCGGAGATCGCTACCCTCCTACGGAAGGGTGCGATAGAACCTGTCCCTCCAGCCGAGATGAAGAAAGGGTTTTACAGCCCCTACTTCATTGTACCGAAAAAAGGCAGTGGGTTGCGGCCAATCTTGGACCTGCAAGTACTGAACTGGGCTTTACACATACTCCCGTTCAAGATGCTGACGCAAAAATACATTCTAGCGAGCGTCCGGCATCAAGATTGGTTTGCGGCGGTAGACCTGAAGGATGCGTACTTCCACATCTTGATCCTTCCTCAACACAGACCCTTCCTGCGGTTTGCATTCGAGGGTCAGGTGTATCAGTACAAAGTCCTCCCTTTCGGCCTGTCCTTGTCTTCTCACGTCTTTACAAAGATCGCAGAGGCTGCCCTTGCCCCGTTAAGGGAGGTGGGCGTTCACATTTTCTCGATGACTGGTTAATCCTAGCTCACTCTCGAGACATGTTGTGTGCACACAGGGACCTGGTGCTGTCACACCTCAGCCGACTAGGGCTTCGGGTCAACTGGGAAAAGAGCAAGCTCCTCCCAGTTCAGAGCATCTCTTTTCTCGGTTTGGAGTTGGACTCAGTCACCTTGACGAGCGCGCCCAGTCGGTGCTGGCCTGTTTGAAGGCGTTCAAACAGAAAACAGCATTTCCACTGAAACTTTTTCAGAGCTCCTGGGGCATATTGCGTCCTCGGCGGTGGCCACCCCACTCGGGTTGATGCATATGAGACCACTTCAGCACTGGCTCCAGACTCGAGTCCTGAGATGGGCATGGTGCCACGGGACACATCGCGTGGCCATCAAGCTGGTCTGTCACCATCTTTTCAGCCCTTGGACCGACCTCTCATTTCTACGGGCAGGTGTTCCTTTAGAACTGGTCTTCAGGTGCGTCATGGTCACGACAGATGCCTCCAAAACGGGCTGGGGCACTGTTTGCAATGGGCACACAGCCACCGGCCTCTGGACAGGCCCGCGACTGCATTGGCACATCAACTGCCTCGGGATTTTGGCAATTCTGCTCACCCTGCGGAGGTTCCGGCCGTTGATCCAGGGCAAACACGTGTTGGTTCGGACAGACAACACGGCAACGGCAGCATATGTCAAACACCAAGGCGGTCTGCGCTCTCGCTGTATGTCACAACTCGCTTGCCGTCTCCTCCTCTAGAGTCAGCAGCACTTCAAGTCGCTGTGAGCCACTCACATCCCGGGCAACCTCAACACTACAGCAGATGCGCTGTCACGGCAGGTTACCCTCAGGGGAGAGTGGAGACTCCACCCTCAGGTTGTCCAGATAATTTGGAGTCGATTCTGACGGGCACAGGAGGACCTGTTCGCCTCCCAAGAATCCTCCCACTGCCTGCTCTGGTACGCCCTCACCGAGGCTCCCCTTGGCATAGACACGCTGGCACACAGTTGGCCCCCTGGCCCCCCTGCAAATATGCGTTTCCCCCAGTGAGCCTGCTTGCACAGACCCTGTGCAAGGTCAGGGAGGATGAGGAGCAGGTCGTCCTGGTAGCACCCTACTGGCCTACCCAGACATAGTTCTCGGACCTCACGCTCCTCACAACAGCTCCCCCCTGGCGAATTCCCCTGAGGAAGGACCTTCTTTCTCAGGGATGGGGCACCCTCTGGCACCCACGCCCATACCTCTGGAATCTCCGTGTCTGGCCCCTGGATGGGACGCGGTGGTAGACACGATAACTCAGGCTAGGGCCTCCTCTACGAGGCGCCTGTATACCTTTAAGTGGCGTCTGTTCGCTAAGTGGTGTTCTTCCTGACACGAAGACCCCCAGAGATGCACAGTCGGATCAGTGCTTTCCTTCCTGCAGGAGAGGTTGGAAGGGAGGCTGTCCCCTTCCACCTTGAAGTTGTACGTTGCCGCCATAGCAGCACACCACGACGCAGTCGATGGTAAGTCCTTAGGGAAGCACGACCTGATCATCAGGTTATTAAGAGGCACCAGGAGGCTGAACCCTTCCAGACCGCACCTCGTTCCCTCATGGGACCTCTCTGTAGTTCTTCAGGGTCTATAGAGAGCCCCCTTTGAGCCTTTGCAGTCAGCCGAGCTTAAGGCACTCTCCTTGAAGACTGCCCTCCTGACTGCGCTCACTTCCATCAAGAGGGTAGGTGACCTGCAAGCATTCTCTGTCAGCGAAACATGCCTGGAGTTCAGTCCGGGTTACTCTCACGTGATCCTGAGACCCCAACTGGGCTATGTGCCCAAGGTTCCCACCACCCCTTTTAGGGACCAGGTGGTGAACCTGCAAGCGCTGCCCCAGGAGGAGGCAGACCCAGCCCTGTCATTGCTGTGTCCGGTGCACGCTTTACGCATCTATTTGGATCGCACGCAGAGCTTTAGAACCTCTGAGCAGCTCTTTGTCTGCTTTTGTGCACAGCGGAAAGGAAGCGCTGTCTCCAAGCAGAGGATCGCCCACTGGCTCATTGACTCCATGACTATGGCATATGTCGCCCAGGACATGCCGCCCCCGGTAGGGCTATGAGCCCATTCTACCAGGGGTGTAGCGGCTTCCTGGGCCCTGGCCAGGGGTGCCTCTCTAACAGACATTTGCAGAGCAGTGGGCTAGGCAACACAACCTCCGGGTGGAACCGGTTTCTTCCCAGGTAGTGGCATGCAACACAAGCTGATAAGCCCGGGATAGCCGGCCGGGTGTATCGCTTGCACATTGTGCCTTCCACCTCCTTTTGAGCTGAAGACGTGCGCCATTAATTCCCAGTAATGTTCACAAGTTTGTTCCCTGGTTGACTCCCTCCGAGCCCTGTGGCAGTCGAGTTTTCAGAGAGATTTGCTGCCGGCCCAGTACACGCGCTAAGTAAGAGTCCTGTTCTGGGGTAGGTGCTCTGCATGTGGCGGTTCCCTGTAAGACTAACCCCATGCGATATATATCTTCCGCTAATTCGTTTCCCTGTTGGCAAACTGCGTCTTCCTTGGAAAGAGCCCCTCTGCCCCAGTCTCCATGTTTGTAGTAACTCATCCCCCATTGGGCAGGATCTACCTTGAAGACTCTCCACATGGTTGGAAAGACCATGTGACATATACTTCCACTTAAATATCCCCCCTCTCTCTTCGGGCGAGGTGTGGTCTCCGCTGTGTCTTCCCCTTGGGAGGGACATCCCCGACTAGACCTGGCGGCCCAGTCAGATAATCCCCCTTCTTTTTTAGGGAGTGGAAAAAAGAGAAGGAGAAAAGAGGCCATGACTGGGTTAAGCCTGTCTCTATCTTTTGGGTAGTCGACTTGTCCCCAAAGGGCAGTTCGACACTCATAACTATGTTGGGGGAGGTTACGTATTGACCTGGTGTGCTGGCTATGAGGCACACAGTGGTCTGCCCACCACACACATGACGTCATGGTTACTTGTGTAACCTCCATTCCCTGATGGAGGGAACGAGACGTTGTGTCCCTCCTGCCACAACACTGAACTACCCGCTGAAATGGCCGGACCTTATATCGGCTCCTCAGCATAAAACCTGAATGAGTGGTTGCATACCAGCTCCTTTTATACCCATATGTCCGGGGGAGTGGCATGCAAATACCACTCGCCAATTTTCATTAGCCTTTTATCAAAGACCAGAGGTGTCTCGGGCTCCCAAGAGTGACCCCTAGTGACACAACATCTTGTTCCCTCCATCAGGGAACTGTGGTTACACAAGTAACCATGACGTTTTCATTTTATGACATACATTTTCTTTGATTTTCATTTTTCAAATTCTTTCAGACTTTTAGTTAATTTCCACCATGATTCTATTACACAAAATCCCAGATCTTTAATGTGACCACAGACATTTAAATCCCACTTTTTGTTGTTTTCTAACACCAAAAGATATGAAATATAGTGCGAATACCATTTGAAGGTCATGTGTATTGATTATTTCTTGATGCTAATTTTACGGTATACATTTTTATAAAGCGAAACTTTATTTGCAACTTTACAAGCATCACCACAGTACACAAAACCATGATCCCCAGTCTGCATGCACACAACAGAACCTTGTTGCGGTGAATGAGACCCATCATTTTTTTAACAACTAACACCCTCTGTTTTTGGGGGGCAATGTCAGGGCCCTGCTGGCTGTGACAGATCTACAGGAGAGACAAAGGGATGACACAATTTCAAACCTTAGAGAGAGAAGGGTTCCTCGCTAAGTCTGAGGAACGTATTCCTGCTGCATCCGGCGGCCTCAGAGTTGCCAGCACTGCATGCTGCCTGAATGTGACACTGAACAGCACATTAACACCACAGCACAGATCTGGCAGACTGTGAAACCCAGCACACAACTTCAGAGGATCACAGCAAACATAAACGGTCATTGCAACGGTGAAATAAAACTTCCTGTTCCTGCAATAAATATAAATGTAACTAGCTTATTTTTAATTAATAATGCAATACATTGTATTTAATATAGATTTTCTTTTTTCTAATGTTTTAAACTTTAAACTTATTTTATTCCTCTGTAACGTTATAATGAAAACATTTTGTTATGATAATGTAAGATATTTCCTTTGATAAACAGCAGCTGGTTGTAAAGGGGAGGATGAAAGAGAGAGAAATAGAGATGACATTTGGTGGGTGGAGCACTTCTCTGCTATCCACAGGCAATTATAGAGATGGATCACACACACACACACACACACACACACACACATAGCCAGACAAAGTTACACACTGTGAGTTCATTTAAGATAATATCCTCCTCTCTTTAAACCCAAGCATCACTTATTGAGTATTAATTATTTAAATCACAGATCCGTTTCCCAGGCATTGCATTACACTAGCAGGAGAAAGATCACAATTTTATTTTACCTTCATCTGAAAACACCAGGGTCAATCCTGTAATGCCGTACCTTTTTTTATTTTTGTAAAGGAATATGCTTGTGTTATAATTTCAGTAAGTATTGCTATATAAGGGTACAGGAGACTATAAAAGATTTGTTGTGGTCAAGCTCAGGCACCTACATTATCACGTGGAAACTCAGCGTGCTGCTTCAGAATGTTCGAGTATGCTGACATCAACCCCATTCTGTTACTGTCAAAGGCCATCTCCCATCAGACATTTTTGCATCAATCCAAATGTGTTTCCCTTTTTCTGTGGTGCTACTGATAGTGTGTTGTGTCAGCAGCCTTAAAGACACAGGTTCTAGTGTTATGGAAAACAGGAAGTAATTGTGTCCACCTAATCAATCACAAACATAATTTGGAGGTTCCATTTTCTTTCTAAGATGACATTTTTACTCCACTGGTTAGGTTAAGGGTTGGGGTTTGGCTTAGGTCGTATTGTTAATAAAATATGCATTCCCGTTGACTATTACATCATTTCCGACTAAAAGCAACTCGCTTTGGGTGCCACTTTGTGGAAATTTCACCCGGAAACTGGAGCTCACGTGTGTCCATACATTCAAAAACTCTTCCCGCTTCGGCCACTGGGGGCAATGGTTCGAATTTCGGTTAGCACAGAGCAATTTCAGATGAAAACTTTTGACTTACTGTCGCCAAATTCTTAGTGAGATCAGTCAGCAGACACTTACACAATGGATAAAAAAGAACAATATGCGTTGTCTGAAACCCCCGTTGGACAACGCAACAGACCAGGAAATGATTTCACACGGGGAGGGCTTCTGCTGTAAGTAAATGATATACAAATAACAAATAATGTTATATACAAAGTGTTAAAATATATTATCTTGTCACTTTCCTGCAACAATAAACCATGCAGCTTTGAAATATGTATTTTTTATTTTGAGCCAAGAGGTCATGTTAGTGATGGGAGGTCTGATTCTTTTCCGCAAACCGATTGTTTTGAATGGTTCATTTCAATGAACGGTTCAAAAAACAGATTCACCAGTTCTTTTACGTCATTGGGTAATGATGTCACTGTACATAATGCTAATACCCCTGCACCATAGAATACACACTCAAACACATTCAGTAAAGCCATAAGCGCATATTGCTGATCATTACATTATATTTAAATAAGTTATATTAGTAAGGATGTTTACTGTTAGTGTTTAATTCAGTGATCTTACAATACATCCTACATTAAAATTTTGTACCTAAAGCACCCAGTACTGATACTGCAGTGGTGATTTCTCAGGGCCAGCAAAGCCTTCTCTGCTGGCGTAACATGCCTAATAAATAAATATTTTTTCATCCTTTCATTCTCATTGACCTTTTTGCCTATGTATTTTCAATCGCTTTCCACACTTAATTTATCTCCAAACGAATAGCAAAAAACAAAAAAATGTATCCAATCAGAATGTGTTCCTCGATGCTTGCAAGCAAAGTGTGACAACTGTTTCACAAATCACATGCCGGAAGCCATGCTCCTTTTGCGTGTTTACACTACATGATTTTAGGCCCGATTTTCATTCACTGACAGTTTTGTGGAGATTGCCGACAAAAGCCCGAAATCATAGGCAAATAAGAGCTCGCTCCTGTGAGCGACGAACGCAATGTTTGAATTATCAAAGACGCGATCTGAGAGAAGTGCTGATGCGTCGCCGATGTCAGCGAGATATCTAGCATGTTAAATATCTAGACCTGTCTGTGATTCCAAATCGCGCAATGTGAAATGTGTTTTGACTGAATACAACTGCAGTGTTTTCCTTCAGCCAATGAGAGAGCAAGAAACAGGGCACGGGAAGTTTCAGTGTTTGGAGTCCTGATGTACCTGCAACAGAACATCAACTAGCATGGCTGCGGTATCAAGAAAGTCTCACTGGACCGAAGAAATGGAGGAAAAATTTGTGGAACCGAGTGGAGAAAGAAGAGTTGGAGAGAAATTGCCAATTCTCTTGGACAGTCAAGTACGCAAATAGGTAGATTTTTCAGTAGGAGGTACTTTTTCATATTGTAACCAATAAAATATATGATGCCTTTAGGTGATTAAAACATACACATATATTCTGAAATGCATAACATATGATCATGCATTTGTTTACGTATCTCATATCTCTTCTCATGTGTACTCTGTTGTGAAATGTTATTTGGAATCCAGGCAGTGTCGTTGGGGATTCGTCAATAGTGAAATGTTTTGTAATGTGTTCACCCCTGTCGCCGATTCCTCGTGTAATTTGAAAACCCTACGACTTCCATGACAAGACAGACAGTTGTGTAATATAAACAGTACCACAATCTGACATCTTTGAAAATCCTGTAGTGTGTAGGAGGCATTAGCCGAAGCAGCGCGTGAGTCTGAGCTCCACCCCATCAGGCCTTCAGAATTTCCACAGAATCCCTCAACAGTGTGAGTGAATAGGCATCTAAAGTCAGATTGTCAGACTGTCAGATTCATCAGCCAATCAGATTGATTTATTTGTCCTTGTGGGTGTGGTCTGGCCTTTAGGACATGTCCCAGTCCAGGCCTTCTAGCTGGCCTTGAGTGACGCAATCACGCTTTAAGTGATGTACATAATTTGGATGCGAAGAGTGCGATCTTGCTGATGAGTCGGGTGTCATCATTGCCTCATCACCATTGAGAAAGAGATCCTTATGGATTTAAAAACCTGAGATGTTCTGCATGATCATGCGATTGATTTATTAAACAGGAAAGGAGGGCTGATTTTCACTTCAAGCAAATTGGTAAGTGCTTGTTGCATTGTTATAGCAACATCAGGATCAAGTGTAAATTAGGCTGCTTGAGCATTCAGTGCCGGATCAAGTTTTGAAAAGTAACCGTGTACCCTGACGAAACAAAATTTATTTCAAGCAAAATTGTAATCGCAAATATTATTAGAGAGCTTTTTCTTGGTATTAGACCTCCTTGGTTCTAGCTTTTGTGCGTGGACGTGTTTTTAAAATTTCAATTGGTATTATTAGTTGACTGCCACTTAATGTATGATAGGAATACGGTGTCTTATTCATTGTGAAACTGTGTTTTCTTAATGGCATGAATCACACTGAAGGCCTAGACTTAAAATGCATGGGCCGCGGCTGTGATACTGATACACAAACGTGGATGTTCTATATTTCTAAAGCATATAAAGTGATTAAACTAGTCTTGAATCAACTCACCCTTTTTTTACGGAAACCATGATCCAGCTCATAACAACTTCAAATATAATCCGCAGCATAATACTCAATAGCAAAATTAATTTACATCGAATGAAACATTTCATTCCTCATTCAAGTCCTCGGTTCATGCATGCTTATCAGCAGCTCACTTCATGCATGCTCATCAGCAGCTCACTGATCAGCAGTTCTCAGTATTAAGTCCAAAAGAGACGATTCTCAGTTAAGTGAACTGGTGACTCGCAAACTGCTGTGATTGACTCAATGTACTGTTGACGCGAGAGCTGCTCTCCCGGGATCAGTGTACTGTTGACTCGAGAGCTGCAGTCCTGGGATCAGTGCACTGTTTATTCGAGAGCTGATGTCCCGGGATCAGTGTACTGTTGACTTGAGAACTTCTGCAAGCAACTCAGAGATCATTTTGAGTCGGAGTGTTAGGCACATCTGAGAGACAGGTTAAGATAAAGTAACTTGTTGATCAGTATTGACTCGAGATGCGAACTGTTTCAAATAATTCAGTCCGATTTGGTGAATTGGTTCAACTCATTCACAAAAATGAACTGGTTTAAAAGAACGTTTCGTTCACAAACTGGACATCACTACAGCATGTGACATTTCAATTTTCTGTTGGTCATGCGTCATCTCGTCAAATGGAATTGCAGGTCAGAGTTCACCAAAATTGAACTTTTGTGCACAGCAGAACATAAAATTTATTCGGAATGTGTTTGAATTTGACTGAATGGAGTTTGAAGTGTAGTACCCGCCCCTCACCCCTTAACAGGGTGGAAATAAAAAGCAAATATTAGCCATTGTTCAGTGAGGATTTGACATTTTGTTTACATAAGGTTGTCAACTAAATTTTTATAAACATAATACAAAAAATACTGTTTCAAAATGTCCTATTATCTTATTTCTGCACATTTTATCTAACAGTATGGCATGTTTTAGTGTGAGACAAACCAACTAATGCCACAAAACATCACAATTCATCAAATCCATTGGTAATGCTTACAGATGTTTGTGCTGTTTCCTCACCAAAATTTCCTGGGGAATGGTGTCATTAAAGAACTGCCTTTTGTCATTTAAAGGGCTATTACAAATGTCTAACAGGATAAATTGATTATTTGATCAGATTGATAAACTTAACAGTTATCCTAACACAGTCTTATGACAACTTGTGATTATTCATACCGTACGAGATGGCAAAATCAAAAGATATTGTTTGATTTGCCTTATATGAATAAAGATATGACTTTTAGAGACGAAGCAATCAACAAACTCAATTTCAAATCGATACAGTACACTCACTGAATTTTAGCTAGCCTCCTATTCAACACTTTATTTTAAAAAAGGAAACATAAAACAACAGAAAACAAATTCGGTTACTCATTCCATATTTATTTATTTAAGCAATACAAATGACTGATGTAGGATGTGAATAATCTGTAATATGCTTCCCTCATCTTGTTTCAGCTGTTTTCTTTCTTCTGTCACATATTCCCTGTTTTTTGTATTGACTTATGTTTAAATTCTTGTTTAGTTCCCATGTTCCTGTTTCCTGTTAGTTTGTAGTCCTTTTGTAGTCTCATTTAATGATTGGTTTCCCCTGATTGTTTCCACAGGTGTTCCTCATTCCCTTGTTTGCCCCTGTGTATTTAAGCCCTTGTTTTCCCTGTTTCTTTTGTTAGTCTTCACATGTTTTGTCATGTTCTGTACCTGGTTCGCTGTGTTTTGGTTTCAATTTAATTCTGAGTTACTTTGTTCATCTTTTGTTTCAATTAAAAGCTGCACATAGATCCTCCATCCTCGCCAGCCTCGTTACAGAAAGATTGACCAAAAAATGGATCTAGTGGCCGTCAGAATTTTGCTCCTTCAACAAGGGAAACGTCCAGTTGAGGATCACGTCCGTGAGTTTTAAGAGCTGGCAAATGTAGTGCACTATCCAGACCACTCTCTGGTGGTTTTCTTCTGGGCCAGTCTGAATAGTGCACTGAGCGAACTGATGCCTCCGGCCGATCCTTACTGGACACTCAGCGAATATGTGTAGAAGGCGCTGGAACTTTGCGGTTCCCTTTATACAGTGGAGTATGGCGGGAACCCCAGGCCAAAACCTGTGTCTTTGGCTCCCTTGCAGAAGCCTTCCACGGCCCCTGTCTCCAAGTTGTATGATCTGCCACTGATGTCGGTGCATAGGTCCATGAAGACCCTACCTCAAAAATTGTCTGCGCCCACGCCTGCCACGGTCAACGAGCCAGCGCCCACGCCTGCCACGGTCAATGAGCCAGCGCCCACGCCTGCCACGGCCAATGTGTTGCCAGCCTCGTCCGTCCCAGAGCCAGTGTTGCCAACTTCGGCCATCCAAAGGAGGAAGAGAAGAAAAGTCTCTGCCCGCGGAGGTCGTTCCCGAGTCTCTGCCCATGCCCACGGAGGTTGTTTCCCATTCATCCAGGACTCTTTGTCTCGAGCCTTCCACGGCTCTGCCCCAGAGTCTTCCCCGCCCACCCCCCACCAGAGACCATTCCTCCAGCGGCTCCGCCCGCTCCCTCAGAGACTCCTACAGCGGCTTTGCCTCCTGACCCAGTCCCGGCCCTGCGGCCACCTCCCAGGCCTCCTGACCCAGTCCCGGCCCTGCGGCCACCTCCCAGGCCTCCTGACCCAGTCCCCACCTTGAGGTCATCTCCTTGGTCTCCTGGCTGTCCGCCTGCCTGATCTGCTTTGGTCTACTTGGTCCGAGCCTGCAGCGTCGCCCTGGCTCTCCATTCCTCCGGCTCCACCTTGGTTTTAAGCCTCCCTGACTTTGCCTTGTTCCTCTGCTCGCCTTGCACCTTGTGCCCCCCTTAACTACCTGTTTTCCCCCACGTCACATGGACAATTTGTTTTTTGGAGCATCTGGAATCCGCTCCTTAAAAGGGGGCTCTGTCACAATCCTTGTTTTTTTTGTATTGACTTCTGTTGAAGTTCTTGTTTAGTTCCTGTTAGTTTGTAGTCCTTTTTTGTAGTTTCATTTTATGATTGGTTTTCGCCTGATTGTTTCCACAGGTGTTCCTCGTTTTTGTCAGTCTTTGCATTTATTGTCATGTTCTGTACCTGGTTCCCTGTGTTTTGTTTTCATTTTTATTCTGAGTTACTTTTGTTTTTTTGCAATTAAAGGCTGCACTTAGATCCTCGCCAGCCTCGTTACATCTTCACTGGCACACAAAATTTATTTTCCTTAAGTTTAGGATTGTGGTTTGGGTTCGGAGTTTGTTGGTTCATTTATTTTTCTCTATGGAAGTAAATGTATAATTTTGCCATATCATACTATTATTGAAACATCTCATGAGATTGGTTTGGTATTCTCAAGAAAACGTGTTTTGTTTGAATTTTTAGTTCTTCATTTTTAGAAGTTAATTTTCAAACATGCAAAAAAAAAATGTATGCAATATATTTAGACATATATATAATGGGGACATGAAAATGCACTGTACAATAGGAATGAGCCAAACATATTTCACACACAGTTCATTTCCCCCCAGGCATAAGGAGGGTCTGTGTGTTTTGTTTTTTTTTTTTCGTGTTTTATTTTATCCTGTTATCCATCGCGAAGCTCTAACACTGGCCGTGCGCGCACACACACACTCCGATCAAGAATAATAAATTGTGAAATAACTCAAAGGTGCAGTGGAAGCCTAGTTGATAAAATCCTCAGACAATTGAATGATAAATTTGTGCTCCTATGCCTTGTTGTGCTGCAGGTTGCCTGGAGGTTATTACTGTGTACTTTATCCACTTCTGCTCATTCATCACATGGGCATTCTGCCGGTCATGCTTACACACTGACAACAGAGAGAGAGAATGAGACTGTAGTGCTCGCTGACTACTTGAGCAGTGGAGTATATTATTTTTATACAGTAGGGTAGTATTAGCTCAGGTAATATTTTCCTCATAATCTTGGCAAGATCTTAAAGAAAAAATCCACCCAAAAATCTTTAATCTTCAGCTCAAACAATTGTGTGACTGTCTTTTTGCTCGACCAATGGCAGGTAGGGGGAGTGTGGATGAAAACTGTTTGAAAACAAATTATTTTTGCAGTTTCATTTGGTGGCACTAGTAGTGCAGAAATTAAAAAAATTAAAAATTAAGTACAGTATAATGATTTTTTTTATTTAAGGGTCACACTAAAATACATTTTCTGGGATGTTAAAAGATATGCGTGTGTTGCACATGAAAGAAGACATTATTAGCACCCATTCATTTTAATTTTAGGAGGGAAGTGGTTATTGCTATTTTCGTATTGCGTTTAAAATCAACATCAAATCAATGTCACAGGATGTTTCAGTGAGTGAATTGAGTGTTCATTCAGGCCATGAGTGTTCAAGACTTCACAGCTTCCCCACCATGCTGACAGAGGGACATGCTTTCAATCAATGGCAAAACCTTCTAGATGTTTATGCAACATGCATTTATTAATGTGAGAGTTTCGAGATATGTGGTGAGGTGAACTAAGCCTCGCTTGAGGCGTGATTTGCTCTGATGATTTATTGCCTCTTCTCCCCTCTCAGCTGCTTACCCTGCCCACTTTCCCTGGCATTTTTTTTTAAATGGTGAGAACTGACTTGGGCTGAAACAGGGGGGTTTCATGACCCATTAAAGAGGACTTATCATGTACAAAAAAAAGATGTTCTTTTTTCTTTTAAAATAAAAGGTTGACCAATATATCAGTTTTACTGATTAATCAGCGCCGATAGTAGTCAAGGTTGGAAACTAGACCTTTTTTCTTCATTTGTAGTTTTTAATAAAAATTGTGACTTAAGACTCAAGATCCGATGAAGAAAAAAAAAAAATGGGGGATCAAGGGGGGTCCAATTTGTTACAGGAAGGTTATAAAAATTAGCGCTCTGAAGAGGTTTTGTTGTTAAAGGGACAAAATGGCAAAGTATGACTACTATTATCTTATGAAAAGAGAAATAGCTGTTTCTCTGTTAATTCATAAGGTGAAAACCTTATTTCTATTTAAATACCAAAAATTATTAGTAAGGCATCTGATACACATGTTATGCAATCTAAGTAACATTAGATAATCATAAATTGATAGTACACACTAATGCCAAGGTCCTGAAAAGTGGTTTAGTAGTGATATTAACCTTCTCCTTGATTGATCGATGAGTTCGTTGATAACGACGTCTACCACTGGGGTTTGGGGCCACATTACAGTGGGGAAGGAGCTGGATTCTGTTTCAATACTCTTGGACATGAAGGAACTGAGGAATGCTGATCTCCTGGAAGCAGCAAGAGGGTCCTTGCAATCTGAAACATGCAGATATACAGCCCTTATGTCGGCACAAGTTTCTTTTTCTGGAACACACAGATGCATGAAACTTGAAGAGAGGGTTTGCTCACCAGAGCTAAACCTTGTTGCTGAAGTTAACTCCCTGGTATGGGTATTCCGAACTTGGCATTGCTACTGTCTCTTGTAGTGAGACTTGGTACTTGGCCGATCTTCTACTGTCTCACGGATGGAGACTAAGAGTGTTGGATGCTCTGTTATTCTCTTTCTCTCTCTCTCTGTGAAACGGAGACTCAGCACATTGGAAGGTCATTCTGTTAGCGTCTCTCGTGGAGTGTCTCAGAAAGTTGTATCTTTCATTGTCTTTGATGTCGCATATTCTGTTATTGCCTCCTGGTTCGCCAGCCAGAAACCCAGAATTTTGGAGTGTTACTGTTATTGCCTCCTGGAGCGGAGACTCAAGGCAAATGTGGTTTGTATTCTGTTAAATCTCCTACCACTCAGGATGGATATTCAGAACAAAGGTGTGGCTGATTGTAAGGATGCTTTATACCTTTCCAGTAAGGCGGGCATTGAAATCTGCTGACTTTCCATACTAGCAATGTGATTGGCTGTTGCTATCAGAAGTAGCCACAGCGTGACTCACCCTGGTGTGGAACTTATTTGCATATTTTAATGTACACTCTTAGAACAGTGTCTTTAATGTTTTACCTATGCATTATTTATTTCCAAAACCACTTTCAAAATATTCTTGGCATTGTTCTGAATGCATAGAGTCTAAGAACTATACTGTAGTGATTTATTTCTGTCTTATTTTTTTCTATTTAAATGGAGCTTAAAGCCTTAAAACCGAGTAAAGCCCTTTCAGAATGTTTTGACGCAGCTTCACACCTCCAGAAAAGCAGGTCGCTACATGAGCCAGTGTGATTTTTAAAGCGCAAAAAGCTGTAATTTATTTAAAAACTGTAAATATGTAGTCTGTATGTGGAAACTGTAGAGGGAATGTGTGCTTTGCTCTCGGTTATCTACTACCACACACAAGAGTGTGCATGATGCTCATGATGAGGTGTTTTTCAGTGTATGAGTGGCTGGTTTCACACATTCACTTTGAAGCATGCAGCATATGCAGACTATTTCATTAAATTGCAGCCTTTGCAATTTAATAATCACACTAGTACATATCGATATTGTAATTTGTGTTCAATTTATGCAATGGCATTCGTATGTTAGACTGTATTGTGTTTTGGTATCGAAGCATTTTTACGAGTATGAATTAAGTATGCGAGCGCAGTATCGGACCAAATTCGGCATCAGGACATCCCTTGTATAATGCAATTGACCCTTCACTAAGCCCCACCTTAAAAGCGTTTCTGACCAATCCTATCTTAGCAACCATCCGACATTCCTCTGACAAGCTTACTTTTTGGGTTTTTGAGTTGTTTTAAGTGGAATTTTATAGACAATATCCCCCCCACCACCACAAAAAAAGTAGTTGCTGGGTCACTTGTTATGGTGACACAAGGTACCTAGAGAGGATACACGCAATGTTTTTATTTTCATGTTTTATTAATTTTTTATCTTTTAAATAAATCTTGAGAAGAGCATGCTATGGATTAAACTGTCTGCCATCATTCCCAAATGAACATGTATAACGTCAGCAAGGGCACCCAAATTTTCTTGAAGGTAAATTAAAGCTAATAATTTAATGTTAATTAATTTACATATTGATTCAGGTCTTAGTAAAGGCAATAGTAAATAAAACATTCACTGCCTCATGGCAAGTGTGTACTGAGACATTATGAGCAGTTCTGTTTCAATTGTAAAATATTACTGTCCTAAATTATTCTTTTTCAAATGTTATTTTGAGGCTCTCTGATTAAATCAAAAAGTCCTCATTTCTCATAAAGAAGGCCTCTGTAATTCTATGTGTATTTGAAAATAAGTTTCTTTATTCTATCATCTCCACAGAAATTTAGCAAGTTACTATATATATATATATATATTATTTTGTAGTGAAATGTGATCATGTTCTAACATAACACAATATATTTTAGAGTCCCATCTATGCTTATTATTTCATCATTGAAAACTAACTGTCTAATTGTCAATTTGTGCAATGTGCAAAGGCTGGATGATGACGAGATGCTTTGTGAGTGATCAGTTCGATTCCTGTGTCTCCCTTCTGCTGCACATGATAGAAGAGCATAGCTGATCACACAGTGTGCATGTATGGACCCCAAAACTTCATTTATTTATGACCCAGACTCAAAGTGAATGATCGTTCTTGACTTCATATGCAACTACAGAGTTCCCCAAGCAAAGCAAATTATTTCATTCAAAGGACACATTCTTCCTGCCTTCATTTCAAAAGACACTGAAGTCTACAAGTACTATGAGTGCAATGATGTCATAGAACTCCTAGTTTGCACTTGGATATTATGTTTATCAGTAAACTATCACATTATCCACAGCCATATTCAACAATGCACAGCACTCAAAGTTATATACTGTACAGTGACCCCCAAAGTTTTTGGACACTAAAGTCACACTGCATGAATTTCATTGCACTAGATAAAAATACTGATGAAAATTTGAAAACATCTCTGTTACTCTTGTAACCTTGGTTCCCTGAAAGAAGGGAACAAGACAAGGGAGCACCCCTCAGGGGGTGGTGACCTTAAAGCTCTATACCATGGCAATTTGATTAGCTGGTGATGCTTGGCGCACCGCCTATGCTAATGTCCTAGTGAGCATATAAGCTGGAGCCCAGCACCACACATCAGAATTTTTCAACTGCAGGGAAGGAGAGCACAAACAAACAGGGTATTAAAAATGCATTGCTGTAACCACCCCTTCATATTGAGAAACAGGAAGGGACAATAAACCATATAGTAGGGACAATAAACCATATGACTCGATGTCAAGACAGAAACACTAGCCATGCTGGGTAGTGGACCAATGTCTTAACACATCTTCCTGGTTAGCAGGAAGGAGGGAAGCAGAGTAGCCAGCTTGCCAAGGCTTTTGTACAATGGCCTTTGCCAACAGGGTAGTGATATAATGCACACATGCTCTCATTCATAACAGTGGGAATGAAGAGATTGGTTAGTAATCAGCCTTCTTCCTCTGTAAAGATCTGGGAAGAAAGGGAAGATACATGCAGGTTATAAAACCTGGCAAAGTTTTTGGGGAAGCCCAGCCTAAAGCCAGACATATGTCTTCGAGTGACATGCCCTTTTCTCATGTCCAGGAGGAGGCAATACTCCTGGTAGAATTATGGTTTTATGTCCATGGGACATTGAATGTCTTGGGAATCAAACACGAGTGCAACAGCATCCTTGACCCAGTGGGATATTCTTCGCTTGGAGGTGACCAAAACCTTTTCACGGCCTCCAAAGCAAACAAAGAGTTGTTCTGATACCCTGCATTGACTTGTTCGGTCAATGTACATGCTCAATGCCCTTACTGGGCAGAGCATGTGTAGTCTCTTAGCCTCATCCAACTCAAAGGGAGGAGCAGAGAATGACTGCAGGGTAACAACCTGAGCCCTTAAGGGGGTTGCCAGCACTTTGGGCACAAACCTAACCTGGGCTTAAGAATAGCCTTTTACAGGCCTGGTCTTAACTCTAAACAAGAGTTGTTGACTGAAAGGGCCTGAAGGTCCCCAACATGTTTTACTGATGTCAAAGCGAGTAACAACACAGTCTTCAGTGAGAGTATGCATGTGCTTCCTGCCTCTAGTGGTTCAAATGGGGAACATGCAAGTGTGTTTAATACCTGCACTAAGTCCCAAACCGGGATGGTAGCGGGTCGAGAAGGTCTCAAATATTTCGCACCATGCAAAAATCTAGTGACCATTGGGTGTTTGCTTACAGACAAGCTCTCAAATAGCTGCCACTATAGCAGCAATGTGAACCTTGAGAGTGGTTGGAGAGGGTCCTGCATCCAAACATTCTTTTTTTTTTTTTTTTATCCCCTTTTCTTCCAATTTGCAATGCCCAATTCCCACTACTTAGTAGGTCGTGGTGGTGGCGCGGTTACTCACCTCAATCTGGGTGGTGGAGGACAAGTCTCAGTTGCATCTGCTTCTGAGACCGTCCAGACATTTTCTGCAGTTTCTACAGCTTTGGCTGTGGATTCCAGATCGTGCCTCAAGCTTTCAAGGGCAGATCTTTCCTCAAAGGAATTTCCCATGGGGGAGAAATTAGCAGCTCTGCCATGTTTGGGAACTAGCTGCTGTTGGGCCAGTTTGGTAAAAACTAGCAACACTGTTAACAGAACACATTGTACAATAGCTGATGTAGCAAGCAGACGGGAGAAAAGGAATACTTTCATTTTGCTGGCCATCTCTGAGCTAAAAAAAAGGTAAATGTCCGCACTTTGAAATGAAATCTCCAAACTTTTATTACAACAAAGCAACGTTTCGACCAGTTAGGTCTTCATCAGTCACCATCTTTGAGCTAAGGCATCCAGGTCTAGTGGATCTTGTGTCATGGTGTACCATAGACAACAATGCATGGTATGTAGGGAGGGAAACAGGTCCAACTCGGCTTTCCCGAATATCTCCCAGACTCTCGGAACTGTCTGAAGTTAGAGTCTCTATTCTCCCGTCCTGGAACCTAGATGCAAAAGTAAACCTGCTCTGCATTGCATGAATCGATAGGAAACATGACGCGCTCCAGAGGATAACTCAGCTTGCCAGGTTTAACCCTCTAGAGTTGACGGAGGCACGATCACTTGGATTTTATTCTTATAATAATGTACAGGTGCTGGTCATATAATTAGAATATCATCAAAAAGTTTATTTATTTCACTAATTCCATTCAAAAAGTGAAACTTGTATATTATATTCATTCATTACACACAGACTGATATATTTCAAATGTTTATTTCTTTTAATTTTGATGATTATAACTGACAACTAAGGAAAATCCCAAATTCAGTATCTCAGAAAATTAGAATATTACTTAAGACCAATACAAAGAAAGGATTTTTAGAAATCTTGGCCAACTGAAAAGTATGAACATGAAAAGTATGAGCATGTACAGCACTCAATACTTAGTTGGGGCTCCTTTTGCCTGAATTACTGCAGCAATGCGGCGTGGCATGGAGTCGATCAGTCTGTGGCACTGCTCAGGTGTTATGAGAGCCCAGGTCGCTCTGATAGTGGCCTTCAGCTCTTCTGCATTGTTGGGTCTGGCATATCGCATCTTCCTCTTCACAATACCCCATAGATTTTCTATGGGGTTAAGGTCAGGCGAGTTTGCTGGCCAATTAAGAACAGGGATACCATGGTCCTTAAACCAGATACTGGTTGCTTTGGCACTGTGTGCAGGTGCCAAGTCCTGTTGGAAAATGAAATCTGCATCTCCATAAAGTTGGTCAGCAGCAGGAAGCATGAAGTGCTCTAAAACTTCCTGGTATACGGCTGCATTGACCTTGGACCTCAGAAAACACAGTGGACCAACACCAGCAGATGACATGGCACCCCAAACCATCACTGACTGTGGAAACTTTACACTGGACCTCAAGCAACGTGGATTGTGTGCCTCTCCTCTCTTCCTCCAGACTCTGGGACCCTGATTTCCAAAGGAAATGCAAAATTTACTTTCATCAGAGAACATAACTTTGGACCACTCAGCAGCAGTCCAGTCCTTTTTGTCTTTAGCCCAGGCGAGACGCTTCAGACGCTGTCTGTTGTTCAAGAGTGGCTTGACACAAGGAATGCGACAGCTGAAACCCATGTCTTGCATACGTCTGTGCGTAGTGGTTCTCCCCCACATTTTTGAATGGGTTTTGTTTCACAATCCTCTCCAGGGTGCGGTTATCCCTATTGCTTGTACACTTTTTTCTACCACATCTTTTCCTTCCCTTCGCCTCTCTATTAATGTGCTTGGACACAGAGCTCTGTGAACAGCCAGCCTCTTTTGCAATGACCTTTTGTGTCTTGCCCTCCTTGTGCAACGTGTCAATGGTCGTCTTTTGGACAACTGTCAAGTCAGCAGTCTTCCCCATGATTGTGTAGCATACAGAACTAGACTGAGAGACCATTTAAAGGCCTTTGCAGGTGTTTTGAGTTAATTAGCTGATTAGAGTGTGGCACCAGGTGTCTTCAATATTGAACCTTTTCACAATATTCTAATTTTCTGAGATACTGAATTTGGGATTTTCCTTAGTTGTCAGTTATAATCATCAAAATTAAAAGAAATAAACATTTGAAATATATCAGTCTGTGTGTAAGGAATGAATATAATATACAAGTTTCACTTTTTGAATGGAATTAGTGAAATAAATCAACTTTTTGATGATATTCTAATTATATGACCAGCACCTGTATAACAACAAATACTATATTTAAGGTCATACAGATAACAGGAAGGTACATTCGAAACTGTAAAGGGTCTACTTTTATTTGTGTCCACTCAATAAAAACAAAACATTGTGCTTTTGTAAAATACAGAAAACAAACAGGATGCTCTTTCTGACGCCATGTCAGTGAACTTTTGTATGGAGCATGACATAAAAATGAACCGAAACACAGCATATAATTGTCGCACAGATATGGTAAATATGTTTATAGAAAGCTTGAAATGTCTACTTTTAAATGAACCAATTAAAATACAAAACAAATATTATCTGATTATGCAATGCATATGAACCTCATGAGAGGTACAGTTTTTCCATCTCATCTCATTAGGGCTGTTCCTGGCACACCTGTTAGCAGAGCATGCTATTCATACTATAATTACCTGGGATGAGCCTTACAAATATGGTAAATGCCCCCATTAGTGCTAAAAAATTTCATTAAGCTTTATCAGATTCATTGATTTTCCATCGCTTTTGGAAGATGGAACATTACACACGTGAAGAAGCTCTCCTAGATGATCCTGGACAGTGAGGAAGAATTCACATTTTCCCTAAAAGAAGAGCGTGACTTTGACGATGAACAGTTGCATTTTAAATAGCGACTTGATCCAGTGGAGGATATAATTTCTGATGAGTAAGTCATTTATTCATCTATTAAAAATAGTTAAACTGTTAGTAATAGTTATATCAGTTATATTGTGCACTATGTTGTAATATCATTTCTTTAGTCTCCTCACATTCTTTTCTGTAGAATCCTCACAGTGGCATTCCACATTGATAGCCCCATTAGGGGGTGGGCCTTTATCACCCTTGGAGTGAAATAAATCAATATGCATGGCCATTGATGCTCCCTTGCATACCCTTTCTAAAACAAAAGGTGTTTTATAAAAGTTTAATCAATGTAGTGTTTTATGTGAATGAGTGGACAGGATAGTTTTCACAACAAGTCTTGTGAAAAAATACTTAGTATGTGTTTTATGGCCCTATCCCAGTGTCCTTTTTTTTTTTTTTTTTTTTACTAATCAATTTTAAACTCGATTTTCTCAAAAATACAAACATGTAGATACATGTTGCTCACATATTATTGTAGTATAATTTGTGCTGAATACAGTGTAATGAGACTTTTGCATTTATATGGTGTAAGTAACTGAAACAAGCACAAATGTCAGGGCATGTCAAAACATCTCCAAGTGGTGACAACTTTGCATCTGTTCATCTTGGCGAGTGTCACACCTTGCCGATAAAACTAGGCTCTCCTCCAAATAGCTAGCATGGCTATACAGTGATGGGTCACTAGGAGGTGAAGGTGGTGCCAAACGTGATGAGGGACCTTTGAGTTGAGCCAGCACTGGAGAACATCCACAGCAAGCCTAGCAGGACGATGCCAGCTGCTGTGGCCATCGAACCTAGTGCTTGCTGAAAGTGATGCAACTGCAGGGTTCTTCCTGGCCTAAACCTTATCAGGTGTAGGAGAATGAAACTGAAAATTGAATAAATTAAACTGAATGCATTTCTCTCTCAAATGTGCAGGCATAGCTGCTGTGGAGGCGAGGGCATGGTCGAGTGTTCATCTGGAAAGAGAGTAAGCAGTAAGGGTTCTCACCTGAGATTAATTGCTAGTAATAGCTTGTTTCTGTGTTTGCAGTGAGAGACGGGGGAAATAAAAAGGGCCAGTCCTCATAGTGTGAGATGAGAGAAAGTGAAACAGACACCTGACGCTGTGTGTATGTTGATCACCCGACCCTCAACGATAGATTGAAGCTTCTCTGTTACGCCTTTTGCGAATGTGTTTTATTGTTTTGTGCATTAATAAAGAAGAGACATTCTTGAGTTGGAATCGCCATCTCCTGCTACCTCATTCCATTGAACTGTTACACTGGTGCCGAAACCAGGTATTTGAGGAAGAAGGATACACTGCCGTGGAGTCATCACCACTGGAGGAGGTCCTCAGGTCCTTGGCCAGCATACACCAGGCCCAACACCAGGCCCTCCTGGACCTACACATGGAGCAGCAGCAGCATTTTGAGGCACTCCTTCGGGCCCAGGAGGATGATCAGTGGGTGCTGCGGAGCCTAGTACCCCAGGAGGGGGTGACCGTTGCCCTTTTTCCGGCAGCAGTGAACCCTCATGTGATGCTCACAAAGATGAGGTTGCAAGATGATCCGGAGGCCTACCTTGAGATCATTGAGCACACGACTAAAGCCCTGAGATGGCCGCAGGTGCAATGGTCAGTGCATCTTCTGCTGCTGCTTACAGGGGAAGCCCAGATTGTGGCAAATAACTTCTGGTCACTGAACTCCTGGACTACACATTGTTGAAGAAATCCATCCTGCAAGGGGTTGGTCACAGCCCAGAAGAACATCGCCAGCGCTTCCACTCCTTGACGCTGAGCAAGGTCGGTAGCCAGTTTGCCTTTGCTCAGCAGCTCCATGACGCCTGCCGGCAGTGGGTGCTGGCTAGGGAGAACAGCAACACTGAATTGGTGGTACTGGAGCAGTTCATCTCCTGGCTGCCGAAGGGGACAGCCAAGTGGGTCCAGTGCCACCAGCCGGTGTCGCTGGATGAAGTGGTCCAGCTGGCGGAATACCATCTGGCAGTGTATCTGGGGGCCAGCACACCCCATGCCCTATCCCCCCCATTGTCTCATCCCCAGCTCTCTCTCTCCCCCCTCCTTCTTTCCGCCCTGTTCCGTTCCATCAAAAACAGGGGAACGTTCCCCTGAAACCGGCTCCTTGGTCTTGGGGGTTCCCTGTACCACCAAACCCCATCTCTCCCCTCTCTTCATCCCAGGTGAGGGAACCCGCTGCCACCGGTGTTGGCGGGAAGCTTGGGCCGGTCTGCTGGAGTTGTGTGGAGCCAGGTCATGTCCGAGATCTGTGCCCGGTAATGCAGGTGGGGGCCTTGATCCGGGTTCCCGACACTCCACAGACTGCCCCCGATTGAGCAGGGATGTACCAAATACTGGGTGAGTGTTAAGGGGGTTATATACCAAGCCTTAGTGGATTCAGGTTGCAATCAAACCTCCATTCATCAATGCTTGGTTCAAAATGGGGCACTGGATGCAAATAATCAGGTGAGGGTGAGGTGTGAGCATGGGATATTCATGATTATCCTGTAGTGATTGACAGGATAATGTTCTGGGACAAAAGCATAATGTCGAGGAGGTGGTTAGTCCTCGCCTCACCCATCAACTAATTTTGGGATCTAATTGGCCGGCTTTTTGATTATTATTGAAGGGGTTGTGTGTGGATGAGTCCTGTGAGAAAGTGAGTCGTGTGGGATGTGCGAAGCACTGGCTGGGGAGGCGTGACCTGGGCCATCTGCATTTGCTCTGTGTCAGGCTGATGTCAGTGAAGGGGAGGTGTTATCCTCCCCTGCCCTTAAGGAATTTCCGATAGAGGATTTCCTTCTAGTGCAGTCATGAAATGAAACCCTGAAGCACGCATTTGACCAAGTGCTAGTGATTGACGGTCAACGCCTTCAGCCAGACATCGCACTTGCATATTCATATTTTTCAATTGTAAGATATTGGTTGTATAGAGTAACATAGGATGCTCGGACAAATGAAAATACAACCCAGATGTTGGTACCAAAGAGCCATCGGGAAATGTTATTCCAGACGGATCATCATAATCAGATGGCAGGTCAATTGGGACAGGGGAAAACACTAAGCCGTCTCATGGCCCATTTCTATTGGACAGGCATTCACGGGGAGGTTCGCTGGTGGTGTGCAGCGTATGCTGCTGCCTATTTGGATGCCATTATTATTTACAGTAATGATTGGAAACAGCACATGCAACATCTCATGGCAAACCCGAAGAAGTGCACAATTGGGTGGGTGGAGGTACAGTATCTGGGGTTCCACTTGGGTCACAAGCAGGTGCGGCCCCAAATTGATAAAACTGCAGCGATTGTGACCTGCCTGAGACCCAAGACCAAAAAGTAGATGAGACATTTCCTGGGGCTGTCTGGCTATTATCGAATGTTTGAGCCTAATTATTCGGATGTCACCAGCACGCTGACTGATCTCACTTGAAGGGGAGCTTCAGACCCAGTCCAGTGGATGAAGCTATCCACTGGACTTAATGCTGTTAAGCATTCACGCAGGTAAAAGCCGCATTTTTTGGCGGGCCACTTCTGCATTCCCCTGACTTCTTGCTCCCTTTGGTTTTACAGATGGCACATCGGACAGGGGGCTGGGTGCTGTACTGTCCCAGGTGGTGGAGGGGGAGGAGGACCCGGTGCTGTACATTAGTCAGAAGCTCTCTATGAGAGAGACTAATTGCAGAACCATAGAGAAGGAGTGCTTGGCCATCAAGTGGACGGTCCTCACTCTCCGCTACTATTCGTTGGGATGAGCATTCACCCTCTGTTCAGACTATGCCCCACTCCAGTGACTCCACTGCATGAAGGATGCCAATGCCAGGATCACCCATTGGTATCTGGCACTCCAGCCGTTTAAGTTCGAGGTGGTCCACAGACCGGGGGCACAGATGGCTGTTGCGGACTTCCTCTCCAGGAAGGGTGGGGGAGTTGGCAGTCTGGACGGTTCCCCGACTTGAGTCGGGTGGTAGGGGTATGTGGAGGTGAGGGCATGGTCAAGCATTTGTCTGGAAAGAGAGTAAGCGGTAAGGGTTCTCACTTGAGATGAATTGCTAGTAATTGCTTCTTTCTGTGTTTGCCATGAGATGGGGGAAATAAAAAGGGACAGTCCTCAGAGTGTGAGATGAGAGAGAGTGAGACAGACACCTGATACTGTGTGTGTGTGTGTGTTGATAGCCCAGCCTTCAACGATAGACTGAAGCTTCTCTGCTACGCCTTATGCAAATGTGTTTTACTGTTTGTGCATTAATAAAAAGAGACATTCTTGAGTTGGAATCGCCATCTCCCACATCCTCATTCCATTGAACTGTTACAGCTTCCTTGGAAGGAAGCTTGCCAACATGGTATAAATGTGCTCTTTGCCCAATTGACCCTGAGTCCCAACTTCTCCAAATGCATCAGAAACAGATCACTGTGCTTACCTGCCTGTGCCTTTGATTGCACTAGCAACAACCAATAGTAGATATAATTCAATATGCAGACACCACTCCACATTCTTGACACATTTCAGGGACAACCCGAAGGGTAAAACCTTGAACTGGTATGCAGGTCCCTTGGAGGCAAGTCTCAAGAATCATCTTGAACGGTGACTTCATGAGAGTCCAGTTCAAGGGTCTTAAGTCCATTATGGACTGAAATCTACCGCTCTTTTTGGCGATCAGAAAATAATGGCTGTAGAAGGTTTTGTGCTCTTTGTCTGTCGGTACATTCTCTATCGCATCTATGGTGAGGATAATCTGTACCTCTGACCATAGAATCAGCGAGTCCCACACCAGTACAGTGGAGGAACGAATGCCATTTAAGTGTGGCGGCTTCTTCATGAACTAAAGCACATATCTGGATCATGCTCAGTACCCTGCTGGAGACCACCAGAAAACACTGCTATACCTGTGTGTACGACCTTACTTGGTAGTTTCCAAACCATCAGGAATGCTTGGTCTGCCCAGAAGGAACATTTCCACTGTGACGTGTCAGGGAAGTGCTACCTTCTTCTTGGGTGCTGGTTGCTGGGTCTGTTTCTATACAGGTGGGTCTGTCTCCATTCTGCAGGAAGGCACAGGGTTCATCATGGCAACACTCTGTTTAGCTGGATGCTGCATGAGGTACAGCATGAGCAAACAGTCCGGATTACGGAACTATTCAGCAGGATGTGTCTATAAGGATATCTATAAGCCAGTGAGGTTTTGCTGACTCAAACCTCTCTGAAAGCATTACTAGCATCACCAAAGAGGCCCTCAGTGGAAGAGAAGGGGCATAAATGTGCCACCACTGCCTCTGCGACTGGAGGAAGCTTTGAATATCCTCTAAAATCGGATTGGTCCATGGGTGTGAAGGCAACTGCACTTGCAACATTGCTTCCAGCTGGTATAACACCGGCTCGATAAGAACTGTTCATCCAGCCGAGAGCATTCGGGCACATCAGGCATAGGCCATTCTAGCTGAAGTCTCTCAGCTGGCTGACCAAGAACCTTGATCAACTCAGTCTCTGAAGCAGATATAGTGCTGTTTTTCACCGCTCAAGTGGAAATATAGACACTCTGCTCATCAGTTGAGTGTGACCAAGTCTCAGCAGCAGAGGCCGTCAGCAATATAGCATCACCCTTTGCAATATAGCATCACCCTTTTTATCCTCACTGCCAAACGTGATCGAACTATGCGCATCAATCTTAGGGCATAGGTAATCATGGACGAACCACACGGGAGTAGACGCTCTTCAGCAGGGGTGTCAAACTCAGTTCCTGGAGGGCCGCATCCCTGCAGAGTTTAGTTCCAGCCCTGCTCCAAAATGCCTCCTTGTAATCTTCAAGCACTCCTGAAGACCCTGATTAGCTGCTTCAGGTGTGTTTAATTAGGGTTGGAGCTAAACTCTGCTGGACTGTGCCCCTCCAGGAACTTGTTGCACAAGGCTTGAGCTAGCAATAAATCTCCTCAAAATCTCCATACTCTGCATTCTGCCCTCACGTCCTTCCTTCATGTGGTCATTCAGAAGGCACAGAAGAAGAGAGCTGGAAGGAAAAGGGATTGGCTTCCACTTTCTCAATAAAAGCGAGCCATGAGTACAGCATCCTGAGCTTCATGCGTTTGCAGTAAACACAATCAGACCCCATGAGCGCTGCTTCAGCGTGAGCTCGGCCCAAACATAAAACAGCGCTCATGCCCATCAGACACTGGGAAGTATTGTTCACAAGGTGGAAAACACCTGCGAAACATTGGTTGACTCTAAAAAGACTTGATTCAGCGTACGTTGGCTGTCTATAAAATGACATGTTTCAGCAAGTGGTCTCTTTGATTGCTTCAATTTGGTCTTTTTGGAATGGAATGTAAACACTGCAAATGCAGAAGTGCTTTGAAGCAGTACTACTTTGTTGTCGCACGTGTAGAGAGTAATATAACTGGTTCTCGCTGCCAGGTGCAAAACAAACTGAAAAGTATTGATTTAGTGTTCCAGAGGCACGAGAGATATCTATGCTGCCCTGAAAGAGAAAAATACTTGCGTGTGATGTTGGGCTCTGGCTTATATGCTCACTATGCTATAATGTCAACATATGCATAGCACCATGTGTGTGTGTATAACCCTGCTTGTTAGGTGACAAGGTCTGGAAAGTGTTTGGGCAGTGGTCTTGGTAGCCCGATGCGACAAATGTGTGGTGCGGTGAAGCTCTTGGAGAAACGCTTGTTTGGGTCTGGAACATTCACCACCAGTCACCAGCCAATCAAACTGGCTTGATGGTATGGGTTTTCTAGGTCACCGCCCATTGAGGGGTGCTCCCATTGCATCAGCTTCTGACGCAGTGTCGAAGTTATCTCTTTTAAAGGGAACAAGTGTTGCTAGAGCTTTTCTTAAAACTACACTTTTCTGAGGCATTTTTACAATTACTTTTAATCAACTGGTGTTACAGTGACTGAGCAGAGCAAAAGTTGTAAGGTGCGGAGCAAGCACGAGGTGAAAGCGCGAGCGTGAGGCAATCGTATGTGCTCCGCATCTGCTACAGAGTCCTTGAATTACGTATAACGTGCGAGTAAGGGCAACTGTTGGAGTTTCTGGTGCCCCCCTAGGGATCAGGTGCCCTATACAGACTGTGTAATAGGTGTATAGGGAGTGGCAATACTGCATAAAGGCATAGCTTATCCGGTTTTCAGAAACATTTGAGTAATTTGTAGTACATTTGTAGTAATTCATACTCATCTCCCTGTAAAATCAGCAACAGGAGTAAGAATATTTTGTCTGCTAAAACTGGTCAAGGCTTTTTGAATATCCAAACTGCCCTTTTGTGGCCGAAGCTTGAACTGCAGTTGTGTGCAAGAGCAACAGTACTGAGAACAAAACTGTTTTCTTCTTTTAATGAATGTGACGTGAAAGGCATGTCAGATTATTATTAATTATTTTTATTATTATTACACTACTGTTAAAAAGTTTAGGGTCACTTACACATTCTTTATTTTTTTTTTATTTATTTTTTTTTTGTTTCACATTTTAGAATAATAGTAAAGTCATCACAACTATGGAATAATAGAAATGGAACTATGGGAATTATGTTGTGACTTAAATAATCCAAAATAAATCAAAACTATGTTATATTTTAGCATCTTCAAAGTGGCTACTCTTTGCCTAGAATTTGCAGACATGTACTCTTGGCATTTTCTCAACCAACTTCTTGAGGTATAACCCTGGATGCTTTTTAAACAGTATTGAAGGAGTTCCCATCTATATGCTGGGCACTTAGTGGCTGCTTTTCTTAATTATTTGGTCCAAGTCATCCATTTCAAAAACTTTAAAAAAAATTTGTTTATACAATTTTAGTTTTGTAATTAAATATATTAATATGTTGGCACAATTATATTTTTGTCTACAAAACTAATTTCAAACATTTAAGCATACGCCTTCAGATCAAAAGGTTTTTAAGATCATGAGAAACATTTCAGTCAAGTGACCCCAAACTTTTGAACGGTAGTGTACATTAACATTTTATGAATAATTACATCAATATACTCCTAACACAAACCCTAAACCTAACCCTAACAGTACACACATGCACCAAAACAGCATTCTTTCACTTCTGTGCAAAAATAGTCTCTCTCTCTAGCTGGAGATGAAAATGGATGTGATATTAAAGGCAAATTGCAAGCGATTTTTGGGGCATGAACATTCACCACATGGTGGTTCTTTTTCAAATTCCTTCAAATTTAGGTGGAAAATATTTTGGAACAACCGCCTTTTTCTGTTCAGTCATGTTGGTACATTTTAGGAATTTTAACAATGTTTTTTTTATTTATTTTAACAAAACTCCTGAGGATGAATCATACAGGGTGTAAGAGGAAATTTGGAAAAGAGCCTACCTGTCCTGAGAGCTTGGTCTTTTTTGCTATTAATTTTTTTTTTAATTATTATTATTGATTCTTAAGTGAAATATGGAATAAACAGAACATAGACACAGAATCAAGCTAACACCCATTTCATCTTGCTGTAATACGATGATCGATCACTGCCATGGAGATGAAATTCTCTGAGGTGGTTATAAGAGTGGGGGATGTCAAGAAACAGATAGATTATCTGGAGTCATCGGAGAGGGAATTAGCTGCTAATCCGCAAGTGAACAAAGTGGATTTGGAGCGTGTCTGGGAGACATTGGAGGACACAGAGAACCGTAGCCAGTGGAATAATATCTGAATTGTCTGAATTCCTAAAGCTGAAGAGGGTCAGGATATGGTGAAATTCCTGGACGGGCTCTTTCCGAATCTGCTTGACATAACAGGGCATAAACTGGAAATCAAGCGAGCTCACAGGGTTCTGGCTTGGCGATCCACTGAGTGAGACAGGTCCCGATCAATACAGGCCAAATTTCTGAGACCATCCGATAAAGATATTGTGTTACACGAGGCAAGGAGCAAAGGAAGGCTTTTTTGGAAGAACCACAGCATTTTCTTGTTCCCAGATTTTGCGAGAGAAACGTGTGCTTCATAAAGCCAATGGAGTATGTTTTTTTGTGGTACTCACGTTGTAGCTAATTGGACTGACTCACTGAACATTCTCTTGACTGTTCGAGGTAACTGAGTGCCTTTTTTGTTTCTTTTTGTGCTGGTTCCGCCTAGTGGCTGGAGTTTGTTTTGTGGAGTAACACTCCTTCTGGACTGTTTTGTAGATGAATCTGACAAAAATGAGCTGCATGGTCGAGTTGCCAGAAAGAAGCCACGAAAAATCCCAGTTACAATATGCCAGACAACACCTTGACACGCCTCACAGCTTCTGGCACACTGTAATTTGGTGTGACGAGACCAAAATAGAGCTTTAAGGTCACAACCATAAGTGCTATGTTTGGAGAGGGGTCAACAAGTGAAAGCCTATAGCCTAAGCCTATAGTGAAAAGAATACCATCCCCACTGTGAAGCATGGTGGTGGCTCACTGATGTTTTGGGGGTGTGTGAGCTCTAAAGGCACGGGAATCTTGTGAAAATTGATTGCAAGATGAATGCAGCATGTTATCAGAAAATACTGGCAGACAATTTGCATTCTTCTGCATGAAAGCTGCGCATGGGACACTCTTGGACTTTCCAGCATGACAATGACCCTAAGCGCAAGACCAAGTTGACCCTCCAGTGGTTACAGCAGAAAAAGGTGAAGGTTCTGGAGTGGCCATCACAGTCTCCTGACCTTAATATCATCGAGCCACTCTGGAGAGATCTCAAACGTGCGGTTCATGCAAGACGACCAAAGACTTTGCATGACCTGGAGGCATTTTGCCAAGACGAATGGGCAGCTATACCACCTGCAAGAATTTGGGGCCTCATAGACAACTATAACAAAAGACTGCACGATGTCATTGATGCTAAAGGGGGCAATACATAGTATTAAGAACTAAGGGTATGCAGACTTTTGAACAGGGGTCATTTAATTTTTTTGTTTGTTGCCATGTTTTGTTTTAGGATTGTGCCATTCTGTTATAACCTACAGCTGAATATGAATCCCATAAGAAATAAAAGAAATGTGTTTTGCCTGCTCACTCATGTTTTCTTTAAAAATGGTACATATATGACCAATTCTCCAAGGGTATGCAAACTTTTGAGCACAACTGTATGTCAAAATGTAAAATGTTAATATGAATGGATTGTCTCTCTCCACGTGGAATGTGGATGAGTTGGGGCACCCCATAAAAAGAAGGAAGGTTATTTCTCTTCTTAAGCGTAAGAAATATGATAGTGTTTCTTCAAGAAAGACATCTTTCCCCACAGGAAGCTGACAAATTTGGGAAGATATGGGGTGGACATATTTTCTTTTGTGCTGGCTCAAGTAAGAGCAGGGGAGTCATTACACTGATAAGTAAGCATCTACAATTCAAATGTCTCAAACAGATTAAAGATAAATTAGGAAGAGTCATTATTGTTTTTGCAGAGATTAAGGGGCAAAGTCTTATTTTGGCTAATATTTAGGCCCCTTATGTTGATGATCAGGGATTTTTTTATAGATCTTGAAGGGATGTTGCAAGCTGCTGGCACCCCTCATGATATAATATTGGGAGGAGACTTTAATCTTTTGATGGACTCAGTCCTTGATCATAGTGAAGCAAAAGTGTGCAAGCCCACTAGAGCAACATTGATGCGTCACAGGATGTACAAAAATCTTAGTCTTACAGATATTTGGAGACTTTTGAACCCATCTGGTAGGGACTATAAATTTTTTTCATCAGTCCATAAGATTTGTTCTAGAATAGATATATATATATATATATATATATATATATATATATATATATATATATATATATATATCCCTCATTTAATCTGTTGTTGATTGCTCAGTTGGAAACATTTTAGTCTCAGATCATGCCCTGTTGCATTTAGAGGTGTTGCCACATATGGAGAAAAGGAAACTATATAGTTGGATCTTTAATGTATCCCTTTTGCAAAATCCTGAATTCCAACAAATGTTAAAGGCTGAAATCAATGTTTATATGAAGACAATCTGCTTCTCAGTATCCTCTGTGGGAGTGGTTTGGGAGGCACTTAAGGCAGTTCTTAGGGGCTAGATCATACAGTATGCCTCATTCACCAAAAAATCCAAAGCACGAGAACTCGTGGAGTTGGAAGGGAATATTAAAAGTGCCTAGGCAGAGCTGAAGTGCTGAATGTCATCTAATGGCCTCAGAGAATTGACCAAATATAAATACAGAAATAATACTATTTTGTCATGAAAGGTGGAGTTTTGGCTATTCAAGGCAAGACAGTCATACTTTGAGTCCAGGGACAAGGCAGGAAAACTTCTGGCTAAATATATAAAACAGAGAGAGTCTTTTTCTACCATTACCTTAGTGAAATCTGCTGGTGGTGAAATATTTACCTCAGCCATTGATATTAATAATGCTTTTAAAGAATTCTATCTTGATCTCTATAGTTCCACGTCTTCGTCTACTGATGAGGATATTAGAAACTTTGGAACCATTAGAACTTCCTAAATTGACAGCTGAGCAAAACAATTCTCTTGATTCTGAGATAACTTGAAGGAGCTTGGCGAGGTAATTAAGGCCTTGCCTACAGGCAAGTCTCTGGGGCCAGATGGCTTTGCCGCTGAGTTTTTTTAGATCTTATGCTACAGTATTGGCTCCACTTTTGCTAGAAGTATATACAGAATCATTATAGAATGGAAAACTTCCACCAACCATGATGCAAGCCCGGATCAATCTGATTCTTAAAAAGGACAAAGATCCAAGAGAGTGTAAGAGTTACCGTCCAATTTCCCTGATCCAGCTAGACGTTAAAATATTATCAAAAATTTTGGTTAACCGATTAAGTTATGACATCTCTTATACATATAGATCAGGTGGGGCTTATTTGGGGCCATAGCTCTTCTGATAACATTAGGTGTTTCATCAATATCATGTGGTCAATGGCGAATGATCAGACTTCGGTCGCTGCCATCTCACTTGACACCGAAAAGGCATTTGATATGACAGAATGGGATGTACGGGTTCGGGAATACTTTTATTGGTTGGATTAAGTTACTTTATATACACAATGGATTCATTTCAAATTATTTTACTCTGGATAGGGTCACATGGCAGGGTTGCCCTATTTCCCCATTATTGTTCTGTCTTGCTCTGGAACCATTATCAGCCGCGATAAGAAAGGAGGATGATTTTCCAGGGGTGGTGGTGGGAAGAGTGGTGCATAAACTTTTGCTTTACGCAGATTATATTTTATTATTCATCTCCGACCTTAATCGATCTATGCCTTGCATCCACAGATTTATTAATTCCTTTTCTAATTTCTCAGGATACAGAGTAAATTGGTCTAAATCCGAAGCTTTGGCTCTGACAGCGTACTGCCTGGTAACGGCTTTAAGTATTTGGGTAATTTATTCCCAGGAAATTTGTGTGATTTAGTTAGTCAATTTTGACCCTTTAATAAAAAGTTTTTCGAGCGATGTGGGCATGTGGGCTTCATTACATTTATCTATGATTGGGAAGGTTAATGTTATTAAAATTAATTGTATTCCAAAATTCAGCTACCTGCTACAGTCTCTCCCTACAGATGTCCCCCTATCTTATTTCAAGCAATTTGATAGCATAGCAAAGTCCTTCATTTGGAATGGTAAACTTTGCAGATTACATTTCAGTAAATTGCATAGGCCGATTGACAAACGAGGCTAGGCCTTCCCAAGATTTTGTTTTATTATTATGCATTCAGTCTCAGACATTTGGCTCATTGGTCGCTTCCACCTGAGAAAGCCCCTCCCTGGGTTTGTATTGAACAGGAAGTTCTTGCCCCTATTCGCCATTGTAAAGCCTTTCTATCAAACTAATCGGAGAAGTTAAGTCACACCCCGTTATCTCTCATTTGCACTTGGTATGGACAAAAGTGTCCAGAGTGTTTAATTCGGACATTTATTTAAATGTTGCCTCGAGCATATGGATGAACCCAAAATTATGTATTAATAAGTCCCCTTTCTGCTGGTCAGAGTGGATTGTGAGGAAGGTTTATACACTCTGTGACCTATATGAGAGTGAAGTGATGAGATCCTTTGAAAATTTGGTTCAACATTTTGGGATTCCCAGATCTCAGTTCTTTAAGTATTTACAGCTGCGCTACCTGCTCTGTACTATTTTTGGGAATAGCATACAAGTGGCAGATACTCTTGGAGTGGTGATTACTACTTTTGGAAAAGGTCATGAGGCATCAGTGTATTACTCCCTGCTAATTCAGAGTCTGGGGGATAGAGCTTTAACTTCTATCAATAGATTATGGGAGAAAGATTTAAAGTTGGTACTGGAGGAGGGATTGTGGGCTAGGATTCTAAAAAACATCAAGACTGTATCTAGAGATGCAAGGGTGTGCCTTATGCACTTCAAGATTTTACATAGATTCTATTGGATCCCCTCTAGATTGTATAGGCTTGGTCTTAAAGGCACACCCACCTGCTGGCGATGCCAATCAGAAGATGGGGACACAACCCATGTTTTTGGTGGTGTGTTAAGATCCAAGAATTTTGGTTGAAGGTTCAGAGTTTTATGTGTGACATATTGGGCTCTCAAATTTCATTTTGCCCCAGGCTCTGTATTTTAGGCGATGGGGCGGTCATCAATATAGGCGACAAGCACATAAAAAAAATTGGGTCCTAACCAGTGTTATGATCGGCAGACAAATTGTTTTAAGGGGATGGAAGTTGGCTGGAGCACCCTAATTTCAAGAGTGGTGCACGAAGATGGGGAGGGTGGCGGCTTTCGAGGAAGTGTCACATAGAAGGCTGGGGATCTCGGATTCGTTTGATGGGAAATGGGGCAGCTATTTGCCATTTTTGGAGGGTTCTCGGGGAGGGGCAGTGGAGAGAGAAGCATAGTTTGATATGATTGTGGTTATTTATATATATAAATTATTTATTTTTGTGTGTGTGTATACTGATATGTGACCACAGGGATGTTTGTTGAGGGTCAGGGTGGGGCTGGGGATTGGGGAAGGGTAATAGTGGGGGTTAAATGTTGATTCTGTTTATATATGTTTTGCTTTTCTTTGTTCCCTATCTGTCACTCTCTCGACGTTGTGTCGATGTAGTGACACTAGGGGTCACTATTGGGAGCCCCAAACACCTCTGCATTTTTGAAAAAAGGCCAATGAGAATTGACGAGTGGAATTTGCATGCCATTCCCCCGGACATACGGGTATAAAAGGAGCTGGTATGCAAACACTCATTCAGATTTTCTCTTCGGAGCCAAGCGGTTCTATTCATTGAGATGAATTCCCGGCTTCCCAAGAATCCTCCCACTGCCCGCTCTGGTACACCCTGACCGAGGCACCCCTCGGTATAGATGCGCTGGCACACAGCTGGCCCCCTGGACTACACAAATATGCGTTCCCCCCAGTGAGCCTACTTGCACAGACCCTGTGCAAGGTCAGGGAGGACGGAGAGCAAGTCATCCTAGTAACACCCTACTGGCCCACCCAGACATGGTTCTCAGATCTCACGCTCCTCGCGACAGCCCCCCCCCGGCGAATTTCCCTGAGGAAGGACCTTCTTTCTCAGGGATGGGGCACCATCTGGCACCCGCGACCAGACCTCTGGAATCTCCACATCTGGCCCTTGGATGGGACGTGGAGGACTTAAGTGGCCTACCGACCCGCGGTGGTAGACACGATCACTCAGGCTAGGGCTCCCTCTACAAGGTGCCTGTATGCCTTGAAGTGGTGTCTGTTCGCTAAGTGGTGTTCTTCCCGACGGGAAAACCCCCAGGGATGTGCAGTCGGATCAGTGCTTTCCTTCCTGCAGGAGAGGTTGGAGGGGCGGTTGTCCCCTTCCACCTTGAAGGTGTATGTAGCCGCTATTTCAGCTCATCACGTTGCAGTAGATGGTAAGTACTTGGGGAAGCATGACTTGATCATCTGGTTCCTGAGAGGTGCTAAGAGATTGAACCCCTCTAGACCACATCTCGTTCCCCCATGGGACCTCTCTGTAGTCCTTCAGGGTCTACGGGGAGCTCCCTTTGAGCCCTTGGAGTCAGCTGAGCTTAAGGCACTCTCTTTCAAGACTGCCCTCCTGACTGCACTCACTTCTATCAAGAGGGTAGGGGACCTGCAAGCGTTCTCTGTCAGCGAATCATGCCTGGAGTTCGGTCCGGGTTACTCTCATGTGATCCTGAGACCCTGACCGAGCTATGTGCCCAAGGTTCCCACGACCCTTTTTAGGGATCAGGTGGTGAACCTGCAAGCGCTGCCCCAGGAGGAGGCAGACCCAGCCTTGGCGTTGCTGTGTCCATTGCGAGCTTTATGCATCTGTTTGGATCACACGCAGAGCTTTAGAAGCTCCGAGCAGCTCTTTGTCTGCTTTGGTGGACAGCGGAAAGGAAGCACTGTCTGCAAACAGAGGATCGCCCACTGGGTCATTGACGCCATTGGCATATCAAGCTCAGGACGTGCCACCCCCTGCGGGGCTACGAGCCCACTCTACCAGGAATGTGGCGGCCTCCTGGGCCCTGGCCAGTGGCACCTCTTTGGCAGACGTCTGCAGAGTAGCGGGCTGGGCAACACCCAACACCTTTGCGAGGTTCTACAATCTCCGGGTTGAGTCAGTTTTGTCCCGTGTATTGGCAGGCACAAGCAGGTAAGTTCCGCAACAGTTGGCCGGGTGTACCGCTTGTGCATAGCGCCTTTCCCCTCCCTTGAGGGGAAGACGTGCGCTCTTGACTCCCAGTAGTGTTCACAGACTGTGATCCCTGGATGACTTCCTCCTCAGCCCTGTGGCAGAGGTAGGTGCTCTGCATGCAGTGGTTCCCCATAGGTAACCCCATGTGTTATATCTTCCATAAAATAATTTTCCTCTTGGTAAACTACGTCTTCTTTGAGCAGAGGGCCCTCTGCTCCAGTCGCCATGCCTGTAGAAACTCCTCCCCCCTTGGGTAGGACCTACCATGCGACTCTCCACATGACATACTTCCGACAAGACTCGGTAAGACCATGTGATGTATTTCCACTTGAAGTACCTCCCCTTTCTCTGGGCGGGGTGTGGTCTCCGCGGTGTCTTCCCCTTGGGAGTGACACCCCCCCCCGACATGGACACTCGACGGACCCAGTCAACGGACCCAGTCCGTTAACAAAATTCCACTCTTTTTGGGGAGAAAAAAGAGGGAAAAGAGGCCTCAGCTGGGCTAGCCTGTCCCTATAGTTGGGCAGTCGACTTGTTCCTGATGGACCGTTCGATGCCCATAAGAGCGTTGTGGGAGGTTACGTGACGGCCTGCTGCACTGGCTACGAGGCACACAAAAGACTGCCCATCTCACACCGCCAGTTCACGTAACACAGTTCAGCTAGTTGTGGCATTTTGTATAGGGACCCCTAGTGTCACTACATCGACACAACGTCGAGTGAGTGACAGATAGAGAATGTCATGGTTACTTTCGTAACCTCCATTCCCTGATGGAGGGAACGAGACGTTGTGTCCCTCTTGCCACAACGCTGAACTACCCGCTGAAATGGCCGGGACCTGGTCTCGGTTCCTCAGCACAAAACCTGAATGAGTGGTTGCATACCAGCTCCTTTTATACCCGGATGTCTGGGGGAGTGGCATGCAAATTCCACTCGCCAATTCTCATTGGCCTTTTTTAAAAAAAGCAGAGGTGTTTGGGGCTCCCAAGAGTGACCCCTAGTGTCACTACATCGACACAACGTCTCGTTCCCTCCATCGGGGAATGGAGGTTAAGAAAGTAACCAGGACATTATCTGTATGAATCAATAAAAAATGTTAATCAGAAAAATAATTCTATGGGGGCTAGGAACAGATCTTTTAGGGTTGGAGACAAATAATAATATATCATCCTCTTTTCTTATTGCAGCTGCTAATTGTTCCAAGGCAAGAGAGCACATACAGATGTGGTATTTGGGTGTCCACATACTTTTGGCCATATAGTGTATGTTTACTGATCATAATGATGTGCATTTAATACTTGTTTACATGTGTTTTTAATGTTCAAAATGCAAAAAAAAATCATAAACACCTGCAAACAATTAACATATAAATATAAGTAATCTATTAAGTTATATTCACTAAGCTGCTGAAAATATTCCTTATTTTATGGCTGACCTGCCAATCTACTGTATCTGCTTCACAGATGAGAATGAATGCAAAGACCATTCAACAGCAGCATCTGCTCATCTACATTCTACTAATTTAAAATGTCAGAGGTTCAGCAGACAAAATAAGATCAGAAGCAGAGCCACTGAAGGAGGACTTAATTAGACCTCAGCAGCCACACTGAGAAAGACGAGACCTTTTCGTTTAAGTCACATTTGCATGTCAGTCTAAGTCCACTGGGGATTTAGGATGGATGGATATTAACCACCAAACTATGGAAAACAATGCTGTCATCTAAAAAACGTACAGTACCTGTATTTAAGGAATGAGACGGAATGGAATGAGAATATGGATTATTCAGTGTGGCTTGAAGTTCTCTGAAAAGTATTATTTTTGTCTTACGCTCAAAAGATTACATTGTGGAAAATTATCATGCGTTTTCATACACATATTTACCATAATATTTCTTTTCCTAGACACAAACATGTTAAAAGCACATACCGAGCACAAGTTATCAACATTATGTGAAAACATCCATTAAACTAGTAGTTAGCACAAAAGACCTTTGTATAAATCCATATGAAAATCTGGGAATCGTAATCTGATTTAAACTTGGAAATAAAGTCTCAGGATTTTGAAATAAATAAATAAATAAATAAATAAATAATAATAAACAAAGATGTATTAATGGGGTAAAATGAATAGAAAATATTTTAAATTCTGCACTATAGGGCAGTAATAAAATAAGCACATTTGTGACGTTGACCATGTTAAAGGAATATTCCGGGTTCAATGCAAGTTAAGCCCAATCGACAGCCTTTGTGGCCTAATACTGATTACCACAAAACTTTATTTCGACTCGTACCTACTTTTCTTTAAAAAAGCAAAAATCTGGGTTACAGAGAGGCACTTACCATGGAAGTGAATGTGGCCAATCCGTAAACGTAAAATACTCACTTTTTTAAAAGTATATCCACAAGACATAAACAATATGTGTGTAAACATGATTTTACTTTTCTTTATAAGGTTATAGCCAATTTTACATATTGCTATGACAATCAAACCCTAAATCCCTTTACAGCTCAAATAATACATGGGTTTTAACAGAAGGATTAATGTAATTGCTATTATAAAATTGATAGCTTCATATTTCTGCCTTTCCCTCCAAAAATTGGCCACATTCACTTCCACTGTAACCCAGATTTTTGCTTTTTTAAATCCGGAATATTCCTTTAATTTCT
Source organism: Myxocyprinus asiaticus (assembly GCF_019703515.2). Taxonomy (NCBI): domain Eukaryota; kingdom Metazoa; phylum Chordata; class Actinopteri; order Cypriniformes; family Catostomidae; genus Myxocyprinus; species Myxocyprinus asiaticus. Next base: position 43,662,388 of record NC_059358.1, read on the forward strand.
TTGTATAAAAGGTCAGATGTTCTTTCTTCCACTGAAGCACACTGTCACATCCACATCGGATCCCCTCTCTCACTCCACACTCAGCTCCCTCTCTCCTGACTATTAATCACTCACACCTGATCCCAATTCATCTCACATCACCTCACCGCTATAAATACTCAATCCCACCACTCCATCCTTATCTAGTCTCCCAAAAGGAACTGATAGACTCACCTACTCTTTGGACTTCGCAACAGAAGCTATACTCTCTCCCAAGAATCCCGTATCCGTGTTCTCCCTGAGTTCCTGCATATTCCCTCGATCTTCTGGAGTGACAACCCGCCAGTTTGCCCCCTGCAAACACGCACTCTACTCCTGTCAAGTTAAGTTCTCCAATCCATGCATCTCTATTGATTTACCTGTTTCTGTGTCTGCAATAAAGCTCCCACATCTGGGTTCAATCTACCTTCTGTGTCTGTGTGTATTGTAACAGAAGACTAGACTGCCAGCTATGGATCCAGCAGGAGCCGATCTGAGCACCTTTAACAACATGATCGATACATTGGTGAATCAGCTGAGGCAGATATTGCTCACCGCTGCAGTCAACAACGTTCCAGTAACGTCGCAACAAGAGCCGAGCTCGACTTGAGCTGCCATGGCCTCTGCCATTTCCGCATTCCAAACCAGCTCTCTTCACCACTTGCCGCCAGGGACTGGAACCTACCCTCTGACTTCAACTTGCTGCCTATGACGACAATATGGGGTTAGAGCGATTTATCCAACTCTCCATCCGTGTGGCCAACCGGATGAGGTCTTGCTTGATGGAGAATCCCGTCGTAACCCACTCTCAACCCAGTCCAATACCTCCCGTCCGTCAACCCGGGCCTCCGGAGGAGCCCATGCAGGTGGATTCTTCTCGTCTAAGTCCCTCTGAGCGACAACGCCGCATCCAAGCCCACCTCAGCCTTTACTGTGCGGCCGCCGGCCATTACATCGCCGAATGCCCAATCCACCCTCCTAGACTCATGGTGAGTTCAGTCTCCACCTCTCCTGCCATCCACTCACCCTTAAGCACCACAGTGACTGTTTCCTCTGCGACCCTCTCCTTCACAGTGTCTGCCCTCCTCGACTCTGGTGCAGTGGCCAACTTCATCTTATGCATGCTCTGCTGGCAGCTCCAATTAACCACCTGCCCCAATGCACACCCTATTCACTCCATCATTGGTCAACCCTTGGGTAAGGGATACGTTACTCATCAGACAGCCCTCCTTCACATGTGTGTGGGTGCAACCCACTTTGAAGATATCTCCTTCCTGGTATTGGATGGCTCGACCTCTGACAACATTCTAGGTCGTCCCTGGTTAGTTCAACATTCCCATGTGTTATCTTGACATCAGGAGAAGTGCTGTCCTGGGGCCCTAGCTGCTTTCATGAGTGTCTCCTCCTCCCCCGTCGACAGTCGGAGAACACAATTCACTCCAAGAACCAAACTTCCACTCGAATCTTTGAAACCTCTGTCGAGAGTCCCCTTAACAACCGCCAGATTTGTATTCCCTGGGCTTACTCTGAGTTCCAGGACATATTCAGTCCTCAGCTAGCCACTCAACTTCCACCTCATCAACCTTGGGAATGCACCATCGACCTGCTTCCAAGGGGACGAGTCTACCTCCTTTCACTACCTGAGCAGAAGGCTATGGAGGAGTATGTGGAGGAGGCCCTGTCCCAGGGTTACATTCGACCATCAACCTCCCCTGCCGCTTCCAGTTTCTTCTACGTGGCCAAGAAGGATGGAGGTCTCAGACCTTGCTTCGATTACCGTGCCCTCAACAGCATCACCGTCAAGTACCACTATCCCCTTACTTTGGTTCCGGCCACCCTGGAATTACTTTGAGGAGCAACGGTGTTCACTAAACTGGACCTGCAGAGCACCTACAACCTGGTCAGGATATGGAAGGGGGACGAGTGGAAGACCACCTTCGTTACCCCCACAGGGCATTATGAATATCGGGTGATGCCGTATGGCCTGGCCAATGCCCCCTCCATTTTCCAAAATTTCATGAATGAGATCTTCAGGGAATTTCTCCAACATTTCGTGATCGTATATATTGACGACATCCTCATCTTCTCCTTAAACCTCCCTGAACATGTCCACCATGTAACGCAGGTTCTACAGAAACTCCGCAAACATTGTTTGTTCCTCAAGTCAGAGAAGTGCACTTTCCATCAGCCCTGTGTTCAATTCCTAGGATACAACATCGGCCCAGTGGGAGTGGAAATGGACCAAGGGAAGGTTCAAGAAGTCCAATCTTGGCCACCTCTGACCACGCTAAAGGAATTAAGCTTCATCGGATTTGCTAACTTCTACCGCCGAAACTACAGCACCCTCGCCACACCCCTCACATCGCTCCTCCATTCGAAGCCCAAATCCCTGTCCTGGTCAGTACCTGCAACCACCGCCTTCCAACGGCTCAAGAACGCCTTCACTTCTGCTCCCATTCTCGTACACCCCAATCCTGAATTACCTTTCGTGGTCGAAGTTGATGCCTCCACCACCAGCGTCGGAGCAGTCCTCTCCCAGTGGCAGGGGAATCCCACCAAACTGCACCCCTGTGCCTTCTTTTCCTGCAAGCTATCCCTGGCTGAGCAGAACTATGACATTGGCATCCGGGAGCTCTTAGCCATCAAGCTGGCACTAGAGGAATGGTGCCACTGGTTGGAGGGTTCTCATCACCCCTTTCAGATCATTACTGACCATCGTAACCTGGAGTACCTAAGAGATGTGCAACAGCTGAACCCCTGCCAGGCCCGGTGGGCACTATTCTTCACCAGGTTCTATTTCCACATCACATATCATCCTGTGTCCAAGAACACCAAGGCTGACGCTCTCTCCCAAATACACACTCCAGATCCCATCAACACTACTCCTGAGACCATCCTGCCCTCCTCCCTCATTATCAGCCCCATTCATTGGACCCTGGACCCTGGTACAAGTGACTCAAGATGGCAGCGAGTATGTCTGCTGTGTTGCGAGCTCCGAAAGAACATTGTAGTTTTTTGTTTGTTTTGTTTACAATTATGATGTTTTTTGTCTTGGATGTTGTCTGCCTTATTGTCTACGACAGACAAACACTTTTGGACATTGGTTCTGCAATTACACACTGTAAACCAGACTTCAAATTCCTCAATGCCGACCCGCTGTTTTCAAACACACCAGCGGAGCCCTTTGTCTGGGCTGCCCGGCCGCGAAAACGCAGAAGGAAAAGGGGAAACAGAGCCAGTGTTCTCATCAGAGTAAGACGCCGCGCAAATCGACCCCCACTACCAAGTATTCTACTGGTAAATGTTTAGTCTCTGGACAACAAGCTCTGCGAGCTGAAAGCGCGGCTCTCTTTCCAACGAGAGACGAGGGACTGCTGCATTATCTGCCTTACAGAAAATTGGATGTCTGTGGAGATTCCAGACTCAGCCATCGAACCCGTGGGGTTCTCCGTACACCGAGCGAACAGAGCAAAAGATCTCTCAGGTAAAAGCAGAGGTGGTGGTGTATGTTTTATGATCAACAAATCCTGGTGTGATCAGAGGAACGTACATTCTATCAAGTCTTTCTGCTCTCCTGATTTGGAATTTCTCATGCTTCTGTGTCGACCATTCTGGCTACCGAGGGAATTCACAGCAGTCATTATCACAGCTGTGTACATCCCCCCACAAACCGACACAGACTGGGCGCTCAAGGAACTGTACAGGATTATAAGCAAGCAGGAAACCGCGCACCATGAGGCCGCATTCATTGTGACCGGGGACTTTAACAAAGCCAATTTTAAATCAATTGCACCAAAATACCACCAACACATTAGTTTAAACACACGAGGGGACCGGGTTTTGGACCATTGCTACTCTCCCTTCCGGGATGGCTACAAATCCCTCCCCCACCCACCATTTGGCAAATCAGACCACTCTTCCATTCTGCTGCTGCCCGCTTACAGGCAGAAACTGAAACAGGAAGCACCCACCCTCAGAACGATCCAGTGTTGGTCGGACCAATCAGACTCTATGCTACAAGACTGTTTTGATCACACGGACTGGGAGATGTTCCAGTCCACCTCCAGTCCTGACGACATTGAGGTGTACACTGATAGCATAATGTGTTTCATCAGAAAGTGCGTCGAGAATGTTTTTCCATCCAAAACAATACGGATCTACCCGAACCAGAAACCATGGATTAATAGCGATGTTCGCGCGGCACTTAATACGCAGACCTCCGCTTTTAATTCTGGGAACACAGAGGAGCATAAACAAGCCAGTTATGCCCTCTGAAAAACTATCAGAGCAGCAAAACGCCAGTACAGGAACAAGATTGAAGGACAGTTTAACACCACCAACTCTAGAAGCATGTGGCAGGGAATGAATATTATCACGGACTTTAAAGGGAATAAAAACTCCACCATGAACACCGCTGCCTCTCTCCCGGATGAGCTAAATACTTTTTATGCACGGTTCGAGGGAAATAACACAGCCCTCGCAGAGAGAGCTCTCACGGCCTAACCTACAGAGGTTAGTTCACTCTCCGTCTCTGTAGCGGATGTAACCCAATCCTTCTGATGGGTGAATATCCGTAAAGCCGCGGGCCCAGACGGCATTCCGGGCTGCATCATCAGAGCGTGTGTGAACCAACTGGCTGGTGTTTTTACGGACATTTTCAACCTTTCCCTCTCTTTGTCTGTAGTCCCCACATGCTTTAAAACGTCCACCACTGTGCTTGTACCAAAGCAATCTAAAATCACTTGCTTAAATGACTGGCGCCCTGTTGCTCTGACCCCCATCATCAGCAAATGCTTTGAGAGACTAATCAGAGATAATATCTGCTCTGTGGTGCCTCCATCACTGGACCCATTGCAGTTTGCTTACCGCAACTGATGATGCCATTGCATCTACAATACACACTGCTGTCTCCCACCTGGAATAAAGGAACACTTATGTGAGACTGCTGTTTGTAGACTACAGCTCAGCATTCAACACCATAGTGCCCTCCAAGCTTGATGAGAAACTCCGGGCTCTGGGCTTAAACAGCTCACTGTGCAGCTGGATCCTGGACTTCCTGTCAAGCAGACACCAGGTGGTTAGAATGGGCAGCAACATCTCCTTAACACTGGAGCCCCACAGGGCTGTGTTCTTAGCCCACTCCTGTATTCCCTGTACACACATGACTGTATGGCAACACATAGCTCCAATGCCATCATTAAGTTTGCTGATGATACGACAGTGGTAGGTCTGATCACTGACAATGATGAAACAGCCTACAGAGACTCTGACACACTGGTGTCAGGAGCACAACCTCTCCCTCAACATCAGTAAGACAAAGGAGCTTGTGGTGGACTTCAGGAGAAGAGGAAGAGAACACATCCCCATCACCATCAATGGAGCACCAGTGGAGAGAGTCAGCAGCTTCAAGTTCCTGGGTGTCCACATCACTGAGGAACTCACATGGTCCGTCCACACTGAGGCCATTGTGAAGAAGGCTCATTAGCGCCTCTTCTTCCTGAGACAGCTGAGGAAGTTTGGAATGAACCACCACATCCTCACATGGTTCTAGACCAGCACTGTAGAGAGCATCCTGACTGGCTGCATCTCCGCTGGTATGGCAATAGCACTGCCCACAACCGCAAAGCCCTGCAAAGAGTGGTGCGAACTGCCAGACACATCATCGGTGGTGAGCTTCCCACCCTCCAGGACATATACACCAGGCAGTGTGTGAAAAAAGCACAGAGGATCATCAGAGACTCCAGCCACCCAAGCCATGGGCTGCTCTCACTGCTACCATCAAGCAGGCGGTATCGCAGCATCAGGACCCGCACCAGCCGACTTCATGACAGCTTCTTCCCCCAAGCAATCAGACTTTTGAACTCTTGATCTCTCACGATCAATATACATCAGCACTGCACTTTATTAATCTTATCTCACACTGGACTGTCATAAATGATATTTTCTTAACAACACACTGGAAACTGACTATCAACCAACAGTCTGAATGTCAATACAGAACAATACAACCTACTGTACATTTTATATATACTATATATACTATTTTTTATTGTATAATGTGTATTCTATATTGTGTGTATTGTATAATGTACAGTGTATGTTATTATTTGTATATTGTGTTGTGTGTAATTATGTGTATATTAGATTTTAAATTGTGTTGGGTAAATTTGATTTTTATTGTAGATTGGTATATGTCTCATCAATGTCATGACTGCTATGTTGCTCGGAACTGCACCCAAGAATTTCACACACTATTGCACTTGTGTATATTGTTGTGTGACAATAAAAGTGATTTGATTAGATTTTTTTTATTTGGTCGACGAGATTTCTGAGGCCACCATCTCCGAACACGCACTGCCGGGTTGCCCGGACGGACTTACCTCCCTTCCCACTCCTCTCTGCCAACATCTAAAGGAAGCAGTCCATTTCAACCTGGGAATGGGACATCCAGGAGTCTACCAGACCCTCTTGCTCCTTAAGGACCATTATTGGTGGCCCTGAATGTCTCGGGATTTCCAACATTTTGTCCAGTCCTGCTCCGAGTGCACCATCTCAAAGTCCCCCCATCATCTTCCTTCTGGCAAACCGTTACCTCAACCCATCCCACACTGACCCTGGTCACACCTAGGAGTGGATATCATCACTGACCTACCTTCTTCTGAGGGCTTCACATGTGTGCTAGTTTTCCGTGGACTGGTTTTCCAAGGCATGTCGTCTGGTTCCCATGAAGGCCCTTCCCACTGCTTTGGAGACTGCAGAATACCTGTTCCATCACATCTTTCGAAACTTCGGCCTACCGGAGGATATCATATCGGATCGCAGACCCAATTTACATCTAGAGTGTAGAAGGCCTTCTTCTCCCTCCTAGGTATGTCAGTATGCCTCTCCTCCAGGTATCACCCCCAGACCAATGGACAGACTGAACGGAAGATTCAGAAGATTGGATGCTTCCTTAGAACCTACTGCCACCACAACCAGCACGGCTGGAACTGGTACCTCCCTTGGGCAGAATATGATCAAAACTCCCTATGTCAACCCACTACTGGCCTAACTCCCTTCCAGTGTGTGCTCGGTTTTCAGCCCCCCCATTCCCATGGTCAGGGGAACCTGCCGACATACCAGCCTTCAATCACTGGTTCACAGAGAGTGAGAGGGTCTGGGATGCCGCCCATGTACACCTCCAAAGAGCTGTCCGACACCACAAGGATCAAGTGGATGCTCGGCGTTCCACTCCACCGCCTTACCAACCAGGACAGAAAGTATGGCTCTCCACATGGGACATCAGACTCCGTCTACCCTGCAAAAAGCTAAGTCCCTGATACATAGGCCCCTTCACAATTTCTCACCAGATAAACCCAGTCACATACTGTCTACAACTCCCCACACATTACCGTATCTCACCTACTTTTCACATATCCCTCCTGAAGCCTTATTACTCATCTCAATCCTCCTCTCCCCTAGGTCCATCGAGGTTGTGGAACCCCCTCCTCCGCTGCTCCTCAATGACAGCCCTGCATATGTTGTGCACGAGATCCTGGACTCTCGATGTTGAAGAGGTCATCTTGAGTACCTCATTGACTGGGAGGGGTACAGCCCAGAAGAAAGATCATGGGTGGCTCTGGACGACATCCTGGACCCAGCCCTATTAACCAGCTTACACGTCGACCATCCTCATCTCCCTGCACCACGTGGTCGGGACCGGCCTCGACTTCGGGAGTTCCGGGCCTCGGGAGCGGCCCGTGGAGTGGGGGTAATGTCACATCCACATCGGATCCCCTCTCTCACTCCACTCACCGCTCCCTCTCTACTGAGTATTAATCACCCACACCTGATCCCAATTCATCTCACCTCACCGCTATAAATACTCAATCCTGCAACTCCATCCTTCTCTAGTCTCCCAAAAGGGACTGATAGACTCACCTACTCTTCGGACTTCCCTAGAGAAGCTACACTCTCTCCCGAGAATCCCGTATCCATGTTCTCCCTGAGTTCCTGCATATTTCCTCGATCTTCTGGAGTGACAACCCGCCAGTTTGCCTCTTGCAAACACACACTCTACTCCTGTCAAGTTAAGTTCTCCACTCCACGCATCTCTAATGATTTACCTGTTTCTGTGTCTCCAATAAAGCTCCCGCATCTGGGCTCAATCTACCTTCTGTGTCTGTGTGTATCGTAACACACACATGATGCTCTTTGGAACATTCTCAAAGCATGCTGGATAACATGACCATCAGGTATTTTTTTCATGCTGGCTCAATTGCTTGCTGTAATGAATGCAAAATGCTGACATATCAAAAACTAAGACATTCTTAAATTCATGTTAATTTAAAAAATAAACTTAATTTAACCTTAATAGTAATAATAAAAATAGAATTTATAATTAAAAAGTAGAATTTTCCAAAAATTCGAATTGGTGGAATTCTATCTTGTAGGTATGGAAATTCATATGATCATTATATTCAGGGGAATAAGAGAAATATTATTTAGAAAATAATATTTTTCTTTCTAGCCCCTATGGTGCAAGAGTAATTAGCAAAAATGTGAATTAGCTTATTATAGTGTCACCTTGTGGCCAATTCTCACAAAATGAACGTCAGACATTCACAAATGAATTTGTTGGCTTTTGAATTCTGATTGGCTGTTGGCAGCCATACTTGTTCAATTGTCTGAGTAATATTTTAAGGACATGTAAGCACTTGCCCCAAAGAAGATGCATGCCAAATGTCAACTTCCTCAATCAAATGGGTGTGGATTAAGAATAGATTTTAAATTGTAGTGCCCCCCATACAGATTTGTGTGCATAAGTAGTTGTGGGATTTGGGATTATCCCACCAAGTTTTGGGTCTCTACGATTTATGGTCGAAAAATTATAATACTAAAAAATAACAATCAGACAATTTTAACAGTTACAATAGGGTTCCAGAAATTAGCATTGTTCCATGGTAGCAGTCCATGGGTCATTTCCAAAACCTAGTGAGCTGCCTAGCTCCCTCCAACCTCCAGAGGAGATTGCCTTCTAAGATACCTATCGGTCACGGAACATCAAAAATGATATAGTGTTTCTCAAGAAACGCACTTTTCTCTGCAGGAAATGGAGTAATTTGGAGAGATATGGGGTGGGCATTTTTTTTATAGTGCTGGCTCGAGTAAGAGCAGCACTACATTCAAAAGAAAATTCAAATGTCTCAAAAAGAGTAAAGATTAAACTAGGAAGAGTCATTATTGTTTTAGCTGAAATTCAGGGGCAAAGTCTTATTTTGGCTAATATTTTTGCACCTAACATGGATGATCAGGGCATTCTTATAGATTTTGAAGGGATGTTGCAAGCCACTGGCACCCCTCAATATATAATATTGGGAGGAGACCCTAATCTTTTGATGGACTCAGTCCTTTATCATAGTGAAGCAAAAATGTGCAAGCCCCCTAGAGCAACAATATAGGTGTAAAAATCTTGGTTTTACAGATATTTGGAGACTTTTGAACCAATCTGGTAGGCACTATACATTTTTTTTTCATCAGTCCATAAGATTTACTCTAGAATAGATTTTTTTTTTATGTCTAAGTCTCTCATTTCATCTGTTGTTGGAATTGGAATCATTTTAGTCTCAGATCATGCCCTGGTGTGTTTAGAGTTGTTGCCACATCCGGAGAAAAAGAAATCATATAGTTGCCATTTTAATGTATCCCTTTTGCAAAATCCTGAATTCCAACAAATGCTAAAGACTGAAATCAATATCTATATGGAGACCAACTGGTCCTCAGTATCCTCTGTGGGCGTGGCTTGGGAGGCACTTAAGGTGGTTCTTAAGGGCCAGGGATAAAGCAGGGAAGCTTTTGGCTAGATATATAAAACAGAGAGAGTCTTTTTCTACCATTCCCTCAGTGAAATCTGCTGGTGGTGAAATATTTACCAAAAAATATTTGCTGCTGAATTATTTAAATCTTATACTACAGAACTGGCTCCACTATAGCTAGAAGTCTATACAGAATCATTAAAGATTCCGCCAACCATGACACAAGTCCAGATCAGTCTGATTCTTAAAAAGGACAAGGATTCATGCGGTTGTAAGAGTTACCGTCCAATTTCTCTGATCCAGGCTAACTGATTAATTAAAGTTATGACATCTCTTATACATATAGATCAGGTGGGGTTTATTCGGGGCCATAGCACTTCTGATAACATTAGGCGTTTGATATGGTAGAATGGGATTTTCTTTTTAAGATTTTGGAAATGTACGGGTTCGGGGATACTTTTATTGGCTGGATTAAGTTACTTTATAGACACCCGGTAGCGGTGGTTCAAACGAATGGATTAATTTCAGATTATTTTACTCTGGATAGGGGCACCTGGCAGGGTTGCCCTCTTTCCCCATTATTGTTCATTAGCAGCTGCGATAAGAAAGGAGGATGATTTTCCAGGGGTGATTGCGGGAGGTATGGTGCATAAGCTTCTGCTTTAAGCAGATGATATTTTATTATTTGTCTCTGACATTACTAGATCTATGCCTTGCCTCCACAGAATTATTAATTCCTTTTCCAAATTCTCAGGATACAAAGTCAGTTGGGCTAAATCCGAAGATTTGGCTCTGACAGCGTACTGTCCAGTAGCGGCCTTCTAGCCGGGCACCTTCCAGTGGCCCAAACATGGCATCAAGTATCTGGGTATTTTATTCCCAGCAAATTTGTCTGATTTAGTTAGAGTTAATTTTGACCCTATAATAAAAAGTTTTTCGAGTGATGTGGACAGGTGGGCTTCATTACATTTATCGATGATTGGGAAGGTTAATGTTATTAAAATGAATTGTATTCCAAAATTCAACTACCTGCTACAGTCACTCCTTATAGATGTCCCCCTCTCTAATTTCAAGCAATTTGATAGCATAGCAAAGTCCTTCATTTGGAATGGTAAGCATCCCAGATTACATTTCAGTAAGCTGCATAGGCCGATTGACAAAGGTGGGTTAGGCCTACACAAGATTGTGTTTTATTATTATGCGTTCGGTCTCAGGCATTTGGCTCATTGGTCGCTTCCACCTGAGAGAGTGCCTCCCTGGTTTTGTATTGAACAAGAAGTCCTTGCCCCTATTTTGCCATTACAAAGCCTTTCTATCAAACTAACCGGAGAAGTTAAGCTGCACCCCATTATTTTGCATTTGCACTCAGTATGGACAAAAGTGTCCAGAGTGTTTAATTCAGACATTTATCTGAATGCTGCCTCGAGCATATGGCTGAACCCAAAATTATGTATTGATAAGTCTGCTGGTCAGAGTGGATTGCAAGGGGGGTTAATACACTCGGTGACCTATGTGAGAGTGGAGTGTTGAGATCCTTTGGTAATTTGGCTCAACATTTTGGGATTCACAGATCTCAGTTTTTTAGGTATTTACAGTTGCGCCACCTGCTCTGTACTACAGTGCATCCGGAAAGTATTCACAGCGCTTCACTTTTTCCACATTTTGTTATGTTACAGCCTTATTCCAAAATGGATTAAATTAATTATTTTCCTCTAAATTCTACAAACAATACCCCATAATGACAACATGAAAGAAGTTTGTTTGAAATCTTTGCAAATGTATAAAAAAAAAAAAATTAAAAAAAAAATCACATGTACATAAGTATTCACAGCCTTTGCTCAATACTTTGTTGAAGCACCTTTGGCACCAATTACAGCCTCAAGTCTTTTTGAGTATGATGCTACAAGCTTGGCACACCTATTTTTGGGCAGTTTCTCTCATTCTTCTTTGCAGGACCTCTCAAGCTCCATCATGTTGGATGGGGAGCATCGGTGCACAGCCATTTTCAGATCTCTCCAGAGATGTTCAATCGGGTTCAAGTCTGGGCTCTGGCTGGGCCACTCAAGGACATTCACAGAGTTGTCCTGTAGCCACTCCTTTGTTATCTTGGCTGTGTGCCTAGGGTCGTTATCCTGTTGGAAGATGAACCTTCGCCCCAGTCTGAGGTCCAGAGCGCTCTGGAGCAGGTTTTCATCAAGGATGTCTCTGTACATTTCTGCATTCATCTTTCCTTCGATCCTGACTAGTCTCCCAGTTACTGCAGTTGAAAAACATCCCCACAGCATGATGCTGCCACCACCATGCTTCACTGTAGAGATGGTATTGGCCAGGTGATGAGCACTGCCTGGTTTCCTCCAGACATGACGCTTGCCATTCAGGCCAAAGATTTCAATCTTTGTTTCTCATGGTCTGAGAGTCCTTCAGGTGCCTTTTGGCAAACTCCAGGTGGGCTGTCATGTGCCTTTTACTGAGGAGTGGCTTCCGTCTGGCCACTCTACCATACAGGCCTGATTGGTGGAGTGCTGCAGAGATGGTTGTTCTTCTGGAAGTTTCTCCTCTCTCCACAGAGAAACACTGGAGCTCTGTCAGAGTGACCATTGGGTTCTTGGTCACCTCCCCGACTAAGGCCCTTCTCCCCCGATTGCTCAGTTTGGCCAGGCGGCCAGCTCTAGGAAGAGTCCTGGTGGTTCCAAACTTCTTCCATTTATGGATGATGGAGGCCACTGTGCTCATTGGGACCTTCAATGCTGCAGACATTTTTCTGTACCCTTCCCCAGATCTGTGCCTCGATACAATCCTGTCTCGGAGGTCTACAGACAATTCCTTGGACTTCATGGCTTGGTTTGTGCTCTGACATGCACTGTTAACTGTGGGACCTTATATAGACAGGTGTGTGCCTTTCCAAATCATGTCCAATCAACTGAATTTACCACAGATGGACTCCAATCAAGTTGTAGAAACATCTCAAGGATGATCAGTGGAAACAGGATGCACCTGAGCTAAATTTTGAGTGTCATGGCAAAGGCTGTGAATACTTATGTACATGTGATTTGTTTTGTTTTTTATTTTTAATAAATTTGCAAAGATTTCAAACAAACTTCTTTCACAATGTCATTATGGGGTATTGTTTGTAGAATTTTTAGGAAAATAATGAATTTAATCCATTTTGGAATAAGGCTGTAACATAACAAAATGTGGAAAAAGTGAAGCGCTGTGAATATTTTCCGGATGCACTGTATTTGTGGGAGTAGCATACACCCCCCTAAAGTGGCAGATACTTTGGGAGAGGTGATTGCTGCTTTTGGAAAAGGTCATGAGGCATCAGTGTATTACTCCCTGCTAGTTCAGAGTCTGGGGGACGGAGCTTTAACCTCTATCAAGAGATTATGGGAGAAAGATTTTAATTTGGTATTGGAGGATGGAGTGTGGGCTGGGATTCTAAAAAACATCAAGACTGCATCTAAAGACGCAAGGGTGCAACTTATACAATTCAAGATTCTACATAGATTCTATTGGACCCCCTCTAGATTGTATAGGCTTGGTCTGAAAGACACATCCACCTGCAGATGATGCCAATCAGAAGATGGGGACACAGCCCATGTTTTTTGGTGATGTGTTAAGATCCAAGAATTTTGGTTGAGGTTTCAGAGTTTTATGTTTGACTTATTAGGCACTCAAATTTCATTTTGCCCCAGACTCTGTATTTTAGGCGATGGGGTGGTCATTAATATAGGTGATAATCACATAAAAAATTGGGTCCTAGCTAGGGATGGGCATTCATCAATTATTTGGTATTTGAATATTTAAGCTCATAAAAAATGAATACTTGAATATTCTATTATTTAAATGAAGATCATTAATGAGAAAGAGACATAAACATAATGTAAAATCATTTTTTTAGCCATAAAGGTTGCATCACCATTTAAAAAAAACAAGCTTCTAATTACATCCAAAACAAGCTTATACAGTATTATGTCCTGTGTTTTTTTGTTGAAAACATTTAAACAAGCAATGCGTGAAAACAAAAAAGTGCAGAATGAAAGCTTTTAAGCTCATGCAAAGTGAAAAAAAAGAAACCGCTAATAAAGTAGACAGACGCAATTAACGTACAGGATGAATATAAACACTAGACATATAATAGTTATGTTTATATTGTCAATGTCACTTTATTTATAAAGCACAACTAAAACAACAGCTGTTGACCAGTGTGCTGTACATAATAAAATAAAAGTTATAATTCATCAAAAATACATAAATAAAATAAACAAAATAAACAATACTCAGCAATACACCTCTAGGGCATAGAAAAAATGGCAAAAAAAGAACCAACACCTCACTGATTAAAAGCTTTCGCAAACAAATATGTTTTAAGTTGTGATTTAAAATTGGATATGGTTGATGCGGTTCTGATATTCGCAGGAAGACCGTTTCAGAGTTTTGGGGCTGCTACTGAAAACGCTCAGTCCCCTCTAAGTTTTAATCTGGTCCTCGGCACTACTAAAATTCTCTGATATGAGATCTCAGAGATCTCCCTAAGCAATGTTCTGACAAGAGATCTGTGAGATAGGATGGTGCCAGACCATTGAGAGATTTAAAGACCATTAATAGAACTTTAAATTCAATTCTATATTGTACCAGCAGCCAGTGTAGTGGTATCAACATTGATGTGATATGTTCATACTTCTTAGAAAGGGAAACTTGACTAATACCTGTGTAAAGTGAATTACAATAATCTAGCCGAGACGTGATAAAAGCATGTATAAACCTCTCAAAGTTCTTAAAAGACAGGAAGGTCTTCATCTTTGCCAGCAATCTTAGTTGGAAAAAGCTGGATTTGTCCACATAACTGACTTGTTTGTCAAATTTCAGTGCACTATCCATATAAACTCCCAAATTTTTTACACATGGTAAAACTGGACTCAAGATGGCACCGAGTATGGCTGCTGCGTTGCGAGCTCCGACACAACATGGCAGTGTTTTTTTTGTTTTGTTCACAATTCTTATGTTTTTTGTCTTGAATGTTGTCTGCCTTATTGTCTACGACAGACAAACACTTTTGGACATTGGTTCAGCAATTTCACACCGTAAACCAGACTTCAAATTCCTCAATGCCGACCCGCTGTTTACAAACACGCAAGCGGAGCCCTTTGTCTGGACTGCACGGCCGCGGAAATGCAGGAGGAAAAGGGGAAACAGAGTCGGCGTTCTCATCAGAGTAAGACGCCGCACAAATCGACCCCTGCTACCCACTATTCTACTGGCAAATGTTCAGTCTCTGGATAACAAGCTCTGCGAGCTGAAAGCGCAGATCTCTTTCCAACGAGAGACGAGGGACTGCTGCATTATCTGCCTTACGGAAACTTGGATGTCTGTGGAGATTCCAGACTCAGCCATCGAACCCGCGGGGTTCTCCATGCACCGAGTGGATAGAGCTAAAGACCTCTCAGGTAAAAGCAGAGGTGGTGGTGTATGTTTTATGATCAACAAATCCTGGTGTGATCAGAGGAATGTACATTCTATCAAGTCTTTCTGCTCTCCTGATCTGGAATTTCTCATGCTTCTGTGTCGACCATTCTGGCTACCGAGGGAATTCACAGCGGTCATTATCACTGCTGTGTACATCCCACCACAAGCCGACACAGACCGGGCACTCAAGGAACTGTATGGGAGAATAAGTGAGCAGGAAACCGCGCACCATGAGGCCGCATTCATTGTGACCGGGGACTTTAATAAAGCCAGTTTCAAATCAGTCGCACCAAAATACCACCAGCACATTAGTTTAAACACACGAGGGGACCAGGTTTTGGACCATTGCTACTCTCCCATCCGGGATGGCTACAAATCCCTCCCCCACCCACCATTTGGCAAATCGGACCACTATTCCATTCTGCTTCTGCCCGCTTACAGGCAGAAACTGAAACAGGAAGCACCCACCCTCAGAACGATCCAGTGCTAGTCAGACCAATCAGACTCTAGTCTACAGGACTGTTTTGATCACACGGACTGGGAGCTGTTCCGGTCCACCTCTGATGACGACATTGAGGTTTACGCTGATAGCGTAATGTGTTTCATCAGAAAGTGCATGGAGGATGTCGTTCCGACCAGAACAATATGGATCTATCCGAACCAGAAGCCATGGATAAATAGCGATGTTCGCACGGCATTTAATGTGCGGACCTCCGCTTTCAATTCCGGGAACGCAGAGGAGCATAAACAAGCCAGTTATGCCCTCCCCAAAAGGATCAGAACAGCAAAACGCCAGTACAGGAACAAGATTGAAGGACAGTTTAACACCACCAACTCTAGAAGCATGTGGCAGGGAATTAACATCATCACAGACTTTAAAGGGAATAAAAACTCCGCCATGAACACCGCTGCCTCTCTCCCGGATGAGCTAAATACTTTTTATGCTCGTTTTGAGGGAAATAACACTGCCCTCGTGGAGAGAGCTCTCGCGGCCGAAGCTACAGAGGTTAGTTCACTCTCCATCTCTGTAGCGGATGTAACCCGATCCTTCCGACGGGTGAATATCCGCAAAGCCGCGGGCCCAGATGGCATTCCGGGCCGCGTCATCAGAGCGTGCGCGAACCAGCTGGCTGGTGTTTTTACAGACATTTTCAACCTTTCCCTCTCTTTGTCTGTAGTCCCCACATGCTTTAAAACATCCACCATTGTGCCTGTTCCAAAGCAATCAAAAATAACTTGCTTAAATGACTGGCGTCCTGTTGCTCTGACCCCCATCATCAGTAAATGCTTTGAGAGACTAATCAGAGATTACATCTGCTCTGTGCTGCCTCTCTCTCTTGACCCATTGCAGTTTACTTACCGCAACAACCGCTCCACTGATGATGCCATTGCATCTACACTACACACTGCTCTCTCCCACCTGGAAAAAAAGAACAATTATGTGAGAATGCTGTTTGTAGACTACAGCTCAGCATTCAACACCATAGTGCCCTCCAAGCTAGATGAGAAACTCCGGGCTCTGGGCTTAAACAGCTCGCTGTGCAGCTGGATACTGGACTTCCTGTCAAGCAGACACCAGGTGGTTAGAATAGGCAGCAACATCTCCTCATCACTGACCCTCAACACTGGAGCTCCACAGGGCTGTGTTCTCAGCCCACTCTTGTATTCCTTGTACACACATGACTGTGTGGCAACACATAGCTCCAATGCCATCATTAAGTTTGCTGATGACACGACGGTGGTAGGTCTGATCACTGACAATGATGAAACAGCCTACAGAGAGGAGGTGCACACTCTGACACACTGGTGTCAGGAGCACAACGTCAGTAAGACAAAGGAGCTTGTGGTGGACTTCAGAAGGAAAGACAGAGAACACAGTCCCATCACCGTCAATGGAGCACCAGTGGAGAGAGTCAGCAGCTTCAAGTTCCTGGGTGTCCACATCACTGAGGAACTCACATGGTCCATCCACACTGAAGTCGTTGTGAAGAAGGCTCATCAGCACCTCTTCTTCCTGAGACGGCTGAGGAAGTTTGGAATGAACCGCCACATCCTCACACGGTTCTAGACCTGCACTGTAGAGAGCATCCTGACTGGCTGCATCTCTGCCTGGTACGGCAATAGCACAGCCCACAACTGCAAAGCACTGCAAAGGGTGGTGCGAACTGCCAGACACACCATCGGAGGTGAGCTTCCCTCCCTCCAGGAAATACATACCAGGCGGTGTGTGAAAAAAGCTCGGAGGATCATCAGAGACTCCAGCCACCCGAGCCATGGGCTGTTCTCACTGCTACCATCAGGCAGGCGATATCGCAGCATCAGGACCCGCACCAGCCGACTCCATGATAGCTTCTTCCCCCAAGCAATCAGAATTTTGAACTCTTGATCTCCCACGATCAAAATATATCAGCACTGCACTTTATTACTATTATTCTATATCTCACAACGGACTGTCATAAATTATATTATTATTATATATATATATATTCTCTCATAACAACTTACTATCAACCGACAGCCTGAATGTCAATACAGTACAATACAACCTACTGTACATTCTATATATACTACTATAAATACTTTTTTTATTTTTATTGAATAATGTGTACACACAATATAGATATTGTATACTGTACAGTGTATGTTATTATTTGTATATTGTGCTGTGTGTAATTATATGTATTTTAGACTTTAAATTGTGTTGTGTTAATTTGATGTTATTGTAAATTTGTATATGTCTCATCACTGTCACGACTGCTATATTGATCGGAACTGCACCCAAGAATTTCACACACCATTGCACTTGTGTATATGGCTGTGTGACAATAAATGTGATTTGATTTTGATTTGACATATAGAGATAGAGGCCCAAAATCAATGTTAGGTGTTTTTTGTGTCTCAGAGGGGCCTAATACTATCACCTCAGTCTTACTTTCATTTAAATTTAGAAAGTTTAAGGACAGCCATGCCTTTAGAAAAGTGTCTAAGCAATTTGTGTTTTGTTTTAGCGGAAGGTCGTCCACATAACAATGAAAGGATGCCTACACAATGTTCTAAACGAGAGAGCAGAATGATGTGATCAATTGTGTCAAAAGCAGCACTTAGATCGAGGAGCACAAGCATTGAAAAATTACCAGAGTCCACAGTCAACAGTACATAATTTAACACCTTAACCAGTGCAGTCTCAGTAGAGTGGTGTCTTCTAAAGCCTGATTGAAACATTTCACAAATATAATTTATATTGTATCTCATCATGTTTTTGTTAAGAAAAACAAGCTATCCACATGCTCAGTAAACTATACTCATTTATAGATACCAGTTTAATTGATGGAATGTCCCTCCGCTAGCAAAGTTTTTCTTGGATGCCATGTTTTTTGTTTACAGAAGCGTTGCAGGGATTACGTTGCAATGGGGCTGCTGCTTTCTGATGAGTTGTACTGTATAAGTGGTGTACAATTTACTCCCGTATATGTGCATTTAAACAGTAGCCCAGCTTTCTCACAATAAGCCACATTCTGGCAATAATCTACTTTTTGGTGTCCATCTAAAAGTACTGACAGAACGGTTTGCTCATCAAATGTGATCAACTTGCATCCACACTCAACAGCGCCACCCAGTGCATTCTGTTATAACTCCCAGTTTTAGTTTGTGTGTTCAGGATTTAACATGCATCTCACTGTAAATATGGCCAGCAAAGCAAAATTCGAATAGTA
This sequence comes from Myxocyprinus asiaticus, assembly GCF_019703515.2. Classification (NCBI taxonomy): domain Eukaryota; kingdom Metazoa; phylum Chordata; class Actinopteri; order Cypriniformes; family Catostomidae; genus Myxocyprinus; species Myxocyprinus asiaticus. The sequence continues at coordinate 43,681,379 of NC_059358.1, forward strand.
TTTTTACTTTTCGAATACTTATTGCAAAATGAATTCTTGAGTATTCGACTACTCGTGCACATCCCTAGTCCTAGCCAGTGTTATGATCGGCAGACAGATTGTTCTATGGGGATGGAAGTCGGCTGGAGCATCCTCATTTCAAGAGTGGTGCACGGTGATGGGTAGGGTGGCGGCCCTTTTTTTTTTTTTTGTGTATACTCATGTGTGACCACAGGGATGTTTGTTGAGTGTCAGTGTGGAGTTGGGGATTGGGAGGGGGAGGGGTAATAGTGGGGGTTAAATGTTGATTCTGTGAATATATGTTTAGCTTTTCTTTGTCAATTTTGTGAATCAATAAAAAGTGTTAATCAGAAAGAACTAACAATTAACAATTTTTGTCTGTATAAATTAACATTAACTATGCAACATTAACAGCAAACTGGCATAAGATCTTAAGTCTTGTTTTGAGAGAAATCTAACTGAATATAGTGTTTGCCAATGGAGTTAGAAAAATAAACTTAATTCAAAGGGAAAACAAGTTTACTTTTCTTACCCCTTTGATAGATTGTTTTTGTTTTAAGTCTAAAGTTCACAAAATTTAGTAAGATTTATGTTAAAACAAGAATTAAAATCCACTGCCATTTTGCTTGATAATAAATCACATTTTAAGAATGTTTAGATAATTTTACAGGAATACAAGACTTACTTCTTGAAATAATTTTTGCAGTGTAGAATTACGTACTAGTGACGTTATTATGTGATGACGTAAAATAACTGCTGAACTGGTTTCTTGAACTGGTTCATGGAAATGAATCAGACTTCCCATGATTACTTATTTCACACTGTACACAGTGTGTAAGCATATTTTTTTCAATGCTCATATTAACAGATTAAAGTATTCACGCTGGCAACGTGAGCCACGTAGCAGGAGCATACCAGACACAACAGTGAGCACTGAACCCAGCAGAAAATACAGCTAAACTGCACTGCAAAACTTTACCAACATAGCTTTTATGATTCAACATGAATACCGAAGTGAACTTCTCACCCACTGTTTGAAACAAGACATCTGTTGGGCTTGATTCAAGTTCCACACGCACACAAAAAGTGCATATGGCTTGTAATTAGTATAAATAACTTTTTATACTTAAACTGATCCATTAAATGTCTTGTCATTGGTGTAACATAAATTAGTTTGGATAACTGAAGGTTTTGTTGGCGTATACTAAACTAATATTTATATGAAACTGCATTTCATGCCATCACCAGCACCAAACGGTATGCTATGCAGGCTACTGTGTTTACACGTGTGTTATGATTTGACTTGATTTCAAATAAAAAAAATAAGTCCAAAGGTCCGAAATATCCCACGATCCACAATGTGAAGTTTTAATGAACGCAAATATGTATCTTGTGTACAAGCTCTTATTAACAGTAATTCATTAACAGTAATTAAACAATTCACAAATTTGTTCTGAACATACGTAGCCTAATTGCATTAAAATACACTGAACTAAGAATATTTTAAGAGGAAAATGCCAATACATGCATTTCTTAAGTGTATTCATTTAAATTATATTTATACACTAGGCTAAATGCACATATTATTTGGATATGTCCTCCACGTGCCTTTTGCGGTATTAACATTAACGATAAATCGATCAATTGATCTTTAATTTCCACAACAATCGGTTAGGTGAAAATTGACATCCCTAATTTACAGTATCATCTCTTTTTTTTTATCCCCTTTTCTCCCAGTTTGGAATGCCCAATCACACTACTTGGTAGGTCCTCATGGTGGCGTGGTTACTCACCTCAATCCGGGTGGTGAAAGACAAGTCTCAGTTGCCTCCGCTTCTGAGACCGACAATCCGAGCATTTTATCACGTGGCTCGTTGTGCATGACACCGAGGAGACTCTGTATGTGGAGGCTCATGCTACTCTCTCTGATCCACGCACAAATTACCACATGCCCCATTGAGAGCGAGAACCATTAATCGCTACTACAAGGAGATTACCCCATGTGACTCTACCCTCTCTAGCAACCAGGCCAATTTGGCTGCTTAGGAGACCTGGCTGGAGTCACTCAGCACACCCTGGATTCGAACTCATGACTCCAGGTGTGTTAGTTAGATTCGATACTTGCTGAGCTACCCAGGCCCCACAGTGTCATCTCTTGAAATATTTGAAGGAAAGTATGGCCAGTTTGTTGAATATCAGACATAATTATAACTGGAGGAAATCTTAATTCATAATTTGTCAAAAATTCATGGGGGTCCAAATTTCAAACTCCATCATTCCACATTGTAATTGTCCTTATGAACTTTTAGCCTACTATCATTCTTCCATTGTCTAGCTGGAATTTGTATTATTAAAGGGTTAGTTCATCCAAAATGAAAATTATATCATGATTTACTTTCATTTAAGCCATCCCTGATGTGTATGACTTTCCTTCTTCAGCGAACTGAAGTGAAGATATTTATAAGCCCATTTCAGCTCTGTTTGTCCATACATTGCATGTAAATGGGTGCCATCAGGCTGCTTGCTGTTTGATGGTCCAAAAGGCATATTTAGGCAGCATTAAAGTAATCCACATGACTCCAGTTGATCAGTTAACATCTTATGTAGTAAACCGATAGGTTGGTGTAATAAACAAATTAAAACTTTTTTAACTCAAAACCGTTGCTACTGTCTAGTGCTGTATTTATGTTTGAAATGAACTCTCACATGACATTCGTTCCTGTGTTGTATTCAAAGCACGTGCTTCTGACTTCTCTTGAGAATGCACCATTGTACTTACGTCTCTGATGCGTGGACTGCTGGCAGGAAGTGATTAAGTTAAAAGTTTTAATCATCTATTAATTTTTTACACAAACAGATCAATTTGGTTCAGAAGACATTCATTGTGTCAGGGTTCAGTCACTTCTGTTGGTTTTGTTTATATATTTTTTGGCTCAATTCAGACACTCATATTTTGTGTCATGTTGTGTGAACATAAGACTTTGTTTGGCTTTCATTGCCATGTGTTCTTGTGTCTTGTCATTTGTTGTGTGTGTGCACCTGGCTTTGTGTTTTCTCATTGTCATGTGCACTCGTGTCAGTTCAGTCGAGAGAGATAACCTGCCCCCCTTGTTACCTTGTTATCAGTTCACCTTCCTTCCCTCGTTACCCTCCTCATTTCCATGCCTATTTAACCCATTAAAGCCTGAGCCCAAAATTCCAAAAATTCCATTCTGTGCCAGAATATGATATTCATCTCCATATTCATATTACATTTATTTTTATATAACATCACACACTTGAACTGTATATACCATATTGAAGAGAAAAACTAGGGCTTTCAAATTATATAAATATATGTATGATTATTTAAGGCTAATCATCCTTTATCAGTGAGATTTCACACAGCAATGTTTACAAATATCTTCTCCGGCCACCATACTTCATAAGACAACTGCATTTTCAACCATTTTATTTACAAGCTAGAGGGAAACTTAGAGTATATGAAATATACATAATTTTGTGGGCAATGTAGAATAGCAGACAGATTAGAAATATAATCTGCTGTTTAAAAGTTATGACCATTCTAGTGATTAGTGGGACAATGGAATAAAACATTTAGAATGTTAAGATACATTTCACGTGACCACTCCTCAAATACTCCTTTTGAGCACCTGTAATAATAAATTGAGATTGCATCTGAAATTGAAGGAAACAAACACTGACATATACATTTTATGTGTTCAATAAAACACAATTTATTTAATTTGAACATTAGAATTACACATGAATTACACAGCAAATCATACAAAATCAAACCTTCGAACTATCTACAGTAAATAAATTTTTACTAAAAGAGTGCAAGAACAGAATAAATATAAATTCATAAGGGGAGGGGGAGGACAACAACACCAGTAAACAGAGCCCAGCCTAGGCCTCTTCAGGAAACTGGTCACACTCAGCTGAGTGCCAAGACTGAAAACAGTTCCTATCGCAAACCAAGCAAAGTCTTTTACAATTACAGTCCGGTGCGCAACAAGCTACTTTAGATTTATTTTCAGTCCTACTTTTCCGATAGCATAGCCAACATCTCTTAGAGGACTCCTCAAATTTAGGGACATGGGCTGTGTGGAGTGATGACGAAGGAGGGACTACAGGCTTTAGTGTATGCAAAGGGAAACTTGCGTGAATATCGATACCTCCCAGCTGACGAGCCAGGTTTTCTCTGAAATCTATCTGGGTTAAGTTCACCGGTCTACGCTCATCCCCTGGTGCTGCATGAATGTGTTGCCATTCCTTAAACAATACGAAACTATTGACGATGGCAATGTCTATGAAGTGAAAAAAAAAAAAAAAGAGTCTTCCGCCACTTCTGAGTTTTTTGATCTGAGTCGTAAGATTTTATCATTTGGTCTGACCTATCAACACCGCCCATGTTTTTGTTATAATCGCTGATGACAGTGGGCTGGAGGGCTACTTGTTTTGTCCAGTCACCATCATTTTTTACAAAGCTTTAGACTTCACCATACATTCATCTATTGCGAGACTTTGGTTAGGCTTAAATAACTGCTGGCATTTTTGTTTGAGGTGGTCCATAAGATAATGCACTGCCTAAGGCAATCCTGATTATCCTCTTTGGTAGGGTCTTCAACATGTAGAGCTCCTAAAAGAGCCTTGTATTGGTCACACTACATAAATTCCCTTGCCCACGAGCCCTGAAATGACTTGGTTCCCCAATGATGATGGGAATCAGGGAGAATTGAAAACCCAATGTAAATGAGCAACCCAAGATGGACAGTTTAGGACGAGCTCCCACCCCTGACGGTTTGTAAAGCTGCATATCTCAGCAACTACAGCCTGAGTAAAAAACAGCATGAAAAAGTCAATTTCTCGCAACATCATTTTGGAGGTTGACTGCACAGCCTGATGCATGCTACCTAAGTCAATACCGAATGGACAGCTAGGCTTAAATAGAAGAGGTTTTCGTGCCTGTGAATTGATGTCAGAGTACGAGGGATAAGAAACAGAGTCAATGAAACGTTTATGCTTTCTAACTGACTTGGGACCTGTGCGAGAATGGCTAGCCATACCCAAAATAATAAGAGTAACAGTGTTGGTGTTACTGTGAGTATCAGTCATATGAGAAATAAAAACAAACAATACATACACATTCATACATACCCAGTTGATGGTCTTGGCTGGGGATCAGATTCCATCTCATCCTCCATCTCCTTGTGGTCCGAGTCTTCCTGCAGTAGTTCCTGGTCCAGAAGATCTTCCTCCTGTGTGCTCATGCTCTCATGAGCCATGTCCTCCTCTGCTATGAACCTAAGCTCATCAGCAGTCAGCTGCCTCCTCCTCTTGAGGGTGCTGAGCAGGGAGCCATAGTCTCTATCCATCTCTACAACAGAAAAAAAAGTACAACAATTGGTAGCCAGCAGTGTGTTCTTCACAAATCCATACACTGAATAGTCACCACAGGCATGCAGACTAACCAGAATGTCCAACTGCAGACAGCCCTCTCACACTTTCCTTGTGAACAGGAAGCTACACACAACCTAAAATCATGTCTGTGTGATGGATGGGTAAGGCTATCTGCTAAATTATATAAAAGATATCTACCATTTTTTATATTACATGGGAAAATCAACAAGCTAGATAACTTATCTAACTAGCAGGCCAGTTTCCAGGCAGGTCTGAACAGTGTCTGCTCTCTGCTTCACATTACTTCAGGTGGATTTTTCACAAGCGACAAAATTGGCAAATAAAGTTATTGTATAGTTAAAAATGTACATAGTATTGCTAGCTAATGTTTATTTAGCAAGTTTCACAGAAACTGCCAAAAAAACGTTTATATAAAAAGAGGCTCACTGATGACTGTCATGTAAATTTTTCCAGAAAAAAACTAGCTAGCGCTACTCCTGCAAATAAATGCTTCATAACTAAAAAGGTTTGACAATCTTCCACAAGCGACAAAATTGGCCAAAAAAGTTATTGATATTTAGCTAAAAATGTACATAGTATTGCTAGCTAATGTTTATTTAGCAAGTTTCACAGAAATGTGCTTAAAAATAGAGGCTAACTGCCTGTCCGATGAACGCCGATTTTCATGTCATTTTTTCCATAAATAACTAGCATTACTCCTACAAATAAATGCTTCGTAACTAAAACGTTTTGACTTTCAATAGGCAGTATTGACAACATATGTTAAATAACTTGTCTTACCTCGAAAGATCGCCTCAGTTTTCAATTTGAAGCAGTAAATCCAACACTGGAGGTAATCTCCCGGCGTATCCTCTCTGGCTCCACTCAGGCAAATGGAGGATGATGCGGATGACAATACATTTATTATTCACGCCCAGTAACCCCTTAACCAATCATATGTGCTTTTAGCTTATATTGTCATGAGTATCTGGCAGTTTTCAGAAATAAAATCAATGATTGGACGGTGAAGATACTGAGACAGGAACCATGGGAATAATTGTTCCCAAATTTGAACACTCCGGCTGGTAAGGGTTAACCTCAGATGGGCCCACTATTGACCGCCAGGAGGCAGAGGGGTCTGCTGCTGAATGCCAGGAGCCCTTCCAGTTTCCTGTGGTCATTGATGAGCCTGTCCTGTTCCCTGTGGCCGTCAACAAGCCTGTCCTGTTCCCTGTGGCCGTCGACGAGCCTGTCCAGTTTCGGACTGAGACTGTTGTGTGCAAAAATCCCAGGAGGTCAGCAGTTACAGAAATGCTCAAACCAGCCCATCTGGCACCAACAATCATGCCACAGTCCAAATCACTGAGATCACATTTTTTTCCCCATTCTGATGGTTGATTTAAACATTAACAGGAGCTCCTGACCCGTATCTGCATGATTTTATGCACTGCACTGCTTTCACACAATTGGCTGATTAGATAATCACATGGATGATTGTTGGTGCCAGACTAGCTGGTTTGAGTATTTCTGTAACTGCTGACCACCTGGGATTTTCACACACAACAGTCTCTAGAATTTACTCTGAATGGTGCCAAAAACAAAAAAATCCAGTGAGCGGCAGTTCTGTGGATGGAAATGCTTTGTTGATGAAAGAGGTCAACAGAGAATGTAGTGTACATCTAGTCCAAAGTGTTACCCTCACTTGCAGAGGATTTGTGCATCCTGTTCTAGCCACCACCCTTCATTTATCACTTATCTATCAAAAAAAGGCTTAGCAGGTCTGTGTGTTGTGTGTGCTAGCTTTGTTTTATGAATTCAGCATCTGCAGAGAGTCTCTTTACAAAAATAAACTATTTTGTTCCTCTCTGTATTAATTTATTTGTTTGTTTATTCATTTATTCATTCATATTTTAGAGTAGAAACAAAACCTTTCAAAAACACAAAGGGGCTGACATTATTTCTACTTTTAGAAAATGGAATGGACAACGGTTCCTTGATGGACTGAAATAATGTCATCAGGCTCACATTACATCAAGTTGTAGTGTTAATAACAGTTGTGAGAGGAACACATGGAAATAGATTCTTTTGAGTTTTTCACCCTAATATTCAATCACAAATAGGGAGTCAACGCTTGGGTTGCAGTATATGACTTATTGATTTTGAGATTATGAAAGCTGAATCGTTTAATTGCATCTAAACGCACAGCTTGTTGCAGTATGTCTCAGATAATTATAGCTTCTTTTCGACTCCAGGGATGAAAGGGGGCTCTCCACCCCACTGAATTCATCTGTTTGGAAAATGAAAAGTTTGGTGAAATCGATGTCTAATGACTGGAGTGAAAGAATACAGTGCTGCTAAACTGCACACCCTGCATCCGGATCAATACATAAATCTGGATCACAGCAGGTACAGTGGATGATGAATCAATGATAAACAAATGTCCAGGACTGTGGAAAGCCTGGACTATTGAATTATCCATTCACTCAAGAAATATTTTGTGTTTTGTTTTGTGTTATTCCATATGACACCAGTCAGCATTTAAAACACATTTAATGTGCTCAACATGATGGCCAATTCTTCTCAAGATGTATATTGTTTGCATTTTTATTTATTCTTCATAGTTGCTTGAGTGTAAAGAGCATGAGAGGGTGCTGTCTTAGAGGGTCACCATCTCAATGAGAATAGCCCACTGAAGGCTGTTGAAAGGATTGCTGTTGCTAGAGGCTTTCAAAAATTGGTTGTTTTACTGTGTTCCAACAGTTGAGGAAGCACAAGCCGATGAAGTCATTGTCCTGATGAACAATGCCGGCATCTCACTCATTGTGTCAGCTTGTGCTCTTTGGGTCACTGTGATTTTGCAAAGTATTACATGTACACTGGCGGCCAAAAGTTTGGATTAATGTACATATTTTGCTGTTTCAGAAGGAAATGGTTATTTTAATTCACCAAAGTGGCATTCAGCTGATCACAAAGTATAGTCAGGACATTACTGATGTAAAAAACAGCACCATCACTATTTGAAAAAAGTCATTTTTTTATCAAATCTAGACAGACCCCATTTCCAGCAGCCATCCCTCCAACACCTTATCCTTGAGTAATCATGCTAAATTGCTAATTTGGTACTAGAAAATCACTTGCCATTATATCAAACACAGCTGAAAGCTATTTGGTTCGTTAAATGAAGCTTAGATAAGCATAGGACTTAAATGAAGTCTTCAAAGACAAAGGACAACTAGCTCTAACAAGGACAGAAATATGTGGAAGGCCCAGATACTAAACAAGAGGATAAACACATCAGAGTCTGTAGTTTGAGAAACAGATGTCTCACATGTCCTCACCTGACAGCTTCATTGAATTCTACCTGCTCAACACCAGTTTCATGTACAACAGTAAAGAGAAGACTCAGGGGTGCAGGCCTTATGGGAAGAATTGCAAAGAAAAAGGCACTTTTGAAACAGAAAAACAAAAAGAAAAGGTTAGATTGGGCAAAGAAACAGACATTGGAGAACAGATAATTGGAAAGGAGTGTTCTGGATCTTAACACCATTGAGCTTTTGTGGGATCAGCTAGACTGTAAGGTGCATGAGAAGTGCCAGACAAGACAGCCACATCTATGGCAAGTGCTACAGGAAGCGTAGGGTGAAATGTCACCTGAGTATCTGGACAAACTGACAGCTAGAATGCCAAGGATCTGCAAAGCTGTCATTGCTGCACATGGAATATTTTTTTTAACTCTTTGAAGTAGTTTATGTCCTGGCTATACATTGTGATCAGTTGAATGCCACTTTGGTGAATAAAAGTACCAATTTCTTTCCATAAGAGCAAAATCTGTACATTACTCCAAACTTCTGGCTGCCAGTGTACCTGGATCAGCATCTTTTTTTGGTCCTGGAACAACATTCCTGGCAAAGAAACAAAGTCCTAATCTTATCTGTATCCCCTACCATAACAATAATCAACTCTTAAAACCATATGAAAATCATAGGTTGATAAGACTGGTGTACAAGCTCCTAGCCCAGCCCTAAGACTAAACCTAAGCCTATCCTTTTCCCCATTTCTAAAATCTGATTGAATAGGGATGTTATTACAGCACCAACAAAGATGTTGTTCCAGGGACAAGTCTTTACAGGTAAAGCTGAGAGCAAAGGGAGCCAATTTTATTGAGAGTTCTTGGCATATTTTCGTTTTAGAAAGTGTCCTCCAAATGTATTTACCTAAGTAGGACCTGGATGTTCCTGGATAAACACCCTTTTTTGTTCCTGTACCTACGAAGGTGTTGAACTACATGTCCTACTTGGATAAATCACTTTAAGAGCCACATTAAGAACCCCCTGTCTTTACTGTGAAAAGTAACTTCTGCACATCTAGATACACTAAACAAATTCACAAAAATAAAATGGTAACTAATTTTATACAGGTTTCCCAATAACGGATTTCCGAAATGAAGGATGGCAGGGGAAGACAATTATATTTATAAGAAAAGCACCACCTGGCTGGTGGTGGGTTGGGGTCTAGTTTCAGATAGCATTTTCCTAATGAATATTACTAATTTGTCCAATCGGATATGGCTGTCTTCATTAATATACATGACTCTTTCCTTGCCATCCTATGTTTTGAAAATTTGCTTCCAAAACACTCCACCTATCTGCCATTTTTCAGACAAACAAGCTGATCCTCCCTAAACTTATGCCATTGATTGAACCAGAAGTTGACATGCTAGGATAATTTGATAGTCCAATAGAGACCCACTGTTTACTTTTCCGGGAAATCAACCTACAAATGCCTTAAAGTTGACTGTGTCCAGTGTGTAATACATTCAAAATACTTATTACACGGCTCTCTGGAACACTCAAGTCTGATTGGTCAATGGTGCCATCTAGTGGTCCGATATTGCTCTGTAACAACCGTGAATCCACATATGAACCCACTTATCCGGGTTCTGCGAGCTGTCTCTCCTGCTTCTTGGATTTCTGTGTGATCTCTACAAGGAAGCTAATAAAATACATTGATTTGAGTTGAAATTTTCATGTTCATTTATTTGTTTATTTGTCAAGCAGTCTTGTAATAGGCTGAATAATGAGGAGTTAGACGGTCATTTTCACAAAATAAACACCAACAGAACTCCAACACAACCTGGAGGTTTATTTCAGCTGTTCAGTGATATCTTTCTTCTCAAATTACATAATTTAAACGCAAATCAATACTAGGCTATATGTCCATTTATTTATTTGGTTAGTAGCCATGAAATAAGTGGGATAATGTACAGTCAGCCACTTGTTTTCGCAAAAAACAAAACAAAAAAAAAGAAACTTCAGGTCCTGATCACTTACATAATGCTCTATTAGAAACTATGAATAAGCACTGCTGTTCTGTAGGGTTGTTCATAACTGCAGTCTGATAATAATAGTGCAAAAACACTTTCAGAATCTATCAATAATGCTTCCTTAGTGACAAACTGAAAGCTATACTTAGGGTTCATGTGGGGCTGTTTCAGCAAATATGTATTGTATCTTTATGATGTGACCTTAATTCGTTAAGGTCTGCCAGTGCTTGCAGTTCTTCTGTTCAATGATGCAGAAAGATATTCAAGGTTATGCAGCGATGACTCCTCTCATGATTAATTTAGGTACAGGTATCTCTGCTGACCTTGAGATCTTCTTCTGATGTCTGGTGAAGAGCAATCTAAGGGGAGTGCACAGCCCTCAAACACATTTTTTCTTTGCTTCTTTTTTCTGAAACCCTGTTTTTTTGTTGTTTTTTTCTCTCTTATGGGATCCTAATCCATCTACTTTTGGACATAAGTGTAGAATGTATGTAGTGTAAAAAAAAATTTCTTCTCACTCAGGCAAAGGGAAAGACATGTTTGATGTATCTGCATTAAGAGGAGCCACTATACACATAAGCAGAGATAAACGTATATTCCATCTTGCTTACAGAAGAAATAATTAAACAAATCAATTTTATGTTAATGTAATGGCACAACAGCACTGTATTCTCACACCAGGTGGTGCAATAATAGGTGTTTTTATGTTTTTGCTTGTAACTCAAGATGTCAGCGAGCGCGAGTGAGACAAAGAGACCCAAGAGCAGAGGAACAGTTCAAAGGATTTATTAACAATAATGACAACTTTAACTGTGCTGGCAAAGACTGGAGATCCCAGCACCAGCTGCAGTTGAGGGAAAGAGTTTTGGGGATGAGTGCGTGCCACTGTGGAAGTCAGGAGCAGATGCGTAGGAATCCTCTGTAGAAGCATAGTGAGGTGCAGAGAACAAGCGCCCAGCAGATTGGAAGGCAATCATTTTCCCGACACGCGGCCAGAGATGAGGAGTCCTCCATTGAAGAACATGAAGGGTTTAAGTAGGGAGTTAATTAGAGGAGAACCAGGTGTTTCTTGCATGCTAATTAGTGGCATGATCGGAGTTCCCCTGGGAACAATCAATGTTCCCATGGAACACTGATCATGCATGCCGCCTTCGCTTGCGAGACATGAGGGAGAGAAAATAACAAAACACACAGAATAAACCGACAAACTCACCGGAGCTGTGACACAAGAGCTACAGTATGTAAGAGTTGTGGAATAGCCAACATAGACCAGATCCAGACTAATCCGTCTTAAGTTTGAAAAGTCTGCTTTCAGTTTTCTCACATCATCTTTTTCTAAGTATGTGGTAACAATGAGCATTTTTTGAAAGTCTCCATTTTGAGTGCCATTCCAGTGTGGATGAGTGCCTTAAACGTAGCAAAATCAATGTGTTTTCATGACAACTCTTAACAATTCATACAAAAAGGTAAAATCGTGAGATATCATGAAACTTGACTCATATGAAAAGGCACAGCTTTTATTCCCTTAAAGACCAACCAATCAACAAATAGAATTTCAAATTGATTCCATACAGTCATCGAATTTTATCTAGCCTCCTATCCAACACTTTATTTAAGAAAGGAAAAATCTGTGAACATATTTGTTTACTCGTTCCAGATACAATACAAATGACTACACTTGTCCTGTTCCAAGCCCCAATGTTTTCTTTTTTTCGGTGGTACACAAAAGTTATTTTCCTATTTAAATCATGGTTTAGGGTTTGGGTTAGCAGTTAGACTTTATGGTTAGCCTAAGGTTTGGGTAAGGGGTTAAATTAATGTATCATTAAAAACGAGTTCACCAAGTATGTACATGTTGAGATTCAGGTACATATTATTTATTATAGATGTTTCCTGCCATGCAGAGAGAAAATAAATCAGGCATATATTGTATGCTTTCTTTCGCTTAAATAATAAGAAATATTTCTGGCAAATTCTGGCATACTTTGACCCTCCGTGCTAAAAGAAATTATCAAATTAACCCATTTTATCCCATGAGTTACAATTGTAACTGAAATTTTGTTTGAAATTTAAAGGGTCTAAAAAGATGCATTTTACACAGAGCTGTCTATTGTAAATGAGAGTGCAGACTGTCTTGGTTTCATGTGAACATTTTAACATGAGTGGAGCAAATAGTCACATGACCAGAGCCATTTATTCCACTCTTCTCTAAAGATTTTGTCTGCCAAGACTCCATAAAAAGGAAGCAAATAAAACCTGTCATGATACACGTACAACCACCATATTTAGTACGTACCTTGTTTAAAAGATATATTATTGATTTGTTAATAAAATTGCTCTGACTTATTTGAACCATGCTCGCAGGACAGTTAAGTGGTCACAACTGTGACCAGTGGGAAAATACAGAGACCCATTTTTAAATTGGCAACTTATTGACTCCCATTATAAAATCACAGATTTCAAAGTATTACAATAAATGAAATCAAATAAAGGTACAAATAAGTTATTCTTAGTTATTCCATTTTCCCCCACAATTGCTTGATAGTAATTTATTATTATTATTATTATTATTATTATTATAGTTTATTGTTTGCAACTTTCGGTTGGGTCCTATTGAGCAACTAAGCAAAGTGACTGCATCACATTTACTCTGTATTTTCCCACCGGTTATATTTGTAAGAATAAATCTTATAATTTCACTAACTTTTGTATTTTTTATTTAATTTTTATATATATCTATATATACAGTATATACTTTATATACTTTATATAAGGCATACGGTTTCTTTCATTTGGCGTAAAATAAATGTGCCTATTTAACCGGGAAAATTTGCAATTAAACAGGTTGATGAATAACTACTTGCTTGACCTAAACAAAATGGTGTTGTTTTAAAGTTTTGAAGCTGGACTTTACAGTGCCTATAGACAATATAACTGGTCAAAAACCAAATAGAAGCAAGCTTTTGGCAGTGTTATCCAACATATGTTATACCTGGAGAAAGCTGTGCGTTAGCATTCCCACTGATCTCAATGGAAGTTGCTCAGTTATTCTACACTAAAATTAATGTTTGATGCTTTAAAATCAATTTGACTGTGATTTCTTTAAACAGAGATAAGTGTTCAAATTGTGTTACAGCTGGAGAAGAAAGAACCCTCATCTGTATGACAAATCCTCTCTCAAGCACCTGCAGGGCATATTTTGTCCTACTACTACATCAACATGGGCTCCTTACTTTTTGAAAACATTGATGCTACCATCAACATGATGCTTTGTCTGGAACAGTAAAAAATATATTGGTCATCACCAAGTAAATCTGTATATTTTTCCAGTCACTGTTTTTGGAATGGTTCCAGGCTGTGAGAGACATCTCTAAGAGGCGATTGCTTATCTTTTGCTTGTGTGGTGAGTGGGTGGTGATGGTTAAAGGGGCATTTAGAAGCATGTAGCCAAGTACCGCCTCGGGAATTTCACAAAAAAATAAAGCTGAGGTTGTCTACCAAAGCTAAATGATCTTTATAGCATAATTCAGTTTTATAAATGAACATAGATTTGTTTAACCAAAAAAAAAAAAAAAAAAAATGACGTTGCCTCTTAAGATTCCTGTAGTGACAGTTACAGCGAATAAAAAAGAACTAAGTGCGTCACTTTCAAAGTTCCTGAACATTTCATATGAAATCAAAGAACGATGGGCGTGATGTCATGTAGAACTAAATCTGGCAAAAACTAAGGTGTTTATGAGTTCGTTTCGGTGGTTCTTAACAGCTCGTCAGGGCAAACATTCAGGAAAACTGCCAACCGGCTGCTAAACACCTTCTTACTAACATTGGTCCACGTCATTTGAGGCCGAACGCTAATTTTGGTTACGCTATTCATTCAGTTAAGATCAGTCAACATGAACACACCGGCTTGCAGAGTTATAAGCGAGCTGGTGCAATCTTACCTACCTATATCTGTATCATGGTTCGTGTGTAGACATTTTCCAAGAACATGTAATGCATTTGGTTTTTTTTTTTGGTTTTTTATTAATCTACAAAAGGAATTATATCTACTCAAATACTCTAAAGTGGCCATTCACTCTGTTGTTTGGTATGTTGCTTCACTAATGTGCCTTCTGCTGTGAAAGCCATTCACAACATCTGCCTAAAGTAAGATAAGTCTCTATCATTATTCTTTTGTCTGTATTCTACCCATTAACACTCTTTTATACACCCATCTTTGCAGTAGTATCAGTGTCATCATGAATTACAATAACAGCGTGTTGTATGTGCATTTTATTTCTGTGTATAGTGTGTTGGCACATTAGCGCCATGAATGCAAAAGGTAAACATGACAAATTACACATTATCTAATGCATAAATATTCCTTTAAATCGGAGGTATTCAATTAAAGTTCCAAGAGGTACGGTCTCGACATTTCCATCCCACCAAATAACCACCAATAATAACTTGTTTCGTAGCCATTCTGACTAATGACAATGTGTAATAAATGCAGATTTTTTTGAATAGTTATTATACATTTCTAAGTTGGCAGCAATAGTATTTGCACCTTGCAACGGCAGCTTTGCCATCATTTGTGTGTGAGTGTGAGTGTGTGTGTGTGAATGAGTCACAGTGTAAAGTGCTTTGGAACCACTAAGGTTAAAAAAGCACTATATAAGGGCAGACCATTTACCATTAACTTTGTAAAATAAGAAAAAACTAAAATCATAAACAGTAAAAAAAGTCTCTTAATAACTGTGCAAGAATGAGGACATGGGGGATCTTCTACCATTTATATATATTTATAAACATTTTAATGTCATATTAGCTAAAGTTTTACATGTAGTCTTGTGCGTCCTCATATTTAAAGGGGTCATGAAATGCTCTTTTTTTAAAAATAATTTTATTATGTTCTCTGAGGTCCACTGATAAGGTTTTTTTTTTTTTTTTTTTTTTTTTTTTTTGCATTAAAACAGTCATAATTTTGTAATATATGGCACACCATAACTCCTCAGTTTTCATAATTTGTAAACAATAGCGCTAAAATGCTAAAATTATTATTATGTTTTTTTTTTGTTTGTTTTTTTTCCCAAAGTAAAGTTGATCAAAAATGATTTGTTAGTTAAGAGTATAAGATATGCTAATTTTTCATCCAGATCTTATGAAGGAATTTATGGGCAGACCTTAAAAAATTCTAATTTAATATACAGTATACCTTGTGACTATTTTAACATGAATAAATGCACAGTATTAAAGGTGTTTTTTTTTTATTTTTTTAAGTAACATGTTACTTGCAATGAAAGTGCTAGCTAAGATGAATACTGAAAAAAATGTGCCCCCCGCAAAGTTTTCATCTGGATAATCTGGCCCCCGCAAGAAAGTAGCTGAAGAGCGCTAACATACATCAGCAATTAAAAATAGCACAGATGGGCAGTGTTCAGGAATAGTTTGGCCACACTAGGCCTGTTTGTCGTGCTCTCTCTCTCTCTCTCTCTCTCTCTGAGTACAAACTGAGACCCATTGTGCAGAGCCATGGGTGTGATTATGTAAAGTAAGCACTGATGTTGTCGCTGTAGAGGCGGTCATGAATTAATGAGTACCCTTTGTGACATCACAATATTACGGATGTAGAGAATGAGCCATTTCTGCTGCTTGGTTTAAATAAAAGCTTTAATTGCATTGGGGATTAAGTTTTGAGTTTTGAAATTCACAGTATGTTTTTATAGTAGAAAGACCTCTTATTTGACAAAATATCAAGGAAAATTGGATTCCTCATGACATGACCCCTTTAAATGTTCCTCTAAACATGCTCCCTTGCATTGTGGATAGTGTCTGAATGTTTGCAAATAGTATGTCGTTGCTCAGCTGTTTCAAACTGCTTATTGGCTCTGAGCGAAGAATGAAGAATTCTCACAGAATAGTGAGCGTACACTCTTTGGTTGTCTTAGAAATGCCAACAGACATACACATGAACATAATTCATGTATTACTTGTATTCTGCATAAATATTATTTTAGAAATGTGAAACCCAAGCATGTACTTAAAAATATTTAACTTAATTGAAAGTAAAAAATCAAAAGCCTCACAAAATTCACCCAAATGAGTTTCAGTTCATAATTTAAATAAAATATTAGTAAACCAAAGAGCAAGAAGGCTGGGACTGACCACCAGGAAGGGAGACCACACAGGGACATGCCCTAAAACAAGGGGGTGCTATATACCAGCAAACACACACTGGTGGATACTTGCGGTGTGCTTACATGGCCAACGCAATAGCCTCTCTACTTCTGTATACTGCCTGCATAGGAAACATTATATCTGCTTTTGGACACAGACAATAAAAATGACAAAGGAACTGTAATTTCAGCTACACAGTGTCAACAGACTAATCATAGCACTCAAACAGACTAAATGCAAGCACTAAATTATCAAACAGATATAAACAAAAATATCAATGCTGCTTAAAACAATGAGCATAATAATCAGAACTTCTAACGTAGGGCTCCACTCATGTGCCAATTTTTTTCTTTCTGACTATCTGCAAGAATGTTCACTTCGTTGTGCCTACAGCTGAAGTGTAACCTTGTTTGTTTTTGGTAAAGTGGCGATTTGAGATCTTTGTTTATGGCCCATGTTTGCTCAAGCTTTCTATTTATAATGCCGCACAATCAAACGCTGAAGAGGCTCTCTTAATCCTCCAGGATTATGGTGTGTATGACTAGCACCCAAGGCCAGACTGCTCATTTGATTCAGAAAGGAGGAGCACGCCGTACGACACACACTCCTTGTGTAATCATATAGGAAGCATGTAAGGAAGCCTGGAGGAAGTGGAGGAGGAAACTAGCACACACAGATTCTGGCGTTCTTTCAAAAATGTTATTCTCTTGACGGGTTGGCGTTTCAGTCTAGGTCAGAGGCATTAAGTGGAGTTTGATTGGGGTAATTGGTTTGTTTGAACATACTTGATACTGAGCAGGTATAGTAGTAACACGGAGGTCTATAATACCTAGCAAGAGCTATGTGTTAGCATTCCCATAAATCTCAGTAGCAGTTGCTTGGCTGGTGCAAGACCTCCAGAAGTACATAATCTGAAATCTTTCATGTTTGTTCAAAAGAACCATGGAAGTTTTTGAGCCAATCAAGTCCATTTCACACTTTTTAACCTCAAAGAAATCAGGTAATGACGAAACTAAAATAAAATGAAATGTAAAAATAAAAAAAATAATAAAAAAATAAAAAACATACAGTGCATCTGGAAAGTATTCACAGTGCTTCACTTTTTCCACATTTTGTTATGTTACAGCCTTATTCCAAAATGGATTAAATTCATTATTTTCCTCAAAATTCTACAAACAATACCCCATAATGACAACGTGAAAGAAGTTTGTTTGAAATCTTTGCAAATTTATTAAAAATAAAAAAATGAAACAAATCACATGTACATAAGTATTCACAGCCTTTGCCATGACACTCAAAATTTAGCTCAGGTGCATCCTGTTTCCACTGATCATCCTTGAGATGTTTCTACGACTTGATTGGAGTCCACCTGTGGTAAATTCAGTTGATTGGACATGATTTGGAAAGGCACACAACTGTCTATATAAGGTCCCACAGTTAACAGTGCATGTCAGAGCACAAACCAAGCCATGAAGTCCAAGGAATTGTCTGTAGACCTCCAAGACAGGATTGTATCGGGGAACAGATCTGGGGAAGGGTACAGAAAAATTTCTGCAGCATTGAAGGTCCCAATGATCACAGTGGCCTTCATCATCCGTAAATGGAAGAAGTTTGGAACCACCAGGCCTTCCTAGAGCTGGCCGCCCGGCCAAACTGAGCAATCGGGGGAGAAGGGCCTTAGTCAGGGAGGTGACCAAGAACCTGATGGTCACTCTGACAGAGCTCCAGCGTTTCTCTGTGGAGAGAGGAGTACCTTCCAGAAGAACAACCATCTCTGCAGCACTCCACCAATCAGGCCTGTATGGTAGAGTGGCCAGACGGAAGCCACTCCTCAGTAAAAGGCACATGACATGAGAAACAAAATTCTCTGGTCTGATGAAACAAAGATTGAACTCTTTGGCCTGAATGGGAAGCGTCATGTCTGGAGGAAACCAGGCACCACTCATCACCTGGCCAATATCATCCCTACAGTGAAGCATGGTGGTGGCAGCATCATGCTGTGGGGATGTTTTTCAGCGGCAGAAACTGGGAGACTAGTCAGGATCGAGGGAAAAATGAATGCAGCAATGTACAGAGACATCCTTGATGAAAACCTGCTCCAGAGCACTCTGGACCTCAGACTGGGGTGAAGGTTCATCTTCCAACAGGACAACGACCCTAAGCACACAGCCAAGATAACAAAGGAGTGGCTACAGGACAACTCTGTGAATTTCCTTGAGTGGCCCAGCCAGAGCCCAGACTTGAACCCAATTGAACATCTCTGGAGAGATCTGAAAATGCCTGTGCACCGACGCTCCACATCCAACCTGATGGAGCTTGAGAAGTCCTGCAAAGAAGAATGGGAAAAACTGCCCAAAAATAGGTGTGCCAAGCTTGTAGCATCATACTCAAAAAGACTTGAGGCTGTAATTGGTGCCAAAGGTGCTTCAACAAAGTATTGAGCAAAGACTGTGAATACTTATGTACATGTGATTTTTTTCGTTTTTTTTTATTTTTAATAAATTTGCAGAGATTTCAAACAAACTTCTTTCACATTGTCATTATGGGGTATTGTTTGTAGAATTTTGTGGAAAATAATTAATTCAATCCATTTTGGAATAAGGCTGTAACATAACAAAATGTGGAAAAAGTGAAGCGCTGTGAATACTTTCCAGATGCACTGTATGCATTTCATCAGAATACATGGCTACTTTTGAATTGTGTTAATGGAGAAATATGCTTTTTGGGGCCAGGTACTTACAGCATCTACCAGCAGGGGCTAAATGGACCATGATGACCAGCCAAAACCTTGATCCCTTGGGTAGTAATCTGCATTAACCCCCAATTCCTACAGTGTTATAAAGAAAACAAGGTATCTAAATCCAAAGATTTCCTGCTGAAAAGATCAACATGGCTGTAGAATGTTGTGTTTTGGATGCTGGTGTCCTCTCTTTACTATCTTAACCAGCAAGACTACCTTGGTAAGCCAGCTTGATCAGAAAAACCACGGCAGTCGACCAGGTTAAACATTTGGATCAAGGACCAAACAGTGCTATTTGTGTACCTTTTAAATTTATAATTTCATATAAGCCACATTCGTTGAACACTAATCTGACTACCTGGGCAGTACAAATTATTTAAACTAATAGCAGTTAAAATACTTTTTATTGCTAAATTATAATAAAAAAAGAATTGTTTTAAATTAAATAAAACATGAAAAACAAACAAACTAACAAGGGTCGTTCCAACAATTCAGTGACATTTCAGCTTTGAAACTTCTGAAAATAAAACATAATTCAGTGTGGCATGTTATAGTTGACCACATATGACTAACATCACAATATATATATAATTTTATTTATTTATTTATTTGCTGAATGGCTGATGTTACCTACAGTGTGTGATGTAATTTCATAATCTTTAATTAAAGGTCACAGTATATAACAGGGTAAACAATAACATACAAAAAACCCTCAACTATTTGTGTTAAAAAGACACATTTACCACAAATGAATACATGCAAGTGAGAGAACATAATACTAAGCACTGAAAAAATGAAAATAAAAATAAAAATAAAAATCAGATGATTCAGCACTTATTTTTGTCAAAGATGATTAACGTGCAGAAACATGAGGAAATGACACAAGTGCAATATATTAAAAAGGTCTCAATTATTTAAAATGTGACTTTTAGGCCCATAGCAGTGTGTAACTTTATACATATTTTTTTATTCTTTTTAATCCTTTCAGACCCTGCATCCATTGGAATGAACATAACATGTTTTTGGTGTAAACCTATAGAAACACATGCTTTTATAATATGAATAATGCCTGGTCACTGATTAGTCCCTGATCAACAAATCACAATGAAAAGATGACACCTAACTTAATCTGAGAGAGCTTCAGGCATCACATTAGACAGGCATGGCTCACCGACTAGACAGAAAGAGATGTAAGCACCTTTTTTACCTTTTAAAAACTAATTTATGTTCATGGTAGTCTCATCAACTTGCACCTGTTATATTCTTAATAGTATCAAGTGATACTATTCAAAGTTAATTTGAAGATCTTTCAGAGTTGTTTAAACTCTAGTTCACATGTATGGTTAATACACTAAAATATGAGGAACCCTATTAAAAGTTTCTTGAAATTTCATGGATTTAAAAAAAAATCCATAAGAACATGTGTTGGCACAATATTTTTTTAGACTAATTTCAATAATGGAGAAGAGTAAATATCAACTGAGTAAAAAAAAAAAAAAGTGTCCCGTGTCAATTTTAGGGCCTCACTGCACCTGCAATGGCAAATTTATTATTAACACTTAAAACATAACATTTAGAAACCTTTGTAAACCACAGCACTAAAGCCCAAATAAATGCCTTACCTACCATGAGAAAGGCTCTTACTATACACTAAGATCTCCACATCAATGTACTTCAACCTAATAATATATAGCCTACAGATTAATATTGGTACTGTTGGGTACAGGCGCAAGAATAAAAAGCGAACGCGCAACTCACCGGGAGAGAGAGAACAAAGCTTCAGAGTTGATCCTACTGCTTCTCTTGCAAACGAAATGCAAGAGAAGCACTAAATAGTTTACAGGGAAGATAAACACAACGTCCTCTTTACGAACACCATTTATCAATTAAATACTTCACGCATGGCCCACCAATCACAAGGGAGAGGCACACGTGCTCAATAACGGAGAATTGAGCTTAATATTAGCAATGGCATTCTCTAATAAGAGGTGTACTTGAAGCACCTTCAATAAGGAATGCACATAGACACTGACAGACATAATAATAATAATAATAATAATAATAATAATAATAATAATAAAACACATTAAAGCCATCTTATTGGTCACATATAATTATGATGCATGCCACTTTTTAAACTCATAACTGAGATAGATATATTTAAAAATTCACTTGTTTCACTGGACCATTTAAAATGAACTATAGTTAATTAAAAATTGTGCTTAAAAATTCTTAAAAGAATCTTAAAGGAAATGGTGAACATTTACAAGACCTGTACATGCTGATTATGGCCTTTAAGATTATAGCTTAAATTCTAACCTAAAATCTTGATGTAGCCTATCATTCATTTTACCCAAGAATTTTACTGCACTAGTCATTCTAAAGAACAGCATGGTAACATAGGAGGTAAAACCAGAATGTTAAGGTATACTGACTTATTGAAAAATTTGTCATGAGCCTGTTTGTTTATATATTTTTACGTTTTTTACTCAAATTTGGTGAATCTTTGGTTGTCTTTAAAAAATTGCATGTATGCAAATATTAAAACAGTTAACATTAAAAAAACATTCAAAATTATGTTTTATATGTGTGCAGGGGGCATTTAAGATATAATACATATATCCCCCCCAAGCGTTGCCATGGAGACAGTAGTGCGTGTGGAGGCTTCACGCCATCCACCACAGCAACCACGCTCAACTCACCACACGCCCCACCGAGAGCGAGCCACATTATAGCGACTATGAGGAGGTTACCCCATGTGACTCTACCCTCCCTAGCAACCGGGCCAATTTGGTTGCTTAGGAGAGCTGGCTGGAGTCACTCAGCACGCCCTGGGATTTGAACTAGCTCCAGGGGTGGTAGCCAGTGTCTTTTATCACTGAGCTACCCAGGCCCCCCGACATAATGATTTTTATACTGTACAAACTACAGATTCTATCCCCTACCCCTAAACCTAACCCTCACCAAAAACTTTCTGCATTTTTACATTTTCAAAAAAAACATTGTTTAGTATGTTTAAGCAATTTGAATTATGGGGACACTAGAAATGTCCTCATAAACCACATTTATAGCATAATACCCTTGTAATTACCAGTTTGTAACCTAAAAAAATGTCCTCGTAAACCACCCAAACCCCCCCACACACACATTGACAACAGACACAAACTATTAAATGTCCTTAGTATAATTATTAATGTATTCATTATTGTCCTACCTCTTTTGAAGCGGTGCATAAACGGTGTTTTCACTTGGCAACTGTTACTTTTCTCAGCACTGTTCAAGATGCACCAAACACAGTCATTTGTAAGATAAAACAATTTACAAAAAAACATTTTCCGGAGATTATGCAGGCAGATTTCCATTGGTGTCTTATGTCCAGTACTTGCAATTAGTAGATTTAAACAAGCATATTTTTCATGTACAAATGTTTCCTGTCAAAAAGTTAAAGATGTCCAGGGTTTTGCATGCAGCCCAGTGGAGGATTCTGCTTTTTCAGCCAGTAAGCACCTTCTTGAGGAAGACTCCTTAAAATTTGAACAATTGTGTTAGAGGTGCAGGATTTTTAGCATGCCAGTACAACTCCCAATCAATGTTTTATTTTGCACATTGGAGAAGAACATTGGGATAGGTTGAAAAATAATGTTTTGTCAGTAAAATAAGGCATTTGGGATCAAAAAAGTAATTAGTTGGAGGCTAAGCCTAAAGCCTACTTTGTTCAGGAAGCCTACTTTATCAGATTAAAAATGTAAGTACATATAAATAAGTAAAATGAGAAAAGATTATGTGGGAGTGAGGGGAGCTGAAAAGCAAAAAGAGGGGAAAAATATTAATGCTCCACTCTCCTCATAATTGATCTTGTGATATCATTTTACACATGTAAATGGTTAATTTACCCTACCTTTTGTTTAGATTTCCATTTGTTTAATGCTGGATAGCACATTTTACAGTATGTCACTTCATGTCCCTTGGATATAATTTTCTCGAGGTAAATCTTCTTGAAAAAGATGACATTTGATTTTGACTCATTGACCTTAAGTTTATCACATCGCTGTCAAATTATCCAAGTTTTTCACATATCACAGTTTTCCTCCTTACTGTGCAGCATTAGTGGTCAGTTCTTAATTTGTTTATTCTTTAGAAATGATTTAATGAAAATAGGCTTATATTTAATATGATTAAATAAAAAATGAGACTTGTAATATGTAAGGAATAATTGACTCCGGCCCTTTGAATTATTGGAAAATAATGCACACCCGAGTTGGTAATGCGGTCACGACGTGCAGCATGTATGTGTGTCAATGTCAGCATGTGTGAGTGTGGGTGAGATGATTGTGAAAGAGATAGAGAGAGAGAGAGAGAGAGAATTCAACTGAAATTTAAGTAAATATTGGACATTGTCATTCTTATCCGATGTACTCAGCCAGTGTCTTTGTATTAATTGGTTGTTTTGCTCTGGTAGCCTATACGGCTCTTTGAAATAACTGAAATAATTAGGCAAAGTGATATGGAGCCGTTATGTAGTCAAGACCTGGAACTACTTCATAGCCGTGCATTTAATGGAAAATAATTGCACACCTTAGAACGTCTGTCAGCCAATCAGAATCAAGCATTCCACAGACCCGTGGTATAAGAGGTAATAATGTTATTTTGCCTATCCACAGTTTTCCTGAGCAACCACTGGGTGGCGCCATGATGATTCTGATTGCCTGTTTTCTGTTTCAGACACAATGTAAAAACTACCGAAAGGTGCGATCCAGATGGAGAGCAACAACCATTTAAGTGTTATTTGGAGTATATATTAATTTATTAAAGCCACATGTTTTTTTGACTAAAATCGCTAAGAATACATGCCGATCCGAGTGAAAACACTGGAGCGTGGAAACTGAAAACAGTCGAATCGTGGATCACTTCCACGTTCAGGAAGAAGGTGGATATTATCTGACTGAATTTCTCGTATTTTCTTAATACCAACAAATTTGAATATTATCCTTGCAATATGTCCCTACCAACTTTCAAACCAAACCTTCACCCTTGATTTTACTGTTAATTCAGTGTGCATTATATGTTTATATTAATGTTCTACATGTTCAACTGAGATATAATAAACAAATAAACACCTGTTAAAAAAATTATAAATGCAAATTAAAGTTATTAATTATTGGATTATTTTGTTTGAATAATCATCAAAAGAATTTAAGTTAAAAGTGAAGAAAAGTGACATGTTTGCTCTGATCACTGCTACTTTAAGCCCCAAATAGCCACAAATTCTATATCAGCTTTTACCTTAGGTTGTTTTCTACTAAATGAGTCTATTTTTACATGTCTTTCAGCTTGTCTGGGTAAATAATTTGCTGTTATATCTAAAATGTCCAGAACATCACAATTGTAGTCCAATCAGTGGCCAAGATATTCCACAAAATATGTTGGAAGGGTGGGGCTTTCCAAAAAAAAAGACTGGATGTCTGTGGGCGGAGTCACAAAACACACTGGGGCGCCCCCTGCTTTTCAGATCTGTATATTGTGATAGAAGATGATAAAAAAACAAACATATTTTTTCTATTGTTTGCTGCCATCTATGAAATGATCTAAGATTAGGGAAACAGAGCGTTTATTACAAACTTTTGAATCTTTTTTATTACAAGACTTTTGAAGCTACATTGGGGCATCTCCTGCCTTTCAGATCTGTATATTGTGACATAAGATGATTGAAAAAAAAAAAAAAAAAAAAAATCCAGTGTTTGCTGACACCTAGAAGAATGATTTAAGACCAGAAGTAGAGATATAGTGTAAACATAGCCTTTACTAAATGCTTTTGAAATTGAAACTAAAAAATGGGTCAATTTGACCCAGCAGGTTTAGGGACTTGGACGTAAAGACCATCCTAGGGTTAATCTCAGTAACCGCCCTGTTATTGGACACTTTCACTCTTGCATTAAATTAATCACGGCTGACTGTGAATTTCTACAATGGCATCTGTAACTGAAAACTATTGCATTTGAATGATGCTGCATCCACGCCCCTAGGTGTCACTATATGTCCAAGATGACACACAAACCAAAAAGTTACTGAATGCACCTTTAACAGCTCTTGAATTAAGTAAGCCTTTACAATGATGTGAAATGTTGAGGTGGTTTTAAAGAAGCAGGAATAGTATTGATGAGTTTCATAACCTACCCAGAGCACAGTCCACCACACCAACAAACTCATCTTCCAATTGACTTTGTGAAGGTACACTTCCATGACCTGGTGTTTATGTTTTCCCATAAGACTTTACTCTGACGATATCCATAACAAGAGCAAGATGCCACCACTCAGTGACAGAGCTTGAGTGAATGTCATTTCAGGGGCTTTTGGTATAGATGGCAGTGGGGAGGCAGTTGGTGCCCTGTGTGGTGAGATGTGATCTCTCTAAACATGGGAGCCCATCATCGCTGCACTCTTCCAACCCTTCACCCCCCTCCTAGCCCTCCCCGGCAAGGCCTTCGCTCTCCTGTGGCCTGATGCTTGGCTGGATGGGGATTGCTACAGCAGATAGCATCAGCTGGTGAAAGCTTACAAGTTAATGAGGTCTCAGTGGGCCGAAGCTGCCCCAGCCCTCTCAAACACCCACACACACACGGTCCCAACCTATCTGTTGCTCTCTCTCTCGCTCTATAATATTTCACTCCGCAATATATCCACTACGGTTTCTTCCACACACACAAACACACGTAGGATGATGGGAAGGGATCTGCTGTAGGTTAAAGGTGATGTTGATAGAAGAGCATGTTTATTCTTACTGACTCTGAGGCCATGCACAGTGATTACTATTGACCACACGGACGCTCCACATGGAGATGGTCATTATTAGTGTTTCCTTTACTGTTTCTGCCTTCTTGTTTAAACAGGAGAGGAGGCAGTTAGTCACTCTGCTTAAACTGACGATTAGCCTGATGATAACTATAGTGATTTCACTGTAATCCAAATCAGAATTATTATCATCATCCCTCATTATTTTCATTATTTTGCTTGAGCGGCTATCAAGCAGCAGTGTTGGGGAAGCTACTGTCAAATTGTACATGACATTTTCTTCACACTTTTATCCAATGTGACTTAGAGTGTTTTAAGGCTACACTGTGATAAATTCTTCTAAAAAAAAAGTGAGTAACACTTTACATTAAAATTCCATTTTTTTTTAAATTTATTATTATTTTTTTTTTTGTAGAAGGCTTTATTAAATAACCAATGTCTCAGTTACAAATGCATTATAAACCAATGACATGTGGTTATAACAACATGAAGAAAGGGTTACTGTAATGCAATATTTGCATATTTTACATCACATGTTATAAATGCTTAAAAACATTTATGCAACATTAGTTACTTTTGAAAATGTCTTTACTGTTGTCTTTAAGTATAGTTTAAGTGTTAACCTATGAATGAATGATTTATAGTTGTCTCTGCATATTAAAATGTGTGATAAAATATTTCAACACTGAAATAATGACACACTCCACCCTTATAGGGATAGTTCACCCCATAGTTCACATGAAAATTCTCTCATGATTTTCTCATCCTCAAGCCATCCCAGATGTTTATGACTTTTTTCTTCTGCTGAACACAAATTGAGATATTTAAAAAAATATTTCAGCTCTGTAGGTCCTCACAATGCAAGTGAATGGGTGCCAAAATTTAGACGCTCCAAAATCCATATAAAGGGAGCATAAAAGTAATCTATATGACTCTAGTGGTTAAATCTAAGTGTGCAGACACAATATGATAGGTGTGGGTGAGAAACAGATCAATATTCAACAAAGTCTTTTTTTTGTTTGTTTGTTATAAATACTCCTCCCTGCCCATTAGGAGGCAGTATGCAAGAAAGTGAAAGTAAAGTGGAGATTGACTGAGCAGGGAGGAGCATTTATAGTAAAAAATGACTTATTGATCTGTTTCTCACAACACCTATCAAATTGCTTCAGAAGACATGGATTTAACCATCAGAGTAGTCTGGAGTACTTTTATTTAGCCTTTATGTGGATTTTGGAGCTTCAAAATGTTGGCACCCATTCACTTGCATTGTATGGACCTACAAGAGCTGAGAAATTCTTCTAAATATCTTCATTTGTGTTCTTCTGAAGAAAGAAAGTCATACACATCTGGGATATCATGAGGGTGAGTAAACGATGAGAGAATTTTCATTTTTGTGTGAAATACACCTTTAAGCAAAAGTCTTGTTAACACATTACATTAATATTCCCTTTAAGCGTTTATAAAGGGGTTCATTAATAACCAATAACTAATTTACAAATGCATTATAAATGTATTATATTTGATTATAACAACATGAATAAAAAGGGTGACTGTCACAATTGTCAAATAGTGAGCCATTTACCTCACATGCTATAAATGCTTAATAACACTTAATCAACATTAGTAACCTATGAAAGTGTACCTTAATGTAAAGTGGACACATATAAAGCATTTATTAAGGAGTTGCCAAAATTAGTAACCGATGTACATAAAGTTCAGTCAGTTTAATGGTCATGAGGTTTTATTATATGATATATGCTGTAAATGAGCATGAAGATCTGAAAAGTGTTTTTGCAGAGGACTTTAGGTAACTAGGACTAGTTAAGTTGGGACAGCACTCGGAGTAACACCATTCTTTTCACATCAACGTGGCAAGGAAAGTGACAACACAAGTGAGTCAAGACATTACAGTAATGAATATAAACACAAAATGACATAATCCCTCCTTTTAATCTCACTATAATAGTCTGTTTTTGCTGCATTGTGGCACCAATCATAATTTAGGGCATTTCTTAAGGTCTGGCATGTCTTAACGTCAATATTAGGTCAAAAATGGCAAAAAAGAAACAGCTTTCTCTAGAAACTCATCAGTCATTCATTGTTTTGAGGAATGAAGGCTATACAGTGCTTGAAATTGCCAAAAAACTGAAGATTTCATACAAAGGTGTACACTACAGTCTTCAAAGACAAAGGACAACTGGCTCTAACAAGGACAGAAAGAGATGTGGAAGGCCAGATGTACAATTAAACAAGAGGATAAGTACATCAGAGTCTCTAGTTTGAGAAATAGACGCCTCACATGTCCTCAGCTGACAGCTTCATTGAATTCTACCCGCTCAACACCAGTTTCATGCACAACAGTAAAGAGAAGACTCAGGGGTGCAGGCCTTATGGGAAGAATTGCATTATATATATATATATATATATATATATATATATATATATACATACACATATTAGGGTGCAGCGAAGCCATTATCTGTATCTATTCATATGACAAAATTATCTGTATTCTGATAGAATCGGGTGTGGGCGGGGTTTAAACCAGAAGTGCGTCAAAGTGTTACTCTTACATTTATAGTTTGTAAACTATGCATTGTATATGCCTTTTTCATAATAATAGCCTAATAATAATAATTATTATTATTATTATATAAATATAATTATTATTATTTTACAGTTATTAAAAAACAAAAAAACAACAACATGATTTTATGTATTTGTTTATTTATTTTTTTCTTACCAGATGAAGCTGAATTTGTAGGCTACATTTAACTGTAGAATATGTTGTGGTTTCTCCTGGTATTTCAGATATTATTATCTGCATGAAACAGCATTTTAGTTTGTCTGTTCATGTGTAACAACATTATTCTGGAGGCAAGAGGAGTCAAGCACACATTTTGCAGTGAATAATAAATACAAATTCAAACATTAAAATAAATTAAAATAAACCAATATAGCCTGCAAACACATGAAAGTCCTGTAAGTCTATCAGGAATTTGTACGATAGGACACCATTATTTAGTAAAATAATAATAATAATAATAATAATAATGTTAAATTTATATAGTACCTTATCAGAGTTTAAAGGGGTCATGAATTGGAAAATCAGACTTACCATGATATCTTGAAATATAAGAGTTCATAGCACTATAAATCATACTGTAAATTTCAGAACCGAAAACTTCGTTAGGCTTTATTGAAACCAAGGTGCCAAAATGACTTGTTCTCTACTTTCTCCTCACTAATACGTCATAGTGAGGTATTACATCAGCACAGGCCAGCCTTTGAATAAACAGATCAACGCCTACTTTATCGTCGAAACTGCTTAGGCCCGCCAACCGGTCTTGCGATTAGAGTAGAGCAGTGAGATTATTTTTGGAGCAACAGGAGGTATCACGATGGCCACGAAGATGTCAAGATGTTGCAGTGCCAGGTTGTGGGAAACTAGATCTCTTGCATTTGCTTCGCAAGGATCCCAACATTAAGAAAGAGTGGACGAAACAAATTATTGTTCCTACATTATTAAAACATTAATAAGCTACATATAAATAGTATGTTATTTGTTTCTTTTCACTTTAGCAAATTATTTATTATTGCTTAATAAGTTAATATATAGGCAGTTTGATAATGTGTTTTTTTATCCTTAGTAAACAACAACTTGTTAATCATACCTAACTGATGTATTTTATTTGATGCAAACCAGTGGTAAAGAAGTGGTTATGAGAACATTAAGAAAGCATAAATTCATAGTTAATAAAGATATTAATGAATTGGATACACATTTCTGCTTAATTAATGTGTATGTGAATGTTTTAGGAACACTTACTATTAAATCAACGAATGCTTAATAAAGGTCGTAATAAAGCACTTACTAATGGCTAGCTAAGCATTTTGCGTGACCTAATCTTAAGTGAGAACTATATATGCTTAATTAAACATTTATTATCATGGTTCAGCAGCATTAGTGTAGCCTATAGCATATGCAGGCATACGCCGTATGCCCACCTATCTTTCAAAGGATTATGTGTATGCCCACCTAAAATTATTTATGATACGTATGGCCGCCAGAACAGCAAGGAGGCTTTTGACTCATAACTTTTAATTATACTGAGGTGATGCCGCAGCACCGTTGAGTGAACTGTGATTATATATATATATATATTTTTTAAAATAAGTGTACAGAGATTCTCTGCATGGAGCAGTGGGAGGCAGGACCGTAACTGAAGGCACAGGCAACATAGACAGTTCAACTCAGCTGAGCTACCAATCAGAAAGTTCGTTTAAGACATGATTGGATATTTTTAACCAATCATATTTTCCATTTCAATAAGAGGCAGGACGTTTCTAGCATTTACAGTGAGATGCGCCTGCAGCGCTGGAGTCTCCATAATTATTTTGCACTGTATATTTACTTATTTTATTTATCCTATTTCTGCGTAGATAGTCATATAATTAAACACTTTTTTTGAGACCCATCATATATAAAGTTTACTAACCAATATTAAGCCAGTAATTAAGGCTAATTAGTACTGGCTTTACAAAGCTGTTACTTATTAATTGCTAATATCTTGTAATAAAGACAATTTGACCCCCTGTTCTAAAGTGAAGTTTTATTTCCAGTTATGACTTTTAATATTTCACTTACTCATCAGAAATACTGCTAATTCTAATGTATTTTTTAAATTAACATACAAAGGCATACCGATACAGTAAAAAGGTTACCCCACAGCAAATATTATGAAGGTCACAAAAGACACCAAACAGACACCCCATTTATTCATTTTAATATTTTCTGCTGGATGAACATCAGTCAATTTCACTTGTATATGAATTGAAAATATTTACTGGCACTAATATATACTTATCCTGGCTTTACAAAGATGTTACTTATTAATTGTGTCACATTTTGCCATGTCACAGCCACGCCAGAGTCAGCTCCAGGCCATGTCACAGCCACGCCAGAGTCAGCTCCAGGCCATGTCACAGCCACGCCAGAGTCAGCTCCAGGCCATGTCACCGCCACGCCAGACTCAGCTCCAGGCCATGTCACCGCCACGCCAGACTCAACTCCAGGCCATGTCACCGCCACGCCTGAGTCCGCTCCAGGCCATGTCATGCCTCGGCCTGCTCCATGCCATGTCACGCCTCGGCCTGCTCCATGCCATGTCACGCCTCGGCCTGCTCCAAGCCATGTCACAGCCACGCCTCAGCCTGCTCCATGCCATGTCACCACCATGCCTGAGTCCGCTCCATGCCATGTCACCGCCACGCCTGAGTCCGCTCCATGCCATGTCACCGCCATGCCTGAGTCCGCTCCATGCCATGTCACCACCACGCCTGAGTCCACTCCATGCCATGTCACACCTCGGCCTGCTCCATGCCATGTCACGCCTCAGCCTGCTCCATGCCATGTCACAGCAACACCTGAGCCTGTCACAATAACGCCTCAGTCTGCTTCACGCCATGTCACAGCCGAACCTCAGTCTGCTCTATGCCATGTCACAGCGGAGCTTCAGTCTGCTCCATGCCATGTCACAGCCAAGCTTCAGTCTGCTCCATGCCATGTCACAGCCAAGCTTCATTCTGCTCCATGCCATGTCTCAGCCAAGACCCAGACTGCTCCATGCCATGTCACAAGCAAGCTTTGCTCCACTGTCCTGGCCCGCCTCTGCTCCACGGTCCAGGCCCGCCTCCGCTCCACGGTCCAGCAGTTGCACCTGTCGCGGCCAATGAGTCGTCATCCACGCCTGCCACACCATGTTTCCATGACATGCCATGTAGCACCGCCCCCACACACACACGCGTCAAGTCACCAAGCCCACCCTACCCCCCAGCTCCCTCACAGTGAACTTTGTGTTTATGTTTTGGGGCGTCGGGAGCTGCCCCTAGTGGGGGGGATATGTCACGTTTATGTGTTTTGTTCTTGTTTTCATGTCTTATTTTTAAGTTTAGTTCCTGTTCCTGACATGTCATGTGATTTCCTGTTCCCTTATGTGATCTTGTCATGTGTTTCCCCTGTTCATGTGTCTTGTTTTCATTGGTTCATTGTTTGATTACTTTGTTATTAGTCTTGTCTTTTCATTGGTTTAAGTTAATTTAGTCTTGTTATCTTGTTTATAGTTTAGTCTTGTGATTGGTTGTCTTGTTTACCTGTTACCCATGTCCTTGTATTTAAGCCCTCATGTTTGCCATTGTCTAGTATCAGGTATTGTTAATGTAATGTAGTCCATAGTCAAGTCAAGTGAAGTCTATAGTCATGTCATGTCAAGTTAAGTTTAGTTAAAGTTTGTTTCAGTAAACTAAAAGAAGAGTTCATATAGTTTAATTGTGATTGAAGCATATACAAACCAACCAATCCAGTGATATCATTCATTTCTATGAAATTTCTGCACATGCTTCTACTACATGCTACTATTCAGCTGATTAATATACATATTAATTTACTATTACTGTTTTTGAGCAAATAATATTACACAAGAACGTGTACTGTTCACAGAGAGCCCTGTTGTAAAAAGAACAAGACTGAACATTTGGTAAACTCATAACACAAGAATAGCTTTTTTGGTCAGAATACATACACAAAGTATTTTTCATTAAGATTAGGGCTGCAACTAACGATTATTTTGATAATCGATTAATCTAACGATTATTAGAATGATTATTCGCCTATTCGGCAATTATTGCAATGATTAATCATTAGCTCTTCGGCTCACCGACTATTCAGCTTGTGCCCGACTTAAAAGGTTGTATTAAATGCTTACTAACAATAAAGAGGACAAAATCATCTTTTAAAAATACCTCTAAATGACATTCACTGAATTACAAGGGGACAAAAATACTTACTTAAGTTTAATTCAGTAAAAATTCCTGCATCTAGACAGTGTTTTTGTCTTGTTTTCCATTTAAAATTGTCTAAAAATCTGTAAAACAAGATATATTTACTAGAGAAGTAACATATAAGATATTTAGACTTGCTTTAAGAGAATGTATCTTAAATATAAGTGTAGGGTTAGGGTTAGGGTTAGGATTTTTTCACTTGGTTATAATTCTGCGAGTGCAGTAAAGACAAAATACACTTATATTCAAGATCTATCCTCTAAAGGCAAGTCTAAATATTTTATAGCTTCTCAGGTCAATGCATCTTTTTTAAAGGATTTTTAGAGATTTTAGAATGTTTGTATTTTTAATATTATATTCATTCTCAGATAAAAAAAATAAAAATAAATATTCTGCAGTATAGCTGCTAAAGTAAATGTACGTTGTTTTAAAGGAGTTTTAGATATTTATATTGGAAAACAAGCCAAAACAAAAACAAATCAAAAATGTATTTTGTTGCACTGTAGATTGGGTTGAAGACTACCCTCTCTCAACTTTCTGTTCACCTCAATCCATCTTTAACTCACAAAATACAAACTCTCTCTTATTAAAAGCTGCGTATTGCCAATTTTCTTCACGTTAAGAAATGCACGACATATGTTATGATTCAATAAGTCGCGAGCCATCACGAGGGACGAGTGTCCCCGTGACCGAGTGTGCATCAGCCGGGTGCAGTTTCATTCTCTCCCCCTTAGATCGGGACACTTTGCGCAACTCATAGAAGAGGCGCTGACCGCACAGAGAAATGCCAGTTTCGGACTTTGTAGTTATTTACATGATCTGCTTCCTTATTATTTGAAGTTTAATAAAGCTGTAACACATTAAATATAACTGCATTATAGATGTAACGCCGGGGTGTTTCCTTAAAAGACGCTCAACACACAAGTTTTGCTCCAGCTCCACTTATTCCACAACTAGAGTGCTTCTGTATTTACTTATTTTGTATTTTTGCATTATAATTCCCTCATATTTGCAATCTAAATCAACTGAAGCTGTTTGGAAAGTTTAGAGTACATCTGGACTGTGAACTTTGTAATTCTTCCTCTCCTCAAGTCAGGCGCGAGCCATCTCTGTGGACTTTTCCTCTCCAGTAGGCCCACTGGATAACATATAGATGGTCTTTGAAAATTCTTGTTCCCTTTTAGTCTCCACATTTCACTTTTGCAAGCTGTTCATAGCCGTTCAATATGTTGAGTGTGAGCTCCTGTAGCTGGATCTACAAACCACAACCGATGGTTTACAGGCACATGATTGTAGCCATGGTCACTGATGCAGTTGTACGCTCACCACTGGTCGCTAACAATTGTGGACCCAATTCTCACATGCCTCTCAATGTGTGGGAGGAGTTCATGTCTTGACCTTCTTTTGACAAGTTTTAAGACTAGTCTTATGTGTTTCCCACAGATACCCAGCAAACCAAAAGCCCATGATGGTTGATTTTGTGTGCTTGGGAACCTTCCTCTGTTGTACTGAAAACTCACACACACACACACACACACACACACACACACACACACACACACACACACACACACACACACACATTTAGGGACTACTGTGACTATGGAAAATCACAATTGCTGAACATGAGAACATGTAAATTAAACTGATCTAGATATATAATTGTGAATTAATAGATGTACATTCAAATTACTAATTGATCAATAAATGACGAAATTATGTCTTTTGTGGCAAAATTTACTTTCATCGATTTCCACAATTTCTCTGTCACTGCCAATTTGTAATGCCCCTCTGTTTTCCACTCTCTTCATGGCTGATCTGCACACTCTTCTTAACTTGTGAGCACACTTTGTCAGTGTGGTAGAACTACCACTGATCTCGTCTTCAATCATATCGAGTTATCTGAGTCTCAGACCTTGGGCAAATCTAAATCACATCATTAGAAACACTGTTTTATAATTTACTGACACTTTCACATGAAAATGAAACCAAAATTACACTTTACTGTATTGAGCCCACCTGTAAATGAATAACATCCATGACCTAAGAGTTGCATGTGAATTTGCAAAAATAGATCCATTCCGAACGTACTGTGTCACCTTTTTCGCTTTGTGACAAGAATCATGGCACAACTTGTTGTTGAAAAGGATATATACCATTACATTACCAGGAAGAAGTTTGTTTGTTTTCACATATCAATACAATTTATGCATTATTTTAATACTAATTTCTTATATTATCATTATCATTGTCAAATCAGTTTTATGAATGACACAAATTGTCCATGCCATATTTTTTGCCTATACCAAATGTGAGCCAGTGGAGCTTACCAAACATGTTGTTTCAGGCTTTTTTTTTTTTTTTTGTGCGTAATTTCATTAAATGCGAGCACTTTAGCAGGCCATTCTTTTCTGAAGAAGTCCTTTTTTCATCATCCATTTTATACATTTTGCATTTCTTTTTGGCGAACATGTGCCATAGAACAAGTTGAGAAATGTATTTTCTAAACTCATCTTGTTTTTCTCCCACCAGAAAAGAAACAATCAGCTTCTTGTTGTAGCTCGTGCTCTCTGATGTATGCAATTATCACACAGCAATCAGTCCTAGACATCGCCTTGAGTCCTTCAAAAGCAGCAGAAGTCTATGAATTCTCAAGCCAACAATGGTAAGGCAGTCTCACTTGTTCTTATTCATTTATTTTTTTATAACATTATATACCTTTTATAACTAAATGCATCCATATTGTGAGTTGCTATGACCACATTAAAAAGTTAACCCACAATGTACACTGTGTCAGTCAGTCACATAGTTAACTGAATAATTGAACAATATTACACATGATATTATACGAGGCAGCACACCGAATCATACAGCAATTATACAAATAATATATAAATGCCATGCAATACAGTAGTGGCAGTCAGCCATTATCACAAAATTAACACAGACAGGTTGATGAAGATGTGAAACATATGGGTCTTGCATCACTTTAAAGGGTTTATTTTGCGACAGTGGCCCACCGACTGGAGCATTGGTTCATTACAGGGCATTTAATATTGATTTGATTTGTATGAATCTCATTATCTTGCTTTTAGATTGGTTTAAACAAAATTGGTCCATCTTTAGACCAACAATTTTCCTAGACAAACACTGCATCGATATTATAATTTTATTTAATATAATCTTACTAAACTGCAGTTTTTCTATGAACAAGTTAGCAAACATATTTTTACACAGTCCTCTATAATTATTATAGATACATGAGATATAGTCCCTTCCACTTTTCAAATTGTCTCTGTGACCTTACCAACAGTAGCACCATCTTTTGAAAGCCAACGAGAATGTGAGTCTCTTCAATAGGTTGCACTATTGTTTAAAGTGCTTTGGATTGTTCCCCTGATGAAACACTGAAAAACAAAAAAACAAACAAAACAAAAAAACTCCAGAAAAGTTGTGGAAAATTATTTGTGATCAAGGAGGTTAATGCAGCATTATACAGTGCATGCCATTGAAGAGAATACTGTAAGGCTATCCCTCACATCCTTGTTTTTGTCAAAAATCAAATAGAGTACTAGTGAATAGGATCTATAACCTTGACAATAACACTCTATACTTTTATAAGGTTGTTTTCTGTCAGACCATAATAACTATGTTTAAATAGTTACTTTAATTGTTGCTTTTCCTAGTTGTTTATACAGTCTAAAAGAAGAGTCAAGCGAAAAAATATTGATGTTGCGGCTTAACCAACTCCCGTGATGATCAGGGAGTATGGTGAGTTTGCTCTTGCAAGTTCAAGCACAGAGAACGCAAAACCAAAACTGAAATGGGAAGATTCATTTATTAAATAATAAATCTCCCATTATCTTCGTTAAAACTGATGTTCTTTTTTTTTCTTCGATTAAAAAAATATTCTGTGATCTCAGCCTAATTTACAGAGACAAATATAAGTTAGCCAATGGTATAGGTGGATTTACCCAAAAAGTGTAAAACTCTTCAACATTGCTTTGTTTGTTTTGAGTGGTCCAACCAGCCCGACACAATAACATTGGCTGAACCAATTGTGTGAATTTTAGGTGGGACTGTGTGTTTAGTCAATTGCAAACTGGGGAGCATTCGTGAAGCCTGTTTGAAATTATAATTTTTGCAGTTCTGTTAGGTGCCGCTGAGGTTGCAGAAATTACACTTAATAGAAACATTAACATAGAGGACTGTGGAAAAATATGTTCACTAACTAATTAGGATTTCAGATTAGTAAGATTATATTAAATAAAATGATGAAATCAATGCAGTGTTCACCTAGTTCGTCTAGGTCAATACAATTAATAGTCTTTGTGCAACATTTCATTAAATAGTTTACCAATTTTAATGCTCGTGACAGAGGAGCGAATTGTTGTAATGTGGAACTCTTTCATCTTTGTAGTAAAAAAGAATAGCTTGCAGTTTAGCTTCCCCATATCTGATGCATACTGTATATGAAGAACCTGTCCAAAACTATGAATTCAAACATCCACCACGAAACCTGAGAAATGTTTAATTTAGAGCAGAATGCTTCTAAACTTCTCATGTAATATGATGTCAGAAGATTTCTGCCTGGTTTTGCTTCACATGGAATTTGATGTTTCTCACTTTGTGTTTGTGTTGTGTGTGTGTTTCTTCAGAACCAAAAAATTCTGATCCAAATAAAGCAGCAGCAATGACTATTGAAATGAGCCTAACAAATAAAAAAATTGAAAGCGGCTCTGCAACTGGAGGTAAGTTTTGAAAACAAAATTAGTATTATTGTGCATGAGGCAGCAGATATACCTTAATGCACACCTGTTTTCTGCAGCAATATCCAGTTTATCTGTAAGAAAGTAAGATGACTATTGTAGATCCTGGAATATGGTAGTGTTTCATTAAGGTAGACAGTAAAGCACTATAGCTAAGAGAAACCTCTGGATACAATACTAATAGTTATATCTTAATTAAATTAATATATATTTTTACTATTCTTTCTTGTTTTAATCTAGTTCTGATTACACTATAAACCGTAAAGTTGTTATTAATAAAAAACAACCCAGTAGTCCTGATTGAACATTACTTTAAATGTCACATTTTGGAATCATAACTCAAATATACATGTTCCTTAAATTTAGGCTTCAAGTACTACAAACTCATAATTATTAAGTCCAACATTTGTTTTGTTGTGACTGGTTGGTAGTAATTTACGTAGTTACCATCAGGATGAAATTGTGCAAATTGATGTGCACTAAGTAGTACTGACGAGAATCCAATGTGCTTTATGGACCTAGAATCCAGCTACACTGCCGTTCAAAAGTTTGGGGTCCCTTGACTGAAATGTTTCTCATGATCTTAAAAACCTTTTGATCTGAAGGCGTATGCTTAAATGTTTGAAATTAGTTTTGTAGACAAAAATATAATTGTGCCAAAAAAAATAATTAAAAAAAACTAGAAAAAGAAGAGGGATTTCCTTAGGAGCCAATTTAGTGGGACAACCTCAGGAAACACATCAAAACAGCGTAAGGACGTTTTATTCATAAGATTTTTCTAAATCATTTTATAGAAAGAATAGAAACTATGCAGATTTTGTCATGTTTATTTTATTTTTTTCTCCCACACTGCAGATGTAAAAGAACCACAAGTGGTAAGCAGTAGTTCCAACAGCTCATCTGAGGATGACAGAAGTTCATCTGCTGAGGAAAAGAAGTCCAAAAACAAAAGGAGACATTCACAGAAAAAGAGAGTCAGCCGAGGTAAGACCAAATAATGTTGATAATTGGATATGAAAACACTTCTGAAATGTATCTGAAATGCTGTCAACATGCCTTTCACAGCCCAAATAATATTTACATATTGTATGTAGTGTTCCTATTAGTACAGTAAGCAACATTAAGCCATTTAAATTTCTTAACATGTCTCTGTATATTCTGTGACACTTTCTTTTCCATTTTTCTTGTTTTCTTGAGATGGATTTCAGCTGACTGATCTCACAAAAAATCAACAACAAAAGGTTGAATGTTTTGGCAGCTAAAATTGGTATAAAATTGCTTTTTGAATTTCCAAACTGCCCCCCAGGGGCCAAAGCTGGTACTTTGGTACCTTTACATGATGCACTGTGCAAGTTCAAGAAATTGGTTCTTTGACTGCATGTTATGTGGAAGCCACAGCATGTACAATGTAAAGAAACATTTGAGCAGTAATTAAAAAAATATTTTAAAAAAAAAGGGACAGTTTACCCAAAAATTCTCTCATCATTTACTCATCCTCATGCCATCCCAGATGTGTATCACATTCTTTCTTCTGCAGAACACAGATTAAGATTTTTAGAAGAATATTTACGCTCTGTATGTCCATTCAGTGCAAGTGAATGGTGAATTGGCCTTTGAATCTCCAAAAAGTAGAAAAAGGCATAAAAGTAATCCATAAGACTCCGGTGGTTAAATCCATATCTTCAGAAGTGATCCAGTTGGTTTTGGGTGAGAACAGACCAAAATATAACTCCTTTTTCACTGTACATCTTGACAGCAGTCTCCTTGGTGATCATGATTTAAAGCTCAATTACACTTCCTGTAGCACCATCTAGCACTCTGCACATGTGTCAAGCACTAGGATGGGAAATCGAGCTTGAAATCATGATCATGCCTAGAGACTGCATTGACAAGATGTGGATCAAACTACTAGAGTCTGATGGATTAATTTTATGCTGCCTTTATCTCCTTTTTAGAGCTTCAAGTTTCTGGTCACCATTCACTTTCATTGTATGGATCTATAGAACTGAGATATTCTTCTAAACATCTTCATTTGTTTTCTGCAGAAGAAAGAAAGTCATACACATCTTGGATGGCATGAGGGTGAGTAAATGAGAGGATTTTATTTTGTATGTTTGGGTGAACTGTTCCTGAGACCAAAATTCCAAAACTCTTTCACTTGTGACTCTGTAGCGCTATCAAACATTACTCTGTTTGAGGAATACTCTGTCATGACCGACACAGTAACATGGACATAAAACCAGTTGGGTGAGTTTGGGGTGAGTCTGTTTGTACAACCAATGGAAGATGGAGGGAATTTTCTGAAATCTATTTGAAAAGTGTAATCCTAAAACAGCATTACTTCATGTACTTAAGAGATGTGACGTTAAAGGCACAGCGCAGGTGATTTTCGGGGCATGAACATTCACCGCATAGTGCAGCTTTTCTAGAAATCAACACATTGGGTCTGACTTTAGGTGGAAAAAAATTAGGAACTAACATGCAGATTTCCCATGTGATCGTGTTGATTTCAGCATTTTTGGGCTGTTGCTAAATGTGAAATTCTTTCTCTGCTCTCTACTTATTACTATCTTTAGCCTCATGTCACATGCCTTTTCTAATCAGATAATTGTTTTGATCCACTGACATTGTTTTCTTTTTGTTCAGCCAGACAGCCAGAAGAAATAATACAATGCTACAAGGAAGTTATAAAGACCTTTAAAAAAGTGAGCATAATGTCAGGAGCTTTCCTACGGCATGGTGTGGACAGAGGGACAATTGCTGGCTCTGCTACAATTGCGGAACTTGCAATGGCTGATCCTGGTGATTACTGCTAAATGAAAAAGGCAGACAAAGACACTCTTCTTGATTTTGCAAAAGGATGCAAAACATCATGGTTACTTGTGTAACCTCCGTTCCCTGTTGGAGGCAATGAGACGTTGTGTCGATGTAGTGACACTAGGGGTCACTCTTGGGAGCCCGAGACACCTCTGGTCTTTGATAAAAGGCCAATGAAAATTGGCGAGTGGTATTTGCATGCCACTCCCCCGGACATACGGGTATAAAAGGAGCTGGTATGCAACCACTCATTCAGGTTTTATGCTGAGGAGCCAATATAAGGTCCGGCCATTTCAGCGGGTAGTTCAGCGTTGTGGCAGGAGGGACACAATGTCTCGTTCCCTCCATCAGGGAACTGAGGTTACACAAGTAACTATAACGTTCCCTATCTGTCACTCACTCGACATTGTGTCGATGTAGTGACACTAGGGGTCCCTATATGAAACGCCACAATTGGCTGAACTGTGTTACGTGAACTGGCGGTGTGTGGTGGGCAGACTGTGTGCCTCATAGCCAGCACACCAGGTCGACACGTAACCTCCCCCAACATAGTTATGAGTGTCGAATGGCCCTTTGGGGACAAGTCGACTACCCAAAAGATAGAGACAGACTAACCCAGTCATGGCCTCTTTTCCCCTTCTTTTTTTCCACTCCCTAAAAAAGAAGGGGGATTATCCGACTGGGCCACCAGGTCTAGTCGGGGGGTGTCCCTCCCAAGGGGAAGACACCGCGGAGACCACACCTCGCCCAAAGAGAGGGGGGGATATTTAAGTGGAAAAATACGTCACATGGTCTTTCCAACCATGTGGAGAGTCTTCAAGGTAGATCCTACCCAACGAGGGAGGAGTTACTACAAACATGGAGACTGGGGCAGAGGGGCTCTGCCCAAGGAAGACGCAGTTTGCCAACAGGGAAACGAACTAGCGGAAGATATATATCGCATGGGGTTAGCCTTACAGGGAACCGCCACATGCGGAGCACCTACCCCAGAACAGGACTCTTAGTTAGCACGTGTACTGGGCCGGCAGCGAGTCTCTCCGAAAACTTGACTGCCACAGGGCTTGGAGGAAGTCAACCAGGGAACAAAGTTTGTGAACACTACTGGGAATTAATGGCTCACATCTTCAGCTCAAAAGGAGGTGGAAGGCGCTATGTGCAAGCGATACACCTGGCCGGCTATCCCGGGCTTATCCGCTTGTATTGCGTGCCACTACCTGGGATGAAACCGGTTCCACCCGGAGGTTGTAGAAAATTGCAAAGGTGTTGGGTGTTGCCCAGCCTGCTGTTCTGCAGATGTCTGTTGGAGAGGCACCCCTGGCCAGGGCCCAGGAGGCCGCTACACCCCTGGTAGAATGGGCTCGTAGCCCTACCGGGTGTGGCATGTCCTGGGTGTGATATGCCATAGTTATGGCGTCAATGAGCCAGTGGGCGATCCTCTGAGTCCAACTTCAAACCGAGAAAAGAGATGCTTTGAACCGGGAGGAGCTTGCTCTTTTCCCGGTTGACCCGAAGCCCTAGTCGGCTGAGGTGTGAGAGCACCAAGTCCCTGTGTGTGCACAACATGTCCCGAGAGTGAGCTAAGATTAGCCAGTCGTCGAGATAGTTGAGAATGTGAATGCCCACCTCCCTTAGCGGGGCAAGGGCTGCCTCTGTGACTTTTGTGAAGATGCGAGGAGACAGGGACAGGCTGAAAGGGAGGACCTTGTACTGATATGCCTGACCCTCGAATGCAAACTGCAGGAAGGGTCTGTGTCGAGGAAGGATCGAGACGTGGAAGTACGCGTCCTTCAGGTCTACCGTCGTGAACCAATCTTGATGCCGGACACTCACCAGAATGCATTTTTGCGTCCGCATCTTGAACGGGAGTGTGTAAAGCCCAGTTCAGTACTCACAGGTCCAAGATTGGCCGCAACCCACCGCCTTTTTTCAGTACGATGAAGTAGGGGCTGTAAAACCCCTTCTTCATCTCGGCTGGAGGGACAGGCTCTATCGCGCCCTTCCGAAAGAGGGTAGCGATCTCCACGCAAGGTTGCAGCGTTTTCGTCCTTCACCGAGGTGAAGTGGACACCGCTGAACCTGGGTGGATTTCTGGCGAACTGAATCGCATAGCCGAGTCAGACGGTCCGGACCAGCCATCGCGACAGATTAGAAAGCGCAAGCCATGCGTCCAAATTCCGCGCAAGGGGGACCAAAGTGACAACGTCGTCGGACGTACCGGCAGGTGGGGCCTCATGGCGGGGTGGAGCTCGAGGTGCCACACCACGTCGTGGCCGTGCTGAGTCTAAGGACATCGAAACACTTACCTGGCTCCTTGTGACCAGCCCCGGAACTGCCTGGGATGGGGAGGAAGAGGCCTGTCCTCGTGACCCGTGGAGACTGTCACATCGGGGGCTGATTTGTGCCACAGCTGGGCGCTCAGGGGCGGGAGACCGCAGCTGGAGCACCAAACCAGCCAAATAGAATGGTGGACGGTGGTCGTGATGACGGCTGTGCACACCGGATACGTGACCCAGGGAACAAGGAAACCACTCTTGCTGAACTCTTGAGTACTGCAGCCACTTGGGCATGCAGCGCAATTAAATGCAAAGGTAACAAAAAGATGGAGAGGTCTTCTTACCAGCTCCAGAGTAGCGGGTTTCGTCATCCCTGGGTCACCCTTCTCAAGGGCGCTTTGAAGCCTTTCACTGGTTCTGGGCGGCCGCGAGATGGGTGGCGTCTGC
This sequence comes from Myxocyprinus asiaticus, assembly GCF_019703515.2. Taxonomy (NCBI): domain Eukaryota; kingdom Metazoa; phylum Chordata; class Actinopteri; order Cypriniformes; family Catostomidae; genus Myxocyprinus; species Myxocyprinus asiaticus. The sequence continues at coordinate 43,724,936 of NC_059358.1, forward strand.
TTCCTGCAGTGGGCTCCATGCCGGGAACGGGCTGAAGGGGCGGGCTATGGCGGAGCCGGAGCAGTCACTGCAGGGGTACGTCCTTGGTGACGAGTAGACGGGGTGCGGGATCTTGAGCCGTGCCGGGGAAGGATATGCCGGATAGCCTCCACTGCTCCACTGTCGAGAACTGCTGGGCAAAGTCCTCGACGGTGGTGCTGAATAGGCCAGCCTGGGAGATGGGGGCAGCAAGGAACCATGTCCTATCGGCCCCATCTCGACCAGGTTGAGCCAAAGGTGGCGCTCCTGGACCACTAATATGGACATCGTCCACGCGATAGACCGTGCTGTGACCTCCGTCGCTCGGAGAACGAGGTTGGTTGCCGAGCGCAGTTTCTGCATCAATCCCGGGGCGGAACTACCCTTGTGCAGTTCCTTTAGCGCCTTGGCGGACTTGCAGGAGAGCCATGGCATGCAGGGCAGAGGCGGCTTGTCCAGCGGCACCGTAGGCCTTGGCCGTCAGAGATGACGTAAACCTACAGGCCTTGGACAGGGGCTTTGGGCACCCGCGCCAGGTGGTGGCGCTCTGCGGGCAGAGGTGCATCGCGAGCGCCTTTATCCACCGGGGGATTGCCGAATAGCCCTTGGCGCCCCACCATCAAGGGTAGTGAGGGTGGGGAAGCTGAAAAGATCAGGACTGGGCAGTAAAAAATGCCTCCCACGACCTTGTCAGCTCTTCATGCACTTCCGGAAAAGGAACGGGGGCGGGGCATGGCTTTGAGCGATGGCACGAGCCCAGGAACCAAGTGCCATGAGACGAGCCGGCGGACTCATCCGGAAGCCCGATCGGGGCAGATGAGTGTGCTGGGGAATGGGAGGTCCGTGAGGGGATACCCAGCTGAGGCGGTCCAATTGGGGTCCCCAAATTGCCCCCAGTGCTAGCCGCGCTGGCCTCATACCCGTGGGTAAAAGGACCGAGGCGGGGAGCCTCTGAGATGGCTTGCTTTCTTACGAAGGCGAGCCGCAACCGCATTGTTGCCATAGACGTCCTCGCAATGAGAACATGACCATCCACGAACGCTGTCTCCGCGTGAGCAGTGCCCAGACACGAAAGACAGTGATCGTGACCGTCAGAAGGCGAGAGATAACGGGCGCAACCAGGAATAACACACAATCGGAAAGGCATCTTTAAAAAGACGCGTCTTTAAAAAGACGTTCCGTGTGTGCCGCTTTTTTAGAGAAATATACTCTTTTAGAGAAATATACTCTTATTTCTGCCAAAACGCCCAGGGGCATTCTCTGCATTGCACCAGTGCAGAGGGGGGAGAAGCCGCTGGAATGTGCCGTCAGATCCAGCAGAGGTGAATGAACAGTCGTGGGAATTCAGCTCAGTGAGCATGACTGTTCGGCTCCGAAGAGAAAATCTGAATGAGTGGTAGCATACCAGCTCCTTTTATACCTGTATGTACGGGGGAGTAGCATGCAAATACCACTCGCCAATTTTCATTGGCATTTTATCAAAGACCAGAGGAGTCTCGGGCTCCCAAGAGTGACCCCTAGTGTCACTACATCGACACAACGTCGAGTGAGTGACAGATAGGGAACAATGATGTAAGAAACAAAGGAGAAAATAGAAAATATGAAACAAAAAATTAGCTCCTGCCTTTGCAAAATAATTAGATTTGAGGCTTGGCTTATGCCTTTGATGTTTTAAATATGTTTAAAAAAAAAAAAATCTCACAAATACATTCTGTTTGGAAAGCTCTCTGTTGTGAGAAAACGCTTTATTTTGTACAGAGTTTTTTTTGTTGTTGTTTTTTTTTGCTTTGTGTTGTGTTGTATGTCCACTTCGTACAATTTCACAAGTGTCATGGTAAGTTTGTAGGCAGGGTTGGGAGGGTTACTTCAAATTGATCTTGTTTTAAGGATTTTTAGATATTTTTACAGGAAAACAATACAAAAATTATTATCAAGAATGCAATTTTTGCCCTAACATAAAAGGTCTTACTAGAAAAAATAAATTATGATCCAATGTGAATTTTCTTGATAAAAAAATATGATCGTGCCTGGTAACGTGCATGTAAAATGGCTAGAAATAGCATTTTAGCTTAGCGTAAAGATGACAATTTACACAAGGTTTATTTCTATTTCTTCTGCTCCAAACTTACTTCAAACTTACTTCTCTGTCTGCTCGTATGAATGTAACACATCATAAGAAAGTGTTTCACTGCTGTTCAAATGCACTTTGGATCGCATCATTTATATGTATACATGTTTTCCATCTGAAAGGACTAAATATTAAATGAAACAAATGACAATAAAATGCAAAGTAATCTCTTCAGTAATCAAAATACTTTTTGAATGTAACTGTATTCTAATTACCAATTATTTAAATTGTAACTGTAGTTGAATACAGTTACATACGTAATCCCGTTACATGTATTTCGTTACTCCCCAACCCTGTTTGTAGGCAATGTTTACATTAATAGTTAATCTTTTATATAAGCGTAATCTACTATTGGATAGGCTTGCTTTTTCTCAGAAAAAAAAAAATATATATATTTTCACATTTGATGATAATCTCCCCTTTTGTTTGGTAAGCAGAGGAAGCTGCACCATGAAAAATTTTTCATTGTTATTATATAATTATATATTATTATTATTATTATTATTATATTATACTCATTCTGAAAAATATCTTCATTTATAGAACCAAAAGAGTTTTGTTTATTTGCATTTCATATACAAATGAAATTGACTGATGTTCATCCAGCAGAAAATATTAAAATGAATAAAAGAGGTGTCTGTTTGGTGTCTTTTGTGACCTACAGATGAATAATTTTTCTTATAATATTTGCTGTGGGGTAACCTTTTTACTGTATCGGTATGCCTTTGTATGTTAATTCAAAAAATAAGTCAGAATTAGCAGTATTTCTAATAAGTAAATGAAATATTAAAAGTAATAACTGGAAATAAAACTTCACTTAAGAACAGGGGGTCAAATTGTCTTTATTACACAATATTAGCAATTAATAAGTAACAACTTTGTAAAGCCAGTACTAATTAGCCTTAATTACTGGCTTAATATTGGTTAGTTAACTTTATATATGATGGGTCTCAAAAATAGTATTTAATTACATGACTTTCTATGCAGAAATAGGATATTTAATACGTTGTAAATTATAGCTTAGAACATCTTATTAAGCATCCAGTTAATTATTAATTACTGCCTCTTGATGCTTAACTAGTACATTATTATGGGGTCTTATGACAATTAATACATTGCAAATTATGGCTAAAATAGCTTTACTATGCATTCAGTTAATTATTAATTACTGCCTAATTTATGCTTAACTTGTGCATTATTATGGACCCTTAAATAAATAGCCTATTATGATAAGAAGTAATATAAGATGCGTGTTAATGTGAACATTTCTACACTCAGTCACTACCTAGACAGTGCTTAACAGTTTATTTTGTATAAGGTTATGTTTGTATTAGTTTATTAATTAGAGTAATTATAAAGCCTGTTTTACTGTTAATTAAAAGAACAGTTAAATCAAACCTAATAATTTAGTCGTGTACTGTACACCATGCCAGCAATACCCTGACATATATTTTGTAAGTTCAAATAAGACTATGATTACAACAGACCATAAATTGTTTTATTATTTATTTATGTATTGAAAAATAAAAATTTCTTACACCTTTTATTTAAGTGTAAATATATTATTTTTACAATTACTATATAATATAGTTTTGCCCTTTTGGGCCAGTACTGCGTTGTCACTAAATCTTCCACTGATCTTGTAAATGTGTTGTACATGTGTCCTAGTCTGAAAATTAAACTACAGCAGCCTGCGATTTCATTTAAGAAATATCCAGTTCTCTTGGGCTGCATGCTTCAAAGTGATGCGTGAAGTCGCTGACCTGCTAAAAACATCACATTATGACTCCTGTATTCTGTGTATTAGATTACAGAAAGTGAAACGCTCATTTAATGCGAAGCATGCAGCACATTCCAGACTATTTATTTCATGAAATTACTGCCTCTTAAGGCTAATTTATACTTATTAGGCGAACAGGCTTCACTTAGTTGTCCTACAAATGATGATGAAATGCAGTGACGTTTTTGTTCTGCCAAGGTGTTCATTTGGTGAGATTTCTCCTATTCACACATATCTCTGAAATTCTTGACCCAAGAGAACTCGGCTGGTTGAAGAGCGTTGATGATTAAAACTCATTTTAAAACGACGTCACACATAGTATAAACGGCGGCTTCGTTCACCTAGGGTGTTTTAGTTCATCCAGGAGAAAAAGTTTGGCTTCTTCCAAAGTAAACCAGGCTTTACGGTGTAACAATCAAACGACCACGTAGCGAACTGCTTATCCAGAAGTGTGAAACTTCCATCAAACAGACACAGAAACTGACACAGTGATCCATCAAAATAAAAGTTTGGGTTAAATGGACACGTGAAATGGAAGAAATAATGACACAAAATATATTACTACTGCATAGTAAACATTTAATATTCATGTTAATAATAATAATAATAATAATAATAATAATAATAAATATTATTATTATCACTATTATATCAGGAATAATTATATTTTAGCAAATTTCACAAGTAAGTGTGCTGTTGTACTGAATGTACTGTAAGTTTTTAATATACTGTGATTCTCTGTTGTGCTCACGTTATTTGACCAATAATAACTGTTAGAAATTCAGCTGTGAAGATGTTATTGAAGCACTTTATTTGATCAAATAATTTCTTTTGATGAACTCTTTATAAATTAATTTGATTAGTCATATTTTTGATAAAAAAAAAAATTTAAAAAAAATCTTTTAGACAAGGAATTCTGAAAAAATCAAATCGATCAGGTCCTATTTTTTTAATGCCTTGCAAACTTAAACATTTGCATTTTCTTTGAAGTAATAAACATTGTTGATGTATTGAATATCTGATTTTGCTCATTGAAACTTGTCATCAAAGTGGTGATTTGGCTAAAAATAGTTTTCTATGAGAGTCTTCCTGAAAGGGGCGCCTCCCGGCCTGAATCCTGAGAGCTGAATTCTTCGTTGATCAGCATTCAAATCTAAGGAAATTTTTTATACTGCAGACATTTGTACATTTAAATACTGTGCTTGTATAATTTTACTACAATGATTGGTACCTGAGATACAAATCCGCCCCTGCAATCTATGGAAAATTATTACTTAAAATTCCCTGTTCGGTAACCACAAACTACTGTTATTGTTCCATCAGGCCCAGTGCTGAGAAATGTAACGTATGGCGTGACAACTAATGAAGCTTAATAGTCACTGAATTGGCAAAATATTATTTAAAGTCAATAATATAATTTTACTTGCTCTTTCCCATTTCTGTTTTTTTTTTTGTTTTTTTGGCCATTTCATCACTGTCATATGACCGTGGTGACGTGCTGGCTTTCCAGACCGTGGTTTCCAGAGTGTGCGCACAGACTGTAGCGAGATTGTTAGGCTTTCCCTCTGAAATTGGATTAAATTTATTGAAAGATTTATAGTAGGTCCACTGGTGAAACTGAATTAAACAGACATTTTTACTGGCAATAATGAGAACAAGTCTACTCATAAAACTTAATAGGATGGAACATGCTAAAGTGGCTTTTGAGTAATTAGAGGATCTCTTATGACCTACACTACCGGTCAAAAGTTTTGAAACACTTACACATTCTATATTATATATATATATTTTATTTTTTTTTTCACATTTTAGAATAATAGTAAAGTCATCAAAACTATGGAATAACATAAATGGAACTATGGGAATTATGTTGTGACTAAACAAAATCCAAAATAAATCAAAACTGTGTAATATTTTAGCATCTTCAAAGTAGTCACCCTTTGCCTAGAATTTGCAGACATGTACTCTTGACATTTTCTCAACCAACTTCTTGAGGTATCACCCTGGGATGCTTTTTAAACAGTATTGAAGGAGTTCCCATCTATGTTGGGCACTTATTGGCTGCTTTTCTTTATTATTTGGTCCAAGTCATCTATTTCAAAAACGTTTTTTTTAATTATTTTTATTTATTTATTTTTTATTTTATAAAATTTTAGTTTTATAATGAAATAAATTAATATCGTGGCACAATTATATTTTTGTCTACAAATCTAATTTCAAACATTTAAGCATACACCTTCAGATCAAAAGATTTTTAAGATCATGAGAAACATTTCAGTCAAGTGTTTCAAAACTTTTGACCAGTATTGTATATAATAAGTAATAATTGCTTTAATAATAAGTGTTACAACAACAGTAACAAATACATTCATGGGGAAATCAAAAGAAATCAGCCAAGACCTCAGAAAAATAATATATTGAAGCAACATCTCAAGACATCAGCCAGGAAGTTGAAGCTCGGTCACAAATGGGTCTTTCAAATGGACAATGACCCCAAGCATACCTCCAAATTTGTGGCAAAATGGCTTAAGGACAACAAAGTCTAGGTATAGGAGTGGCCATCTTAAAGCCCTGACCTCAATCCGATAGAAAATTTGTGGGCAGAACTGAAAAAGCGTGTGCGAGTAAGGAGCCCTACAAACCTGACTCAGTTACACCAGTTCTGTCTGGAGGAATGGGCCAAAATTCCAGCAACTTATTGTGGAAAGCTTGTGGAAGGCTATCCAAAATGTTTGACCCAAGTTAAACTATTTAAAGGCAATACTACCAAATACTAACAAATGTATGTAAACTTCTGACCCACTGGGAATGTGATGAAAGAAATAAAAGCTGAAATAAATCATTCTCTCTTCTAATATTCTAACATTTCACATTCTTAAAATAAAGTAATGATCCTAACTGACCGAGCGAATGTTTTCTATGATTAAATGTCAGGAATTGTGAAAAACTGAGTTTAAATATATTTGGCTAAGGTGTATGTAAACTTCTGACTTCAACTGTGTATAATTTATTTATTTACTATGAATTCATGCCTTGTTCATGTTAAAAAAAACATTATCAAACTGCCTATAAATGAACTTATTAAACAATAATAAATAATTTGCTACAGTGAATATAAACAAATAACAAACTATTTTAATGTAGCTTATTAATGTAGGAACAAAAGTATATAAAAGACCAACTGACTATAATGCTTTACAAATACTTTATACCATGTAGTTATTATAAAATGTTACCAATCATTTTAAAATATGTTTATTATAAATGATTCAAATGAACTGATTCACTAGAATGAATTGGACTTTCCAACACTACAGTACATATTAGAGATAGGACAGTTCAGGAGCTGTAAAGCTGTGTGTGCTACACAATTATCTATTTAGATTAAAAAGAGAAATGTGTTGCGTTCTGCTACACCACTGTGTGTTGGGAAAAGTAGCTTGTTACTGGAAAAACTATGCTGTATTAAAAAATACTGAGATATATAGTTCAGTTAGGAGCATTGCTGCTTATAGTTAGTTACTCCCCAACCCTCTTAAGCAGTCTTGACATTTTAAAGAATACTTTTGTAGCAACAGAGATAGGTCAACACATTTTTCCCCATTATTGTGTTCATGTCCATTCTGCACATTTGCAGTTTTGTACCTCATCTGATTTGTTTCATTATATAATAATACATGCAGAATTATCACTATTACATATTCTTGGAATAGAGATAAGCACTGAAATGTCATGAAATCTGCAGGAAACACGCTCGGCTCTTACCCGCTATCATGCTTCTATAAATTATGTAAGTTATAAATATATGAAGCTCCAGATATCTTATCCAGGAGAAATTCTCATCCACTTAGACATTTGAGGCACAACCACAAGACACAACACACATGTACTGGTTGGTGTTGCACTCTCGCTGCAGTTTTTTGTCCTATAAATAAAGCATAAAAGGTGATATTTTTAACTAGCCTACATTTATTTTTCTACTCGCCTTTTTCACAAGGGAAGTAGATTACTATCTCATTTAAACTCAAAATACATCAACAGCTTCTCATATACTATTTTAATATAATACTTATATTGTATTTTGTCAATAAATATCCTTTAGCTAGTCTGGGAACTTTTACCTCTCTGCATGTTCGTGTTTGGTGGTAAACAAAAACCCTCAGCAAATGATGGTAAACATCGCGCTTTTTTCCCTTTACTTTCCTTTTGGCGACATGGTCCGTGTCTTTGCTGTTTGTTAGCAGAGTAAAACCAGGGAATAAACAGTCCTAAATACTAGAATATGCGATCATTCTTAATAGCGCGCTGCACTCGCTCCAGTGTTTACCTCTCACTGCGTAGGCAAAAGACAGATCTGTTACGTACCACAGTGGAAAAAGAAACCTTAACCGTGCCAGCAGGCCCGAATTGGCACGGAACAGTACGGTTTTGCCGTAGAAAACAAGAGAACTTGTTTTTGCATATTAAACTGTAAATAACAACATTAATAAAAAGGGTGACTTTCACAGTGATCAAATAGTGAGCCATTTGACCTTATATGTTGTAAACACTCAATAAGACTTTTCAACGATAGTTTCCTATGAAAATGTACCTTAATGTAAAGTGGACACCTGTAGAGCATTTATTAAGGAGTTTTCAGCATTAATAGAAACCTTTGTACATGAAGTTCAGTCTGATTTAATGGTCATCATGCTTTATTATATGATATATGCTTTGAATCAGCATGAAGAGCTGAAAAGTGTTTTTGTAGAGGACTTTAGGTAACTAGGACAAATTAAGTTGGGACAGCTCTTGGAGTAGCACCATTCTTTTCACATCAACATTACAACAAAAGTGAGTCAAGACATTACAGTAATGATTAGAAACACAAAATGACATAATCCCTCCTTTAAATAAAATGTTTGCTGCATTGTGGCATCAATCATGAATTTTTGTTGAATATGAATAATGTTTTTGATTTATATGAATAATTGTATTTCTTTTCTCCTCAATTTGTAATGCCCAATTCCCAATGCGCTCTAAGTCCTCGTGGTGGCGTAGTGACTCGCCTCAATCCTGGTGGTGGAGGACGAATCTCAGCTGCCTCCGCATCTGAGACCGTCAATACGTGCATCTTATCACGTGGCTTGCTGAGCGCGTTACCGCGGAGACATAGTGCATGTGGAGGCTTCACGCTATTCACCGCAGCATCCACGCACAAATCACCTCACGCCCCACCGAGAGCGAGAACCACATTATAGCGACCACGAGGAGGTTACCCCATGTGACTCTAACCTCCTTAGCAACCGGGCCAATTTGGTTGTTAGGAGACCTAGCTGGAGTCACTCAGCTCTCCGTGGATATTTACTTGCGACTCCAGGGGTGGTCGTCAGCGTCTTTACTCGCTGAGCTACCCAGGCCCCCAATAATTGTATTTTTTAAGCATTTATAACATGTAGGTAAAAATGCTCAGTATTTATTCACTATCACTGTCTCACTTGTCATGTTCACTATAAGAGTTTCACCTGCAAGACATCACATGTACTGCCATGTATGTTTTGAATTAATATACTTCTCATTCCAAAACATTGCAAGTGTGTACATGATTACTAATATATAATGACACCAAGAGCGTAACAATACAATTCAGCTGAGAGAGCAATACTTACCTCGATACCTCAGGTACATTCTGTTACTCTTCCATTCCACCAGATTGTCATATGTGAAACAAGTGGGAGACTCAATTCTGTTGGCCCCTTGATAGTTGTTCCGTGTCATTTTACATAATTACATAGAGAAGCGCAAGATAATATATTTGGGTATAATCACAGTGTGTGTGCTTTATATGGTGTGGACCCCTATTCCCTGATTAGCTGCTCCGATGAAATTGAATTATCTCTAATTCACTGGATTTGTGGTGATTAAAAGAGACGAATCGTGCAAAAACTTAGAACGACAGCTCTGGAGCAGCAAATAAATGAACAACCTCCATGCATTTTACTTTGTAGAGCAGGCAAACTGAAGCTGTCTCGCTTTAATTCACACAAACCAGAGCCACATTCGTCAAGCAAAATGTTTTGAATGAACATGGCTGTAATATGACATAATCAAGTTGTAATTCATCAATTAGAATAATTAGGAAGCTCATTTGATTAAATTAACATGCTGAAAAGGGAAGCAGTCATACAAATTTAATCTTCAGCAGTGCTTAGCTACAACAGTGACATTTGCAGTGAACATTCATTACCAATTAAAACAGAGTGGGCTTGACTGATTCGGGTTTTGTTTCTTAATAATTATTTTCGAAATAATTGTATTTCTTTATCTTTTAAGCGAAGCAAACTGCAGTTCTTCTCTCAAAAAAAGAAGAACTGTTGGGAATGGAATACTAGCTTACTGCTTACTGATAGTGTTGGGTTCGAGTCCATCTTAGTTGAGTCCGAGTCAAGTCCAAGTCTTTAAACAATCGAGTCCGAGTCGAGTCAGAGTCCAAAAGGGGCCGAGTCGGACTCAAGACCAATATTTTAAGCTTATTTTAACCCTCTGTGGTCTGAGGGTGTTTTGGGCCTTGGAGAAGTTTTGACATGCCTTGATATTTGTGCTTTTTTCAGTTGCTTAAAAACATATTAATGGCTAAAGTCTGATAACACTGAATTCAGCACAAACTGGGCTACAATCATATGTGAACAACATTTATGCACATGTTTGTATTTTTGAGAAAATAACGTTTATGCGTTTAAGTCACTGACATTTGTTCACAAGACTTTTGAGAACTGGATCTTGTAGCCTAGAGTTTTTGCTACAGAAATGATGTGAAAACCATCCTGATCACTCATTCATACAAAACAATATAGTCATTTAACTTTTGTAAGACACTTTTAGTGTTAGAAAGGCCATTTGCAAGGAGGCGTGGATGATCATGAATATTGATGTGATTCACACCTGAGAATACAAAGACCCCTCCCCTGAGAGAGGATGAATGTGAGGAGACTTAATGATTGAATGTATTGTTTGTAGCTTATTCACAAAATCAAGTTTAAGTTAAAAGAAGTAATCTGACTATACATTTTCTTTACATAAAGACTTTACTTAAAAACTTTAGACCTACACTACCATTTAAAAGTTTTAGATCTGTAAGTTTTTTAAATGTTTTTAAAAGAAGTCTCTTCTGCTCACCAAGGCTGCATTTATTTGATTCAAAATACAGCAAAAACAGTGATATTGTGAAATATTTTTACAATTTAAAATAACTGTTTTCTATTTGAATATATTGTCAAATGCAATTTATTCCTGTGATCAAACTGAAATTTCAGCATCATTACTGCATCTTCAGTGTCACATGATCCTTCAGAAATCATTCTAACATGCTGATTTTCTAATATGGGCATATTTACAGCACATTTTACACATTTACACCCAAACAGATATTTGCAAGCACAAGCTTCATTGATGATAATGAGGCAGCATAAACACCAGTTAAAATATAATCTAAACATTAATATTATTTTTATATCATATTACATATCATATTTATATCATACAGCATACAATTTAAATACCTACTTTAGCCGAAACAACATTTAAATGTAACTAAAACTTGCCTATTAGGACATATTTCAAATATCAATACTCTGAATCCTGGCTGGCAAGTCTGGAAATAGTCCAACTAGGAAAATATGTACATGTTTATATAAAATAACATGTCAACTAATATGTAAGTAAAACTAAATGACTTACTCATCCAAAATTGTATCCTCAGCTGGATCAAGTCGCTCTTCAAACGTTCATCATTGGATCTGAGGAAAATGTGAACTCTTCATCACTATCCAGGTGCTTCCTCACTGTGTAGCGTGCCATCTTCCAAACGCGTAGAAAAGTGAATGAACTTGATGCTTTTTAAGGCACTGTTGGGGGCGTTTATCATTTGCATTGATCGCCTCAGCACATTACTGTATGAATAGCGTGCTCTGCTGGTGGGTATGATCACATTAGGGATAATTAGCTGATCTCGGAGAAACTGTAAATCGCTTTGTTTCATATAGATTACATTTGTAGGGCTTTACTGGTTGTTTAGATCAGTGTTACTATCAGAAATAATTAATAATTATTTATTTAGTTATTAATTAATATTTAAATTAATTAATTGAATCTAACTCATTAAAACCTCATATGGGGCTCCAGTAAATGTAGTGCGCTACGTTTAGGAGCAGGTTTGGTTATTAGCAATAATCAATAATTATCAAAGAAAATTATTAATTATTAAAATCAATAGAACATTGATGTGAATCAATGTTAGCTTTTTCTAATCCTTTAAATCAACAATTATCAAAAGATAATCGTTAATTGTTAACATCGATGAAACATTAATTAAAATTAACACTAGCTTACTGATCATTCAAATTCAACAATCATCAAAGATAATTATCAATTATCAAAAATCAATAGAATATTAATAAGGATTAATATTGATGGGGCACCACCCTGGAATCAGGGACTAACAACCAGATAGTAAAACAGTCTCAATATTAGATTGTTTTCTTAGGAAAATCGACATCTGAAGAATATCGATTTTCGGGGAAAAAAAACAATGAATGAAGGCTTGAATCCGAGCACTGACATGTCAGTATGACACAGGCGTATGCAAAACAAACCAAAACACTTCTCTTTGTAATATAACAAAGTTTATTTATGCAGTAATATCAATTAATAATTAATACAATGCAGTCAATAAACTTCTGACTTACAACTACAAACTAAACAGTGATATGATTAGATATGGAAATCAAAATAATCCTATAACACATGAGGGTGTGTGTGTGTGTGTGTGTGTGGTTAGTACAAGAGAGAGAGAGAATAAAGTGATGGCCCCAAAGCCGATTTCGCGATCGTGGGAGAGAAAGCAGCTGTTAGTTTATCGCTCAGAGACGCGGTGGACGGCTTGTAAAAGTCCTGTGTTCTTTGACTCTTTAATGGATAAACTCAGTTTTCTGGTCTCACCCACGATGGTGGAAATGCACAACAGTCCAATGTGGTTGGACTACAATACAGCAAATCAAATTCATGATAATGAATACCCTGAGTATTAATAATGAGCAGACATGGCGGTCCGTAAACTGTACAAGCAAAAACCTTGAAACACAAGAATAACACACTATAATATTCTATCTCTGCCCAGACGTAAACCTCTTACTTGAATCACATGAGGATGCAGAATGTGTGATCATCCGTCCTTTAACTCCGACCCGGTTCCTTGAGGCTCAGGTGATGACAGGAGGCCGTTTCCTTGCTCTGTCTGCGGGCGGTACGGCTGCTGATTCTCAGCGGGCTGGCGGAGAAATCAGAAATGTCAACTTGATTGAAGATGGAAGAGAAATCTTTAATCTCTTCACTTCTGCAGGCAAACGGATGAAGATGCGGATTACTCGGCGGTCTTCTTCGGATCCGTTAAAGTGTTCAGTTGAACACAGAGTAATCTCAACTCGTCCAGCGAGATGGAGATTGTATGGCCACAGTTTCAAGTCGGACATTACTTCCTTTTGCCACGAGGTTGCACCTGAGAGCAGCGATGAGCTACGTCTATACACGGTGAACAAAGTTGCTGGAAGCAAATCCCGGAAGCATTTCAGAGGTATTTCTACTCCTGATGATGTCATGGTTTGAGGGACGTTCTGTTGTGTGTCTCATCCAATAGGAGTTGAATTCGATCCTTTAGTGAGCAAGGCTTCATGCGATTTGTAGTCTGTTTTGGACTCGCAATTTTTTCAGTATAATTTATGACCTGGTATGTGGGGGCCTGAGTTAGGTTTTACGACTGTGTTAGGCATGCCTTTGTCTTCTATCTGAATACCTGAGGCCCAACACATTGGAGGAGAATATTTGTTTTAAATGTGTTTTTTTTTTTTATTTAAAAGTAGACATTTTAAGCTTTCTTTAGACATATGTTTCATGTTTGTGTGATAAATATTCACGGAGTTTCAGTTCATTTTTGTGACGTGTTTCAGAAAGATGCTCGCGGAGACAGAGACGGCTGAAAGTGCACTCTGTTTATTTTCTTTATTTTACAAAAGCACAAGGTTTTGTTGTTATTGTGAGTGTACACAAATAAAAGTAGACCTTTTATAGTCTCTAATGATGTCTTACACTTATCTGTATGCCCAAAAATGACGGAGTATTTTAAGTTGTTTCCGCCGTTATGAGGAAAAAATCCAGCAGGACATGCCGGCACGTCCGTCGACCCCTGAGTGTTAATCTTCACAACTAAGAAAAACAATTTGTCAATCAAAAAACAAATTATTAGTATCCTGCTGAACTAATTTCAAGTGGTTTCAGAATGAAAGCATATGCTTTAGGTGTATGAAGACAAAACTGTCCTTCAGCACACTTCTTATTGCATTCAGTTGACATTTCAATTATTTATTGCTTTTCCCCTCCACTCAAACATACACCAAAGAAAGTGAAATCTGCTTTAGTGTAATGATGGCTGGCAACAGGTAGACACAGAGACGATGATGAAGTGTGATGAACCCAAGTGCAGTTTAATAACAAAAGTGTGATCCAATAAACCATAACTCCAAACGTGACTACAAAACATAAACAGACTTGACTTGACTTGACTTGACTTGACTTGACTATAGAACCAACATTACACAAACAATACCTGACAATGGACAATGGCAAACAAGAGGGTAAAATACTTGGACAAGGGAGAACACATGACAATGAAAACCAATGAACACTTAGAACTCTAAACAAGATAACAAGACTGCTAACAACCTAATGAAACAATGAACCAATGAGGGCAAGACACAAGAACATGGGAAACACATGACAAGATCACATGACAAAGAAACAGGAACTAACATGGCATGGCACAAAAACACATACAACCCTGACCGTTAGTCATTACATCCTGAGTTATTATTATTTCGAATTTTAATTTAGTTTTTATTTCCACTTCATTTTCAATTTGTCCATTCTGTTTAGTTTAGTTTTATCTAAAGTTATGGGTGAAATACATTTAATGTAATGAATTAAATATATTTAATGTGTTTAATACATTTAATAAATGATAATATTAAAACATTTAATAATGCCCATAAAATTAAATTCAACAACATAAAAAAAACAGAAAAGATCAGACACCATTATCTTTGAAAAGCCCTACATAATAATTGGTGCCCCGTGTGAGGCATCCTATGTGCAAGTTTTGTCACAGTGTGTATGCATAAGAATCCAAAGTAATAACTTGAATCCTTACTTCAAAGTTGGTTCTGTTTGACAACTGACTTTTCTCACAACTTGCCAAACATAAGCCAATGTGGTGTGAAAGTGCTCTTAAGAGTGAATTAGGGGTTGGTAAATTTACGATAGCTTAAAACCTGCTGTTGTTGTTATTTAACTCTATCGCTTTCATCTAGATGTTACAGAGAGGTGCCAAGTCACTTCATTGACGTCCACCAAAGAGAGAACGCAGTGAAATTTGCACATTACATAACAGTAGCCCGTAAGCCACAGGTCGAAGCCTCTCACCTGTGCGTTCGTGTCAGCATTACAGAAACTGTAAAACAACAAGCTATCAGAGCCACTGTGTCGCGAGAATTTTTACTGCCCCAGTAAATTGAGTCACCAATCGCCCCGCGTGACGGGAGCTGAAGCTCCACAGAGGTCAGTCGACCCAGCGCTGCAAGATGTGGTCGCTGCTGTCCTCAGTCTCTCCGTAGAGGAAAGAGATAACCTTAACGGCTACAATATTAGTCGTTGTGATGAAGAATTGCAGGAACTAGTTGATTATGTCAACAACCCGGTCAGGAAGCCAAAGCGCACAATCCCGGACCTAGTGGGCCAAATGTTCCATCTTCATCACCGCAAAACCCAACTGCAAACCGCAGAGCACCAGGCCCAGCTCGCCCAGCTGCAGAGCAGCTACCAAGCAGTGCAGAGGGAAAATCTCAGCCTGCACCAAGACGTTAGGTGCACCCAAGCTGAGAAAGTCCAGGCACAGGAAGATAATGCCCGGATGCATGAGGAAAATGAAACCCTGCGCAGGCAGCTTCAAGCTGCCCAGCTAAGAGTAGAGTCAGATCAAGTAAGTGCAGCTGAAACACACAGCACAACATCTGACATAGAAGAGGGCCCCCTCTTTAGAGATACGTGTAGAAATGTGCCCCTAAGAAACCCAAGGACACACGCTAGGAGCCGAGCTGCCCCTAGAGGTACAGTCTCTGACTTCGTCCTCCAAGACACCTTTCAAGCTCCTCCAGTGGCCCACTGGTTGGATGCAGGTGCCCCTCCTTACAGTTGCGTTTCAAACCGACTGATTCCACACCACGGAGAGGGTACAATTATTTTCAAGCCCAGAGTGGTGTAAGCAGCTCGAAGATCCCATTAGCCAGGGAGCTGTATGCAACCCGGGGTCCACCCCCACGTGTCGACTGGACTGCTTCCCCACCACGAAGGGGAGGAAGTCGTCCTCATCGCTATAGTGATCTGAGTGACTATGGTGTTTCGGATGACTCGGACGACCTATGGTCATACCAACGCTTGCGCATCTGACAACTCGAGTCCCTCGCAGGGGACACAGAACACTTTGACCCAGTTAATCGAGATTCAAACATCGACAATTATCTCAGAGAAATTGAGCATTGCCTGGTTGACTTGCCTTATGCTTCGTCGTGTGAAAAATTCAAGCTTATATGGAAGACCACGGTAAGGTGTGTCCATGCGTTCATGGAAATGCTACCGACTGGTACATGAAACCGCTACTCAGCTCTGTGTAAAGCCCTACACGAGGACTTTTCGCTGTATATCTGCTACCATAGCTGCTTTCGCCATCATCCAGAAGAGACACGCGCCTCCGTGTGAGTATTACAGACGCCTGAGAACCACATACTTCCAAGGAAGTAATGAACCAGGTCTGGAGGAGGAACGAGCTTTCAAGTATCTTTTCCTTCACAACCTCCACGAGTGCGTGCAATATGACGTCATGATGCACTGCAGAACGGGCAACCCCACCATGCAGGAAATCAGAGGGTACACGCAACTGGCATGGGAGACACGCGTGCGCCCTGCCTGAAGGCATGAAGGCAACGCCAGAGTCCTGGGGATCCAAGCCTCAGAATGTGCATACCTAGCGCTTGAAGGCTACAAAATGCCTTGCGTTAAGGTGAATGCTAGAACAGGACCCCAGAGGTGCCGATCACCCCGCCAGCAGGGTAGGCAACAGAACCAGGGGGGTGATGACCAGACACACCCCCAGGGTCATGGCAGGCCTAAACGACAATATGTTCGCCTGCCGAAAGGAAAGGTGCGGTTTGAACGAAAACCCAAACAAGAAGGTGGGTGTGTAGAAAAGGTTTCAAACCCCCTCAGAGAACAAGATTTGAGAAAAGAAATGGAGGATATAAGGAGATGCTTGTCTGAGTTAGTGACGAAGCTTGACGTGCTTCGTTGTTCACCAGGTCTGCCAAAATCCTCAAAGGAATCCGGTGCTGAAACCTCGTCAGTATGACTAGACGACATCCCCCCTGCCGTTAATGCCAAAGTTTACTTTGTAGGTCAGGAAAAGGGGAACAGGGTCCAAGTTGCTCCCCAAAACAGTCACTCCTAACATGCGACACCCTCCTTTCCTGACCTTCTTGGGCGATCTGTACCGTAAGGGCAATGCCTGACACATGGGTCATTCAGCTCCCACGCACTACTCGACACTGGTTCTGAAATAAGTCTAATGGGTTCCAACACCTTCGCAGAGGTGGCTAGAGCAAAGCTTTCCCTTGGCAAACTGTTACAGACAGAACTGCAGCATAGGCATCACAAGCAACACGCAAGATAAGTCGTCTATAACAAACGGGTGTGGATTGACATTACCTTTCAAGGGATGATGCTAATAGACCCTGTTTACATATGTCCCATTAATACAGAACCACTGTTAGTTGGCCAGGACCTACTGAACCGATTGGCTCTGCTCATTGAGTGCCGTCGTGGACACATGTGGGCTCAGGTTGACATACCGAGACCACTTGGTCCAGAAAACAGTTTGCCAGCTTCAGATGGACAAGTCGCCATCCAAAAGTCCAGCAGAAATGACGACTCCAAGAACAATTACAGGGCCTGGGTAAAACCCATCAGGGTACTATAGTCACTGTAAATTGCCACTCTGTTCTTATCAATAACACTTTGCATGCTTTAGGGACTTTGTCAGAGAAGACAACTTATGTGTGTATCATTAGAGATCTAATGCAGGACCTCGTCAGGGAAATTAGCTCCTCAGTCAACAGTCTGAGTGGTGGAAGGATTCCAGCTTACCTGGTCTCCCTAGACCTTGTCGAACAAATCCTTAGATCTGCTACTATCTCCATTGTGCAACCTTCATAGATACACCTGGCATATAGTTTTGGCATTGAAATTCCAATCCATGTAAATCCTCAGAACCTCAAAATAGGATTTATCCTCAATCTACCATCATAGGCAGAATATATATAGACTAAAGTCCATATTTAATGTTGGTTTTCAGAGAGGTAATGCACACATTCACCTCAAAACACCACCAACACTCACCTACCATGATGAGGACCTCTCGCTTTACCCTTATCCCTAACCTAAACATGTGTACCAAGACAAAGGACATTCATTGGATTTGTTCAAACGCAACCTCTTTGTTAGAGAGGTGACTAACTACCTCCCTGAACAAGTGTCAAGGTAGCATGTCCATCAAAGGTTAACACACCAGCCACTGAAGTCCCAATGTCATACTACTGCCATGATATAGCCACTAAACTAAGGCTACCAAACCAAAAGGTGTTCTTAATGGTTCCCCAAGGAGCCACCATGCACATTGACAATATTGTCCTCCATCATCTCAACGTCAACAAACATGATGCAGAAATTGACATCATGGATGCATTTAGAGGTCACAACCTCACCATTGATGATACCCTTCAACAGCAGCTTCAGGCTGAAGGAATGAAATTAGTGAAGTTCAGTCTCAAACCGACTGGCTTGACCACTATATTTCCTAGTCACATAAGCAGATCGTCATCTTACCAAGAACACCCTATCAGTTTGGTTGCCCTCTGGCTCCTCCTTAGTGGTTGGATCATCACGGCAATTATTGCACACGCCATGTACAGGTACATTCAACACCTACAGGCCAGACTGGACTCACTCCTCGTACAGCCGCATTTTACACACCAGTCTGAGCCCATCCTACAGATTAACCCCAATAATTTCCAAGGATAAGCCTCTTAACCTTTAACCCTCCTTTCCTCTAACATTTTGTTCCTAGTAACCAATGTCAGGTTCTACTTTGATTTTGTGTTATGACCAAACAACAACAAAGGATTGTGTTACGGTTAATGCTGTGCCTTCCAATAACTTGAAATGTTTATGTGTGATGAATGTAGTTGTAGATTTAGCTAGAAGTTCTATGCCCAGATGTGCCTCAGTCTCTGTCCAGACGATAAAGACTCTGTGAACTGTAATGAACTGTATGGACCGCAACCGTTTTCTTTCCTATAAGGAATACATGGATGGCGTAACTCACATACTAAGCCATAAATCTTACTGATAAAAACCACGCCAAAATCAAACAAAGGGAGTCCAAAACAGACTACAAATCCCATGAAGCCTTACTCACTAAAGGATCGAACTCTCAACTCCTATGGGATGAGGCACACAACAGAACGTCCCTCAACCATGACATCATCAGGAGTAGAAATACCTCTGAAATGCTTCCAGGATTTGCTTCCAGCAACTTTGCTCACCGTGTGTAGACGCAGCTCATCTCTGCTCTCAGGTGTAGCCTCGTGGCACAAGGAAGTAACATATGACTTGAAACTGTGGCCATACAATCTCCATCTCGCTGGACGAGTTGAGATTACTCTGTGTTCCACCGAACACTCTAACGGATCCGAAGGAGACCGCTGAGCAATCCGCATCTTCATCCTTTTGCCTGCAGAAGTGAAGAGAGAAAAGATTTCTCTTCCATCTTCAATCAAGTCGACGTCGCTGATTTCTCTGCCAGCCCGCAGAGAATCAGCATCCGTACCGTCCACCGACAGAGCGAGGAAACGGCCTCCCATCATCACCCAAGCCTCGAGGAACCGAGTCGGAGCTAAAGGACGGATGAACACACATTCTGCATCCTCACGCGATCCAAGTAAGAGGTTTACGTCTGGGCAGAGATAGAATATTATAGTGTGTTATTCTTGTGTATCAAGGTTATTGCTTGTACAGTTTACGGACCACCGAGTCCGCTCATTGCGGCTAATACTCAGGGTATTAATTATCATGAATGAGATTTGCTGTATTGTAATCCAACCACATTGGACTGTTGTGCATTTCCGCCATTACAGGTGAGACCAGCAAACTGAGTTTATCCATTAAAGAATCAAAAACGGGACGGTTTACGAGCCATCCACCGTGTCTCTGAGTGATAAACTAACAGCTGCTTTCTCTCCCACGATCGCAAAACCAGCTTTGGGGCCATCACTTTATTCTCTCTCTCTCTCGTACTAACCTCACACACACACGCGACCACTCACAAACATTCTCGCACACATTTTTGGCTAGTAGATAGCTTTGTGATAAAGCTCAGCTTTGTCCCTAAGCTATCGTACAAGCGGATACAAGCGGTAACTGGTCGACGCCATTGACTGGTTTCTCTCCGCCCACATATGTGGCCATATTCTCTGGCCGGAAGTCTCACGTGACATACTCTCCACGAGAGTCACGTCCGCCATTTTGTGCACGTCCCTCCTTACACACACACACACACTCTCTCTCTCTCTCACACACACACCCTCATGTGTTATAGGATTACTTTGGTTTCCATATCTAATCAAATCACTGTTTAGTTTGTAGTTGCAAGTCAGAACTTATTGACTGCATTGTATTAATTATTAACTGATATTACTGCATAAATAAACTTTGTTATATTTCAAAGAGAAGTGTTTTGGTTTGTTTTGCATACACCTGTGTCACATGCTGACGGGATATCAGTGCTCGGATTCAAGCCTTCATTCATTGTTTTTTTTTTCTGAAAATCGATATTCTTCAGATGTCGATTTTCCTAAGAAAACAATCTAATATTGAGACTGTTATACTATCTGGTTATTAGTCACTGATTCCAGGGTGGTGCCCCGTCAATATTAATCCTTATTAATATTCTATTGATTTTTGATAATTGATAATTTTCTTTGATGATTTTTGAATTTGAATGATCAATAAGCTAGTGTTGATTTTAATTAATGTTTCATCAATGTTAATGATTAGTGATTATCTTTGATAATTGTTGATTTAAAGGATTAAAAAAAGCTAACATTGATTCTCATCAATGCTCTATTGATTTTAATAATTAATAATTATCTTTGATAATTATGAATTATTGCTAATAACCAAACCTGCTCCTAAACGTAGCGCACTACATTTACTGGAGCCCCATATGAGGTTTTAATGAGTTAGATTCAATTAATTTAAATATTAATTAATAACTAAATAAATAATTATTAATTATTTCTGATAGTAACACTGATCTAAACAACCAGTAAAGCCCTACAACGGTCTGATGTGTGGATGTGCAGTTGTTACTGAGAAATATCAGACCACTAGATGGTGCCATTGACCAATCAGTATCAAGTATTCCAGAGAGCTGTGCAATAAAAGCCCAACAATAACCCTCCAAAGTTATGTTTAAATGTTCTCTTGGTAGTATTGAAATCCAGACCCAGACTAATGTTCTTTTAGATTAGCATAAGGGAACTTTTGAACGCTTACCTCTCACTGTGAAATATTACTACTAAAGGACTTTGTGCATTTGGGTAAATCAGTACATTCACTTTCCTGCAGATGGGATTCACTGGCATATACCCGTTTATCTGTCTACCTTTTAACCTCTGTCTTTCTCTCTCTGACTGTCTCCATCTTTCCAGCATGAGTCCCCTGAATGACAAATGCTTGTTTGAAACAGTTAAGTCCATCAAGGAGATGGAGAGAGACTGTGGAGGAGTGATAAATTAAAGACATGCCTGCAGGAAAGTGGAAGCCGAGTAAACAGAGAGGCACTAGAGCAGGGTGGTGAAGAGGAGAAGTGACTTGATGAAGAAAAGAAGATCAAGTGGAGGATATTCATTCTGTATACCAGGTGACTGCAATCTTGTGACTGAAGCGCTCAAATATTTCAACATGTCGTAGTACACAGTCAGTAGTACTTACACAGAGTCATGCATTAACCTTTTCGCACATGAGTTTCTCCTGTACTGATGGATTTCCCAGTGTGAGTTCTTTAATGCGCACTGTAATTAAAATAAATCTTACATTACTCTTAACAGCAGATGCACTGGAGGACAGATTGTATCACAGTGGGTGCACTGAAGGTCAGATTATATATTATCAAACATATAATGTGGTTTTTAGATATTTATAATGATTGATTATGATAGATAAGATTTGATCGTGAATATGCCATATTGTTGCTGCAATTCAAGATGGGATTCTAAGTTTGTATCATCATAGAAGCATACAAAGAAGGAGCGTAGGAGGTTCTAAAAAACCTAGCCCTTCCACTCTCCCAGCCCTGGAAGCTGTTGTGATGGATGGAATGGGAGAGGGCTCGATTGGACTGACTAGTTTGTATATTCTGTGACATCAGAAAACATGGCCACAGCACTGCATCTAAAAAGTCCACTCCGACGGTAACAGCTTTATACTTTTATTTATTGATTGTTTTAAAGTTTGTAACATATAAAAAATAAAGATATTGTGATGTTTAAAAGACTATTTGAGCAGCTGGTTCATTATGACAACTGCTTCAGTCATTATGGCAACTGATTTTGCTGGTAAACAAGAGCATGAATGCAGATCACACCGGTTTGATCGTGTGCGTCTGAGCCCAGCCTAGTGTAATCACACCAGTTTGATCGTATGTATGAAAGGGTTAAGTACCTGACCAATCGTACAATGTATTGCAACATGAAGTGTAAACCAAGGAGATCTAATCTACCTGGCAAAATATTCATTAGCATTCCTATTCATCTCAATAGTTGTTGCTTGGCTTGCGTGTGAAAAGGGACTAGCTTCCAAAGCTAACCAGCCTAACTTTGACCGTATGTAAACATTTATATTTCTATTCCAAAGCTTGTAGGTCAATTTATAACCCTTAGACTATGGTGTGACAAGGAGGAGGGTGTGGCCAGCGCAGCGCGGAGTCAATTAATCAGCAGGAGAGAGAGATAAAGGGGAGCCGGAGATGCCAGTTTGGGCGAGAGAGAGAGAGAGAGACACATGCGGCCAAGCTGTGTGTGTGTGTGTGTGTGTGTGTGTGTGTGTGTGTGTGTGTGTGTGTTTATGTTTGTTTAATGTTGTTTTAAGTTCAGTTACGTCATTAAAGTTACGCTGACTGTCCTGTCAGTTCCCGCCTCCTCCTTGCCCATCCTGAACCCATTACATTGGTGCGAAAACCCGGGAAGGAGGAGAGATATGCTGTCGTGAAGTCCTCGCTGCTGCCATCCGCTAGGATAGGAGCTGCGGCCATCTGCCAGGGGACAGAGGAGTTGCCGCCAGCCACCGGGAGTCAGAAGAACCGCTACCATCCACCAAGAAGGGAAGGAGCTGTTCCATCCGCCAGGGGTCAGAGGACTCGCTGAGGACCAGGCAACGGCATGTTCGGGGACCGGCGAGCAAGTTTTTCTCTCTTTCTCCTCTCTCTCTGTGTCTCTCCTGCTCGCACTTTCCCTCTCCCTTCTCCATCCCCTCTTCTCTCCCTAGGTTTCCAGGAGGCCCTTTTTCCAAATTTTGCCTTCTAACTTCTGGTTTGTGTTGAAGCTACTGAGAAGAGTCAAACTTAATTTTGGAGAACAGAAAGTGAGTATTTTTTTTTTTTACAAATAGGCGGTAGTGATATTTCATTCATAAACAAATCTGTCTTTATGAACAAATCTTTTAAGTGAACAAATTGTTCTCGTTAACCTCCATACACTGACTCATTTCTCATTTAATGACATCTTCCTTTTGAAGCCAGTGGGCTCTAGTTTGAAGCGCGAGGCTGATTTGATGGCTTTTCAGACCTGTAAAGACTGAAGTGCAGGGTGTGAAGGAGCATACAGTATCATTGGTTTGACCCACTGAACGAATATGCTTCATCACTGATCCAACTGAGTCAGTTGTTTGATTCTGAATGAGATGAGATGTCCCATTCAGGAATGAACTGAATGTACTGGTATACTCGTTCGCAAAGTAAAGTAATGAATAACTCATCTCGTTCATTTCGGCATGTGAGTCAATCGCATTCAACAAGGAGAGAAAGGGTGAATTGCACTAAGACAAGTTTATAGGTATACACAAAACATGATCCACATATTATTAATGTGTAAAAATAACTAAAGACATACAGCAAAAGTGACATGAATTATGGATGGAAATGTTATGCTTTGATGCACAGTGTAAGATATTTAAGATTTCCTTGAACATTTTTAGGCTTTTCTTGAACAGTTATTGCATTTAAACTGAAACTTTAAAGTGTCCTTGTACATTTGTAGACATTCAAATTCCATTTGTCTTCTGTTGACTTTTAAAGACTGACTATAGTGCAACCCAATAGCATTCTAGTGCTGGCTGTGAAGGACCATGTCATTGGTTTGACCCACTAAACGTATACACCCCTTCACTGAACCAGTCAGGCATTTCATTCGTGAATTGACTGAATGTACTGGTACACTCGTTCACAAATGACATGAATGAATCAGTCACCATGAATGAGGATCTGCTGACCGGCTGAACATGAGGAGGCATGTCCTTCGTTCAATTTGTCAATCTCGTTCAACAAGAGAAGGGGCCAGATTAATTACGAATAAAAGTGACTGATGGCCACACATTACAATGACATACTATAGAGAAAGTTATTGAAACTCAAAATTATTTTTAAGGCTAGTATTGTTGTGTTTTTTGTATAGCTTGATAAAAAGTCATGCTTAGCAGTTTATAGTATGATAGATATGCTTTGTTGTTATTTTTGGTAAACATTTATGATGCTTAAACGCTGCAGTGCTAAAGTCTCTTAGTAGAATTGTAGACACGCAAATGTTAATAAAGGAAAATTAGACTTGTTCTGGTCATGAACTGCTGCTTTTGGTTCAATGTAATTACTTCAAAGACGGTCACTTGACGCCATTATCAGGCGCAAAGGTGCAACTTGCAGAAACGGTCACTGAAATGAATCAAAATCACCACCACTAATAGGCGGTGATGTAAGGCTAAACTACCCCTCTATTATAATGCAAAAGTATTAGTAGGTATCAACTATAAGTATAAATCTGAAAAAAGGTGCTTTGTACTGGGGCCAGTAAGATCCAAGTTACACCACTGTGACTGTAGAAAGCATGTCAATATGATAGATAACATAGTCAAATCCTAAACATTTTTGACAATTTAAAAATTCTGGAAGGGACCTTTTTAGGGTCAAAAATGTCCAAGAAAAAGAGAATGTCTGGTTATATTAGTTTAGCACTTCGAGCAACTGCTCAAAAGTCTCTTTTTAGCGGTGAATGCAAATTGTACACAACTGATCAGAAGGTCGGGGGTTCAAGCCCCAGCACCGCCAAGATGCCACTGTTGGGCCCTTGAGCAAGGCCCTTGACCCTAACTGCTCCAGGGGCGCCGTATCATGGCTGACCATGCACACTGACCCCAGCTTAGCTGGGATATGTGAAAAAAAGAATTTCACTGTATATGTGCAAACGTATAATGTGTGATAAGTAAATATAATTATTATTATATAATTATAATTATTATTATTATTATTATTTGGATCTTTTGGATGGATGAATGAAGCATTCAATTTTCAAAATCTTCTTAATTCTTACAGTTTTAATCTCTTGACAAAACACATTAAGTTACTCATGTTAACTTTTGACAACTCACCAAACTATAAATCCAATTCACTAGCTAACTATGCTTTTACATCAGCACCATAGAATAGGGACAATCCCCCTGGAGCAACCCTTGGAGATGGAATGTTTTGCTCAATGATAGTACAATGGTAGTGGCACACAAATTGTTGACTTGTGTGGGATTCAAACCAACAACCACATGGTTACCAGCCCTGTTCTTTATCCACATATACCATATCATCCCCAATAATGGTTTGTGCCAGTCTTGCTGGAGTATAACAATAGCCATGTGTACACCAGCATACCAGCATCCAAAACAAAATATGCTTGTGACTAGTAATGTTGATGTTTTCAGCAGGGAAAATATTAAATAGGCCTAAATTAGTCCTTGACAACAATATCATGTGCTTATCAAGCATTTATAAATAATACATCTACTAGATGTCTGCAACTGGACCCGAGACCGACGGGACCTGAAAACCCGGCCGGTTTGGGTCAGTTTTTAAAGTATGACTAAGTTGTAGTCATTGTAACCAATGAAACAATAAGTTGGCCTACCTAACTTGTTTTGCGTATACGCACTCACAGACACACACAAATGGACAAATCACTGGCGGGTGGTGAGTGGAGCTGAGCGGGCGTATTTAATTCATTCCAATGGTGATGCCGTGTGATGACTTTGTGTAAGGAACAGATCCAAATGTAGGCCTTTATGCAGCGATCAGTGTACCCATTCACCGTAACAGTAAAATGCTGCCTCAACAAGCATTTCGACAGCTGTGATGTCAGTGATGTCAAATGTCATTAGTTCTCTGGTGTCTTGTTACCAATTGCGACATGATAATGTCTGACTGCTGATGACTTTGCCACATTTTTTACTGACAAGGTAGTGAGCATCAGCAACCAGTTCTCTATACCTAACACCCACAGCTACTCTCTTCCAACATCCCATCCTGTTTTCCTCTTTCTTTCCTCTCTCCGAGACTGAGGTCTCCAAAGTGCTTCTTTCTAACCATCCTACCACCTGTCCTTTTGACCCTATCCCCTCCCATTTTATGCATGCTGCCTCTCCATCGATCTTACTCGCACTCACACACATTAGCAATGCATCACTCATAACTAAAAATGTTCCCAATACATTCAAGAAGGCTCGAGTAACCCCACTGCTTAAAAAACCAACACATAACCCCACAGTAGTTGACAACTACAGACTGGTGTCTCTCCTACCCTTCCTGCCTAAAACTCTTGAGAGGGTCATATTCATCCAGTTGTCTGCTTTTCTCTCACAGATCAACCTACTTGACAGACATCAGTCTGGCTTCAAAAAAGGACACTCAACAGAGACTGCCCTCATGTCAGTAGCTGAAACCCTGCGACTGGCGAGAGCTAACTCCAACTCATCTGTCCTCATCCTCCTTGACTTGTCTGCTGCCTTTGACACAGTGAACCACAAGACAGTCCTGACACCCTCTCTGACCTGGGCTTCACAGGAACTGCGCTTGGATGGTTTGAGTCATATCTCACTGGCAGATCGCTCATGGTCTCCTGGAGAGGAGAGGTGTCCAAGACACACCAGCTGACCACTGGGGTTCCTCAAGGATCAGTGCTTGGCACCCTCCCCTTCTCGATGTACACAACATCACTGGGACCGTTCACTGAGGCACATCTACGCAGATGATGCGCAGCTCTACCTGTCGTTCCAGCTTGATAACTCTACTGTCTCAGCTCTTATCTCTGCCTGCCTCTCAGACATTTCGGCCTGGATGAAGGAACGACAACTTCAGCTCAACCTTGCCAAGACAGAGCTCCTCGTGATCCCAGCCAACCCATCTGTTGACCACAACCTCACTTTTCACTACACTAACACCAACCAGAACAACCCAGAACCTGGGAGTGGTGATAGATGACCAGCTTAATTTCACTGCACACATCTCATCAACCGTCCGGTCTTGCAGATTCATGCTTTACAACATCAGGAAAATCAGACCTTTCCTGTCTGAATATGCTACACAGCTCCTGGTCCAAGCTCTGGCCATTTCAAGGCTGGACTACTGCAATGCTCTGTTGGCTGGTCTTCCATCTAACACAATTAAGCCACTGCAGATGGTCCAGAATGCAGCAGCACATCTGGTCTTCAATCAGCCAAAAAGGGCTCATGCCACTCCACTTTTGATTTCACTCCACTGGCTACCTGTAGCTGCCTGCATCAAATTCAAAGGCTTTGACTCTGCCTTTCAGGACAGCCAAAGGAACCGCACCCTCTTACTTAAATTCCCTTCTTCAGGTCTATGCTCCAACTCGCTCTCTGCGGTCTATGAATGAGCGACGCCTGGTGGTCCCATCACAAAGAGGCTCAAAGTCTATTTCACAATCATACACATTCTCTGCTCCTCTGTGGTGGAATGAACTTCCAACCTCCACACTCCACCATCTCAACATTCAAGAACCAGCTGAAAACAAATCTGTTCCACAAGCACTTAACCAACCACACTAATTGTACTTACCACTAGGGTCGCAGCGTTATACCGGTTTCACGGTATACCACGGTATGAAAATTATCATACCATGTACATTTGCTTATCTACGGTATTGAGAAAAAAATACAACCGGACGGAGAATCTTTACCTGCACGTGTGCATCTCCTTTCCTGCTTGACTTCCTGTCAGACTCATCAACTTGCCCCACACACATGCAGCGGAGAAAATGTCAAAGAGAAGCGAGGCGAGGGGGTCTGACATAAGTGAGTGTGTGTGTGAGTTAAAGCAGTGTTTCTCAACTAGTGGGTCGTGACCTAAAAGTGGGTCGCAGGTCTATTCGGACTGGGTCGTGGACAGCAGGGAAAGAACAATGCCATGGTTCTCCCATTGAAGATGTTTCGGCGGCCGCCCAAGTGATAGCTTATTTAGGACTGCCGAGGCAAATTTAATGATAATCTCGCAATTAGCTAAAGGCTTTTCATATGCACTTTTGCAAGAGTGTAACGGAACCAGCTCATGATCATGATATACTCTGCTATCTGGCGTGCGCAACAACTGGGCTTCCCTCGATATTGCAGAGCATAGACTTCAAAACTGATGTGACCAATTTAAATTCTAGTGAGACTTTTAGTTTAAAGCATTACGGAGGAAGTCTAGTCAAACCTCTCAAACAGTAGACAGCCCTGACATGCAAAACAGCACTGAGGAGGAAAAGAGCAACACTGTGCTATGCGCAAATTTTGGCCCATTTGAGGGGGCCCTCAAACACCATATTAAGAGGATGAGTCTCTAGAATGAGGACAAAGATTGTTTGGGCATTTATACAGGAATCTCTCACACAGCCCTCTTGCACTCATAGCTTGGCAGAGCCTCTTGAATGACCAGAGTCAGTTAGGGTTAAGGTTAAGGTGTGGAGCTGAGGAAGATGCTCAGAAAGCTTCTAGAGCCCCCAAATTTTGGGGCCCGATTCAGGGGCCCCTGAGGCTCAAGAATCTGGAGTCTCAAGATCCTGTGACCTTTTGACTCCTCTTTTCTAGACGTCCCACTCACCTATTAAACCAACGCAATTTTCATAAAGGGTCAATGGACGACATCCCTAATTCGGCCAATTAAGTGTAAAAAAAGGTCAAAGGGTCGTGGAACTCTGGACACGGCCTAAGGGCACCATGCCGAGATGCACATGTCAATTTCAGGGCGTTTGGAGCTTTGTGCAATGTCCACCAACCAGAGCATGTGAGCAGAGTGGAGCAGTGATAATTCCACCTGAGCGCAGAGCGCCTTTTTGAAGATTCCGCTCCGCTCACTCAGGCCACTCAGTGTCGCTCGCTCAACCCAGAATGCGCTTCGTGATATGCTGGTTTGAGACTCTGCAAAATAAGCAATAGACCTAAGGTCATGGAGTTCAAATATTGTTTTAATGAAGTTGCAAACCTTATACATAAATGCACAGTAATAATCAATGTTAAGAACGAGGAAGGAGAAGAAATTGAAAGGGAGTGTGGAGAGACTGAGAGTTAGTAAAGATCTGTTTTGGAATCTTAAGCGGCACATTGCCAGAAAGCACGAGGATGTGCTACTAAAACATATTGCAGCAAAAGGTGAGCTAGTAGGTTATATACCATTCGATAATAAATGAATAGACAAGTAGGTAGTGGGGGGGGGGCACGCCCATGGCGACGAGCATACGGGGTACGGGATCTTGATCCGCGCCGGGGCAGGATGTGCTGTATAGCCTCCGTCTGCTTCTTAACCGCCGAGAACTGCTGGGCAAAGTCCTCGATGGTGTCACCTAATAGGCCAACCTGGGAGATGGGGGCATCAAGGAATCATGCCTTGTCAGCCTCCCTCATCTCGACGTGGTTGACCCAAAGGTGGCGTTCCTGGACCACGAGGGTGGAGTCCGCGCCATGACCTTCGTCACCCGGAGGGTGAAATCGGTTGCTGAGTGCAGCTCCTGCATCACTCCCGAGTCAGAACTACCCTCGTGCAGTTCTTTTAGTACCTTGGCTTGGTGCACTTGCAGTAGGGCCATGGCATGCAGGGCAGAGGCTACCTGTCTAGCGGCACCGTAGGCCTTAGTCGCCAGAGACGACGTAAACCTACAGGTGCACCGCAACCGCCTTATCCATCTGGGGAATCACCGAGTACCCCCTGGCAGCCCCACCATCGAGGGTAGTGAGAGTGGAGGAGCTGAGAGACCAGGTCCGGGCAGCGAGAGGTGCCCGTCACGACCTCGTAAGCTCCTCATGCACCTCCAGGAAGAAAGGGACCGGGGCCCAGGAACCAATCATCAAGCCACAAGGGTTCAGGGGGAGTGGAGGGTTCCACTCCAGCCCGACACTCGCAGCCGCCCGGGCAAGCATGGCCGCCAGCTCCACGTTGGTCTGTGACTGTTCTCGCAGTGAGGACATGACCCGTCCATGAACGCTGTCTCCGTGTGAGCAGCACCCAAGCACGTAAGACAGAGATCGTGGCCATCGGAAGTGGAGAGGTAATGTCCGCAACCAGGAATTATACACAAATGGAAAGGCTCTCTGTGACTGCCACTCTTTTAGAAGGAAAATATACTCTTTCAGAGGAAGAATATACTCTTTTGGTCTTTTAGTCTGTTCTCTGCACTCCACCAGTGCAAGAGGGGGAGAAGGCGCTGTAATGTGGTGTAAATCC
The DNA here is from genome assembly GCF_019703515.2 of Myxocyprinus asiaticus. Classification (NCBI taxonomy): domain Eukaryota; kingdom Metazoa; phylum Chordata; class Actinopteri; order Cypriniformes; family Catostomidae; genus Myxocyprinus; species Myxocyprinus asiaticus. The sequence goes on from NC_059358.1 coordinate 43,755,863, forward strand.
AACAGCTTTGCAGAGGTGAATGGATCGGCAGAGGAATTAAGCTCGCTGAAACACAACTGTTAGGCTCCGAAGAGAAAATCTGAACGAGTGGATGCGAGCCAGCTCCTTTTATACCCATATGTCTGGGGGAGTGGCATGCAAATTCCACTTGCCAATTCCCATTGGCCTTTTCTCAAAGATCAGAGGTTTGAGGCTCCCAAGGGTGACCCCTAGTGTCACTACATCGACACAACGTCAAGTGAGTGACAGATAGGGAAACCAAAACTTCATGGCCATGCCCACTGACTTTGCACTTATGACTTAAAGCATAGTGCTGTGCTTAATCTCAATTAATCCTTCTAGCTTTTTATCAAATATTTCGATGTAGATACTCCTTCTCAGACTGAGTTGACCATGGAGCAGCCACATTTAAAGGAAAAGTTCACCTGAAAATTCTAATAAATCATTAATAAAGCACTAAAATCAAACATGGCAGCTACGTGGGTAACATCAAACCTCACTGGTTCTTGCAACGTGACGTCATAATGTTTGGTCACAAAGTGAAGTTTGACGTTATTGACTTAGCTGCCAAATTTGATTTAGAGAGTTTATTAATTATTATTTCATTCTTTTTATCACACAAAGTGATTGTATTATTTTAGAAGACTTGGTAAAGATTATAATGCATGAGTCATACTGATTACTCTTACTGTGGTTTAACTGTGCTTTTTGTCCTTTTTTGAGCTTGACAGACCGGAGTTACTATTCACTTGCATTATATGGAAAATAAACCTTTGAATACTTTTTAAAAATTAACCTTCTGTGTTCCAAAAAACATCTGATCTTGGGGCAAACTATTCCTGTGACAGCATGTTGGAAATATGTGAGACAGCTTACTGTTGCAGATTATTTACCACTTCTTACCAGTTACTATTGCATTTTTTTATGCTTTTGTTTCTAAACTAATAGCTGTTAATGTGGTTGCCCTTTAACCATGTTAGCAGTAAAAGATGTTAAAGTACAATATATTATGACATGCAAAATATTTCGTTGATATGAGTGGTCTGAAGCTGTTTATCAGACTGGACTGAAGCTTTTCTCGTGAGGTGCAGATATTGTTCGGTCATAATTGCTATGAAGCACATTTGAGAGCACAGGGAGGAAAATTACCCACTTTGCACACCTTCTAACCATTATTATTTGCGAAAATTGATTTTTAAAATCTGTTCCAACTCTGCTTTATATATGCGATTTTTCAACATGACGAGAGCCTGAAAGCAAAATGGGAATGGAAAAACTCGTCCCATACTTATTTCAGTAGATATGCTAAACTTACACCACTTAATCAAACACAAAAGTAAAAGCCATTTCCTCAAAGTGCTCAGATATAATTTCACTAAGGAAAAAAGAAAATTCTAAATCACAGATGCAGACAAAAGTAGTTTGATATTTGAATAAATAATGTCACGCAGGGAGGAATGGAAACTTTTTGTGAAGAACATCAACTTTTCTAACAGAATAGAAGAAGAAGAGCAAAAAGCAACTGGAGTACACTACCCTAACCTCCTTCTAAATTAAATATAACAATGTAAAAGCTTATTTTTAAGAACTAAAGAAAGCTTCTGAGTCACAGTATTTAAACACATATGCAACACTGGTGAAAAAATATACTGAGAAATGTACTTAAGGGTACTGTCAAATTTTACTCATTAAAATTCAAAGCAGCTAACCAAAGGCATACTTGAGTCAATGTAACTACAATTTAATTGTAGATAAGTAGGCCTATTAAAAAGTAAACATTACACACACACGTAATAAATATATATATATATATATATATATACACCGATCAGCCATAACATTAAAACCACCTGCGTAGGGGGAGTAAGTGATGCCATGTGAAAAGCAGACGTGTGAACGGCGAGCTCTGCGCACTTTTCTAGTTTTAATTCTATTTGTGTCATAAACTGGTGAGATTCGATATATCCTGATTCTTAATTGTTCGAAGAAGACAATATGTCAAAGAATTCAAAATCCTCGGTCTCTGGAGACATTAAAAGACAGTTATGTGCTCAAGCTGATTCTCCGCAGCGGCAGGCCGAAAGCCCCAGACTCAATTCGGATGGTGAACTAAAAGAAATCTGCCGTGAATTGATGAATGTGTCGGCAATGCTGACAAAGGTCGTTGCAGACTTGGAGGATCTTGCTGTAATATGTCGATCGATCACTTCCATGGAGAAGAAATTCTCTGAGATGGTTACAAGAATGTCGGACGTTGAGAAACGGATTGATTATCTGGAGTCATTGGAGAGGGAATTAGCTGCTAACCCGCTAGACCTGATTGACCTGGATTGTGTTTGGGAAAAACTGGAGGATTTGGCGAATTGTAATCGACGAAACAACGTCTGAATTGTTGGAATTCCTGAGCATGAGGAAGGCTGAGATATAGTAAGATTCCTGGACAGGCTTATCCCGAGTCTACTCGACATAACTGGCCATAAGCTGGAAATCGAGTGAGCTCACAGGGTTCTGGCTCTGAGATCCACGGAGTGAGACAGGCCCCGATCAATTCTGGCCAAATTTCTGAGATCATCCGATAAGGATCTCGTGTTATGTGAGATACCACAGCATTTTCTTGTTCCCAGACTTTGCTAATTCGACAAGAGAGAAACGTGATCGATTCAAGGAATGCAAGAAAATATACATCAATGGAAGGTCGTGTTTGCTCTGATGTTTCCGGCCAAACTGAGAATAGATGCTAAGGACAGCCGTAGATAATTTACATGCCCACAGCAAGCATTGTCCTTCATAAAGACACTGAAGTGAGTAAGCCATTTGGTGATTTTCATGTTGCTGCTTAGTGGACCTGACTCACTGAACGTTCGGGGTTTGATTGTTGCACTAATTTTGGAATGTGGTTTTTTCAAATATGTTTTTGACACACAATCTATTTTTTTAATATGTGGGGATTGTCTCTCTCCACGTGGAATGTCAATGGGCTGGGGCACCCCATAAAAATAAGGAAGGTTATTTAATTTTTAAATGTAAGAAATATGATATAGTGTTTCTTTATGAAACACATCTTTACCTGCAGGAAGCTGATAAATTTGGGCAGATATGGGCTGGACATGTTTTCTTTAGTGCTGGCTTGATTAAGAGCAGGGGAGTCATTACACTGATAAGTAAACATCTACAATTCAAATGTCTCAAACAGATTAAAGATAAATTATCATTATAGTCATTATTGTTTTAGCAGAAATTCAGGGGCAAAGGTTGATTTTGGCTAATATTTACGCACCTAACGTTGATGATCAGGGCTTTATTATAGATCATGAAGGGATGTTGCAAGCCGCTGGCACCCCTCATGATATAATATTGGGAGGAGACTTTAATATTTTTTTTGGAATCAGTCCTTGATCAGAGTGAAACAAAAGTGTGTTAGCTCCCTAGGGCAACATTGACGCTTCAAAGGATGTGTAAAAATCATGGTCTTGCAGATATTTGGAGACTTCTGAACCCATCTGGTAGGGACTATACATTTTTTTCATCAGTCCATAAGATTTATTCTAGAATAGATTTTTTTATATATATATCAAAGTTCCTCATTTTATCTGTTGTTGATTGCTCAGTTGGAAATATCTTAGTCTCAGATCACACCCTGTTGAGGTGTTGCCACATATGGAGAAAAATAAATCATATAATTGGCGCTTTAATATATCCCTTTTGCAAAATCCTGAATTTCAACAAATGTTAAAGGCTGAAATCAATGTTTATATGGAGACCAACTGGTCCTCAGTATCCTCTGTGGGCATGGCTTGGGAGGCACTTAAGGCAGTTCTTAGGGGCCGGATAATACAGTATGCCTCATTCATCAAAAAATCCAAAGCACGAGAACTCGTGGATTTGGAAGGTAATATTAAAAGTGCCAAGGCAGAGCTGAAGCGCCAAATGTTGTCTGATGGCCTCAAAGAATTGACCTGATTGAAATACAGATATAGATATAGAAGTGATCTATCTCCAAGAGTCTGCAGTTGTGTGTAATTGTGTTTATTTCATTGTTTTACTTTGTTGTAGAGTGGTATTCATTGCTAGACTTGTGCTGTTTGTTTACTGTCTTGAACTCGCGTCGCTTAAACATGTGTTGGTGTGTGTGTGTGCTATATTGTTTTGACTTGTCCCAGGGTATTCACTGCTAGATTTAGAGTTGGTTATCCAGTGTGTGTAAAACTATCGTTGTTTTTTTAGTGTCTATAAACAGTGCTTCACTTGTTTTAGAGTATTATTTATTGCTAAAGTGCAGCATAATTTATTTGCAGTGTACGGAAGTCGCATTTGTTTCCCGGGCTTGTCACCTCGCACAACCCTTAATTTCGGTCGACCACATGACTAGCTTTGTTGTGCTAAGTAGCATTAAGGCGTGTCCTACTTTTTTTCCACATAACGGCTCGTTAACATTGTGTATATATTTGACTTGAATGCTGACGTGGAAGTGGTAGCCCTCGCGTAAAGCACCCCTCGTGTGAAGACCTACTTGTGTAAAGACCAGCAAGTCTACCTGTGCGAGTCCACCAAGCAAGGACACGACAAGGCGCAACTCACTGACTTCATTCCAGCCTTTGCCACACAGTCCACCCTCAGCATCCTGGCACTGACGGAAACATGGATACGTCCAGTGAATACAGCAACACCTGCTGCTCTCTCCAACAACTTCTCCTTCTCTCACACCCCTCGAAACACCGGTAGGGGTGGGGGAACAGGTTTGCTCATTTATAACAACTGGACTTTTTCACCACACTCTTCATTATTTAACAATACTACTTTTGAATTCCATGCTATTACAACAATGTAACCCACAAAAATACATGTTATTGTCATCTATCGCCCTCTAGGTCAGTTGACAAACTTTCTTGAGCAGTTGGATGTCCTGCTGTCCTCCTTTCTGGAGGATGGTAGGCCACTTGTGGTTCTTGGTAATTTCAATATACAGTGCATCCGGAAAGTATTCACAGCGCTTCACTTTTTCCACATTTTGTTATGTTACAGCCTTATTCCAAAATGGATTAAATTCATTATTTTCCTCAAAATTCTACAAACAATACCCCATAATGACAACGTGAAAGAAGTTTGTTTTAAATCTTTGAAAATTTATTAAAAATAAAAAATGTAAAAAATCACATGTACATAAGTATTCACAGCCTTTGCTCAATACTTTGCTGAAGCACCTTTGGGACCAATTACAGCCTCAAGTCTTTTTGAGTATAATGCTACAAGCCAGGCACACCTATTTTTGGGCAGTTTCTCCCATCCTTCTTTGCAGGACCTCTCATGCACTATCAGGAAGGATGAGGAGCGTCGGTGCACAGCCATTTTCAGATCTCTCCAGAGATGTTCAATCGGGTTCAAGTCTGGGCTCTGGCTGGGCCACTCAAGGACATTCACAGAGTTGTCCCGTAGCCACTCCTTTTTTATCTTGGCTGTGTGCTTAGGGTCGTTGTCCTGTTGGAAGATGAACCTTCACCCCAGTCTGAGGTCCAGAGTGCTCTGGAGCAGGTTTTCATCAAGGATGTCTCTGTACATTGCTGCATTCATCTTTCCCTCGATCCTGACTAGTCTCCCAGTTCCTGCCGCTGAAAAACATCCCCACAGCATGATGCTGCCACCACCATGCTTCACTGTAGGGATGGTATTGGCCAGGTGATGAGCGGTGCCTGGTTTCCTCCAGACATGACACTTACCATTCAGACCAAAGTGTTCAATCTTTGTTTCATCAGACCAGATAATTTTGTTTCTCATGGTCTGAGAGTCCTTCAGGTGCCTTTTGGCAAACTCCAGACGGGCTGTCATGTGCCTTTTACTGAGGAGTGGCTTCCGTCTGGCCACTCTACCATACAGGCCTGATTGGTGGAGTGCTGCAGAGATGGGTGTTCTCCTCTCTCCACAGAGAAATGCTGGAGCTCTGTCAGAGTGACCATCAGGTTCTTGGTCACCTCCCTGACTAAGGCCCTTCTCCCCCGATCGCTCAGTTTGGCCCGGCGGCCAGCTCTAGGAAGAGTCCTGGTGGTTCCAAACTTCTTCCATTTACGGATTATGGAAGCCACTGTGCTCGTTGGGACCTTCTATGCTGCAGAAATTTTTCTGTACCCTTCCCCAGATCTGTGCCTCGATACAATCCTGTCTCAGAGGTCTACAGACAATTCCTTGGACTTCATGGCTTGGTTTGTGCTCTGACATGCACTGTTAACTGTGGGACCTTATATAGACAAGTGTGTGCCTTTCCAAATCATGTCCAATCAACTGAATTTACGACAGGTGGACTCCAATCAAGTTGTAGAAACATCTCAAGAATGATCAGTGGAAACAGGATGCACCTGAGCTAAATTTTGAGTGTCAAGGCAAAGGCTGTGAATACTTATGTACATGTGATTTTTTCATTTTTTATTTTTAATAAATTTGCAAAGATTTCAAACAAACTTCTTTCACGTTGTCATTATGGGGTATTGTTTGTAGAATTTTGAGGAAAATAATGAATTTAATCCATTTTGGAATAAGGCTGTAACATAACAAAATGTGGAAAAAGTGAAGCGCTGTGAATACTTTCCAGATGCACTGTACACCAAGACAAGCCCCAGGCCACTGAACTGAATACTCTTCTGGCCTCATTTGTCTTGGAAAGACTACACACCACAGCAACTCACAGATCGTAAACCAGCTGGACCTCATTTTTACATGTAACTGTACCAACTCAAATATTCTTGTTACTCCTTTACATGTCTTTGATCACTACTTTGTTCAATTCAACATGATTTTCCCAACTACATTAAAACAGACTCCACCTTTGTTTTCTTTTCGCCGTAACCTCCATTCTCTTTCACCCTCTCATCTTTCCACTGCTGTCTCTACCTCTCTTCCCACACTAAATGTATTTTCCACACTTTATGTAAACACTGCCACAGACACACTAAGCTCTACTTTAACAACCTGTCTAGACAACATCTGTCCTCTCTCCTCTAGGCCAGCACGTACTACACCACCCAGCCCCTGGCTGTCTGACATCCTTCGTGAACATCGGACTGACCTCAGGGCAGCTGAGAGGAGATGGCATAATTCTAAAGATCCAGCAGATCTAAGTAAGTATCAGTCTCTGCTTGCAACTTTTTCAGATAACGTTAAATCTGCAAAAACCTCTTATTACCAGAACAAGATCAACAGCACCACAGACACTCGCAGCTTGTTTAGAACATTCAACACACTTCTCTGCCCTCCCCCTCCACCACCTGACACATCACTGACAGCAGATGTCTTCACATATTTTACTAATAAGTTTACAACCATCAGCAATACATTCTCAGCACCACACCCTGTCAAACACCTGTCTCCTGTATGCAACTTTTCTGTCTCTATGTTCTCTCCTCTGACTGAAACTGAGGTCTCTAAACTCCTCCTCTCCAACCACCCCACCACCTGTTCCCTTGACCCCATTCCTTCTCACCTTCTCCAGGCCATCTCTCCGTCCATCCTACCTGCACTTACACACATAATTAACACATCTCTACTTACAAGCACTTTTCCCACTACATTTAAGCAGGCTCGAGTAGCCCCGCTGCTGAAGAAACCCACACTTAACCCCACACAAATAGAACACAGACCAGTCTCTCTCATCCCATTCATGGCAAAAACACTTGAAAGGGCAGTTTTCAATCAAATATATGACTACCTCTCACAGAACAAGCTGCTGGATGACAATAAGTCAGGCTTCAAAAGTGGACACTCCACCACAGACAGCACCAGCTGAGACAGGCGAAAGCTGAATCCAGATCATCCATCCTGATTCTGCTGGACCTTTCTGCAGCCTTTGACACAGTCAACCATCAGATCTTACTCTCCACCCTCTCCTCGCTGGGCATCATAGAAACTGAGCTTGACTGGTTTAACCCTTTGGGGTCTGAGGGTTTTTTGGGCCCTGGAGAAGTTTTGACATGCCTTGACATTTGTGCTTTTTTCAGTTGCTTAAAAACATATTAATGGCTAAAGTTTGATAGCACTGTATTCAGCACAAACTGTGCTACAATAATATGTGAGCAACATGTATGCACATGTTTGTATTTTTGAGAAAATAACGTTTATGTGTGGTTTTTGAAAAAAACAAACATTTTAAGTCACTGAAATAAGGCCATATAACATATACTAAACATTTGTTCACAAGATTTTTGAGAACTGGATCTTGTAGCCTAGAGTTTTTGCTACAAAAATGATGTGAAAACCATCCTGATCAATCATTCATACAAAACAATATAGTAATTTAATTTTTGTAAGACACTTTTAGTGTTAGAAAGGCAATATGTGAGGAGGCTTGGATGATCATGAATATTGGGGTGATTCACACCTGAGGAGACAAAGACCCCTCCCCTGAGAGAGAATGAATGTGAGGAGACTTAATGACTGAATGTATTGTTTGTAGCTTATTCACAAAATCAAGTTTAAGTTAAAAGTAATCTGACTATACATTTTCTTTAGATGAAGACTTTACTTAAAAATTTTAGACATACACTACCGTTTAAAAGTTTTAGATCTGTAAGATTTTTTAAATGTTTTTAAAAGAAGTCTCTTCTGCTCACCAAGGCCGCATTTATTTGATCCAAAATACAGCAAAAACAGTGATATTGTGAAATATTTTTTACAATTTAAAATAACTGTTTTCTATTTGAATATATTGTAAAATGCAATTTATTCCTGTGATCAAAGCTGAAATTTCAGCATCATTAATGCAGTCTTCAGTGTCACATGATCCTTCAGAAATCATTCTAATATGCTGATTTTCTAATATGGGCATATTTACAGCACATTTTACACATTTACACCCAAACAGATATTTGCAAGCACAAGCTTCATTGATGATAATGAGGCAGCATAAACACTAGTTAAAATATAATCTAAACATTCATATTATTTTTATATCATATTACATATCATATTTATATCATACAGCATACAATTTAAATACCTGCTTTAGCCGAAACAACATTTAAATGTATCTCAAACTTGCCTATTAGGACATATTTCAAATTTCAATACTCAGAATCCTGGCTGGCAAGTCTGGAAATAGTCCAACTAATAAAATATGTACATGTTTATATAAAATAGTACATCAACTAATATGTAAGTAAAACTAAATGACTTACTCATCTGAAATTGTATCCTCGGCTGGATCAAGTCGCTCTTCAAAATGCAAATGTTCCTCGTTGGATTCCCGCTCTTCTTCTGAGGAAAATGTGAACTCTTCATCACTATCCAAGAGCTTCCTCACCTGTGTAGCGTGCCATCTTCCAAACGTGCAGAAAAGTGAATGAAATTGATGCTTTTTAAGGCATTGTTGGGGGCGTTAACCATTTGCATTGATCGCCTCAGCACATTACTGTATGAATAGCGTGCTCTGCTGGTGGGTGTGATCACATTAGGGATAATTAGCTGAGCCAGGAGAAACTGTACATCGCTTTGTTTCATACAGATTACATTGCAGGAGTATATTTGTTTTAAATTTGAATTGTTTTATTTAAAAGTAGACATTTTAAGCTTTCTTTAGACATATGTTTCATGTTTTTGTGATAAGTATTCGCGGAGTTTAACTTCATTTTTGTGACGTGTTTCAGAAAGATGCTCGCGGAGACAGAGACAGCTGATAGCGCCCCCTGTTTATTTTCTTTATTTTACAAAAGCACAAGGTTTTGTTGTTATTGTGAGTGTACACAAATAAAAGTAGACCCTTTATGGTTTCTAATGATATCTTACACTTATCTGTATGCCCAAAAATGTCGGAGTATTTTAAGTTGTTTCTGCTGTTATGCAGAAAAGACCCCAGAGGGTTAAATTCAAGGTGGTCCACAGACCGGGGGCACAGATGGCTGTCGCCAACTTCCTTTCCAGAAATGGGGAGGAGTGGTAGACAGGCCGGATGGCTCCCCGGCCTGAGTCGGGCAGTGGGGGTATGTGGCAGTTGTGACTGTGTTACCCTTAAGTTTGAGATTAAAAGCTCACCTTAGACCTGAACCTTCCTGTTCCAGTGACCTCCTTCCCTCACAAAGGGTCATTTAGAAGACCGGGGAAATTGGACTTGTTTGTGGGGAAATGGGGTGGATATTTGGTGTTTCTGGAGGGCTCTCGGGGAGGGGCAGTGGAGAGAGAAGTGCTGTTGTCAATATTTGTGATTATTATTTGATTTTTTGTATTTTTTATTTTTTGTGTATCCCTAATCATGTATGACCACTGGGATATTGTTGGGGGCCAAGGTGGGATTGGGAGGGGTAATAGCAGGGGTTAGTTGTTGATTCTGCGTATATATGTTTTGTTTTTCTGTGTTTAATATGTGAATCAAGAAAAAACTGTCAATTTTCGGATTAAGCGGATTATGCACTTACCTTTCGAACCCTGGAACTCAGTGTGGGTGGTCGGATGGTCCCCTGAAATTGCTTTACCGAAAGGGATTAAACACAGCTCTTCCAACGAGCTGGCTTGCAGAGATTATAATCTGACTCTGGAACAGTTTATTTAGTTCTCTTTCCATATTGACAATCTTCTCCGTGCTCGCAAATCCATTGATGGATGCAATTTCCACGGTGAAGCTAGATTTGAAGTTTCTTCCTTAGAGCCCATGTAAATCGGACAGGCTCATCTTTCTTCTGAGGAGAAACAGAAACGGAGATGACTGGGTTTGTCTATATTGCAGATTATCTGGCCACCTCCTCGCTTCGTGCCCTACTCGACTAGCCCCCAGCTCCCGAGAGGCTAAAGTAAGTACAGGATTTCATTTACCACTTGAAAAAAGACAATTGACTCTACTCACCACACTTACTGGGTACGGGAGTGAGGTCACTATTGAAGCTTTGACTCGGGTGCTGCTGGTAATCTTACTGATGAGGATTTAGTGGCGCGACTAAAAATTCCTACTCATCCCTGTGTTCCCTCTGTTTATGTTTCAGCATTAGATGGATGACCACTTAGCTCAGGAATGATTGATCGTTTTACCTCTCCCATAAAAACTCAAGTTGGTGCCATTCATGTTGAGAACTGTGTTTGTCTGGTCACTCGAACTCCACTCAACCCTTTAGTTTTGGGATATCCGTGGTTGGTGGTTCACAACCCTGAAATCTCTAGGAAGCAGGGACAGATAGTAAAGTGGAGTTCCCATTATCTTTGCTCCAGTATTCAGGCACCAGATGTAATTCACAGAGCTGAATTATGAATCCGAGTTGTTCCTTCACATTCCCTCAAAATATGATGACCTTAAGGAAGCCTTTAGTAAAGTTTGCACCACTCAATTACCTCCTCACAGAATATATGACTATGCCATTGACCTCTTACCAGGTACTGCACCTCCTATGTCCAAGATATACTCATTATCACTACCTGAAACCCAGGACATAAAAAATTACATCGACGAGGCTCTGAGGCAGGGTTTTATTCGTTCCTTTACATCTCCAGCATCGGCTGGGTTCTTTTTTGTGGAGAAGAAAGATGCAGTCTCAGACTTTGCATTAATTACCGGGGTCTTAACAACATCACAATAAAGTATCCCTATCCTCTACCATTGGTGCCCACAACCCTAGAACAGTTGCGAGGAGCCTTGTTTTTCACGAAGTTGGAGTTACGTAATGCCTATAATTTGATTTGAATTCGAGAGGGAGATGAGTGGAATACAGCTTTCAATACACATTGTGGGCACTACGAATATCAAGTAATGCCTTTCGGCCTGTCCAACTCACCATCTGTTTTTTCAGGCTTTCATGAATGACATCTTCAGAGACATGATTGGACAGTTCATCATTGTGTATATTGACAACATCTTAATCTACTCACCTATTCTCGAAACCCATATCATTCCAGAACTGGCCGACACCTAGAACTATTAAAGAACTACAGGTTCCTGGGTTTTGCAAATTTATATTGCAGATTTATTCACAACTTCAGTAGTGTGGCTTCCCCTCTTACCACTCTTCTCCAAGGCAAACCTCACAAACCTCAATGGTCTGACACTGCGCAACTTGCATTTGAGGATTTAAAGCACCAATTCTTCTCAGCACCCATTCTTAAACAACCTAATCCAGAGTTACCATTCATTGTGGAGGTGGATGCATCAGAGAGTGGAATTGGCGCCATCCTGTCCCAACACCAAGAACCTGCTCACAAACTCTTCCCTTGTGCATTCTTTTCTCACAGACTGACTCCCTCTGAATGCAATTATGATGTGGGAAATCATGAGTGACTCGCTATTAAGGCAGCCTATGAGGAATGGAGACACTGGCTTGAGGGCGCTAGACATCTTTTTCTGGTGTTAACAGATCACCGAAATCTCGAGTATATTCTGAGCTCTAAGAGACTGAACTCATGTCAACAACAATGGGCTTTATTCTTTTCATATTTCAACTTCAATCTTTCCTTCAGGCCTGGCTCCAGGAACATCAAGGCGGATGCTCTGGCTCGCCTTCACGGCTGTTCACGGAAGAGTTCTCCGGACAAACCCATCATTCCATCCTCCATAATCCTAGCTCCCATAATGTGGAAATTCATGAATGAAATCCAACGAGCTCAGACTTCCAAACCTCCTCCTGAGGAATGCCCCAAGAATAAGGTGTAGGTTCTCCAGGAATTACAGGGCCAGCTAATTCAATGGATCCATTCCACACCCAGCTTGCGTCACCCGGCCATTCATCGAACCACAAAGTTGGTACGTAAACGATTTTGGTGGCCGTCCTTATCCTCTGATGTTGCCAGTTATGTCGCATGTTGTTCAGTCTGTGCCCAGACCAAGGACTCCCAATTACCTCCTGGTGAACTCAACCCCTCACTGACCTGGCATACCTGAGGAAATCGTTTCAGAGTGAGGACCCTAATTTGTATCCAGAGTGTTGAAAGAATTCTGCAGCCAGCTCGAAATTAATGTGTGCCTTACCTCAGGTTACCATCCTCAATCCAATGGGCAGGCAGAACAGCTTAACCAGGAGGTGGGGAGATTTATACATACCTATTGCCATAACAACCAACACGAGTGGAGCCGTTACTAACCGTGAGCTGAGTATGCACAAAACTCTTTGATCAACTCTTCTACTAGGATGACTCCGTTCCATTGCATTCTGTGGTATCAGCCGCCTCTGTTTCCATGGTCTGGTGAGCATTGAGACGTTCCTTCTGTCGACGACTGGATGAACAAAAGTGAACTCAACCCTTATTAATATTATATAATCTTATTATCAGATTAGTCCAAACTGAACCTTCATGGATCTAATGGCAGAGTATTTGTGTGGAGAAAAGCAGGGGAAGAATTCCAGCCACACTGCACTAAGGGTACTGTAAAGCACAAATGTGGAAACATCAGAGTCTGGAGCTGTTTCTCTCACAGTGGTGTCAGTGAGGAATCATGTACTTTGAAGTGTACAGTCAAATTCTGAATGAAAACTTGCAGAAATCAGTGAAGAAATCATTTAAGACACAGAAGTGGCTCTTTCAACAGGATGTAGATGGTTGGTTGTAAAGAAAGAACACAGGATACCAAAATATATTTTGGGGGATTTATTCTGACATCTATTGAAAAAAGAGAGAAAAAAAAAAAGAAAAAAAGAATAAAATGGAAAACGGAAATGAAATACAAAAGTGAAATAAGGTAAAATGAAATACGATAGAGGCTATTGTCAAAAGAAAATACAAACAGGGCATTAGCCCACCCACATGCCTCAACACATACTTAATACATGATTATATAATTCATAGCATTTTATGCATTTAACACATGCTTAAATCACTCAAAGCATTTTATGCATTTTTAACCAGGCTTTAAGGACATGTATAACAGTTTAAAACACTAGAATTCTCATTACACATATTACACTCATTCACTGAACTGGAAAACACTCTGGGCTTTAAATCATTAAATAAGATATGATTAATACTAAATTTACATACCCAGATACCCATATGCATCTTTCAAAAATAACCTATAACAAACACTTAATTTTAACATACGACTCTTCTGAACACATATTTAATGCAATTTATGAGCATTTTGTGTAAAATTTTATATTTACCCAAAGAATTATCAACCGATGAACAAAGCCAGGAGCTCTATTGCTCAATGTGCTCAAGTTTCTAACAGGAGAGAGTGCCTGAAAGACTCCAGTTCTTAAAGGGGCCACGTCCAATTTATGACTGGAGTTAAATAAAATGAATTACATAAATTACATTTCTCCACTTGGCTACAAGGATAATGATACAAAGCATACCAGTAGCATATTGAAAGAATACTTTGAAAAAAAGAAAATTAAGGTCCTAGAATGGCCCTCCCAGAGCCCTGGCCTAATCTGTATTTCATTCAATGGAGAAGAATGTCAGATCGTCGATGTTCTAATGTGGATGAACTGAAAGCTTTGTTAACTGAAACCTGGAGGAAACTTTCACCACAGCTTTTCCAGAAACTTGTTGATTCTATGCCCAGATGTTGTCAAGTTCTGTGAACGAAAGTAAAATCTAAAATGCTTAAACTTGTAATCTTTAACGAAGCCATTATCAAGTGTCCAAATAATTTTTTAGTCTTAATTTTTAACCATATATCTGTTATTTTTTATAATTTAAAACATAACAAGCTTCTCTTTGTTAAATTTTCTGCTTGAAAAGTGTGCTTACGCTATCTTTATTATAAATGCAAACTGGTTTGATGTCTTGTTCTCATATGCAAAGGAGTTCATGCATTAATAAGATTATCTTAAGCATCCAAATACTTTTTTTGGGGCCACTCTGTGTGTGTGTGTGTGTGTGTGTGTATATATATATATATATATATATATATATATATAATTGACAACATTTATTAAAAGCAATAGACAATGAAGATTTTCTAAGTAACTTTGATGTTAAAGCAGAGTAAAGCAACAACCTGTTTAATCACAATTTTCAATAATCAGAATAAGGACTTGATCAAATTAAGATTTTTACATGACATAAGCAAACCTCTTCACTTCTGTTTACATGCAATTTTCCATTAATCCACTTATTTGCTAAAAAATAAAAAAATAAAAATAAAACATGGGAAATGCCTACTTCTTTAATTTTTATATTTACTAATGTGAAACTTGAAACTTCATATTGGTCAACAAGCATCAAGTTACAGTAAACACAAACACTATACTGCCAGTGCTGACAGACCCAAGTTAAAAGTTCAGCTAATAATAACAACAGCATAACAGGTCTGGCTTATCTCCAACTTGCATGTGCCACTCTCACCATCATGTTTCTCTGGTCTCCGTAATTTTTTTCTGTAATGCGCTTAAAAATGGTTTCCATTTCTGTATTTCTGATCATCAATATATGACGTGTTATATTCAAGTTGCACAAAGTTGTCAACATCAAATCTTCTTGAACAGCATGTTTTCAAATCTGTGCATGAGCATATTACCTGTCGTCCGTGTGCAGCACTAGCACATGCACACTTTGGTCAGAATGAAAGAAATTAGATAAAAGTTTATCCATACCTGAATAACTGCAGTACTTCACATATCTTACTGTAATTATGGTTACTCCCATTATAAGGATCAGGGCCTGGCCAAATTAATCTGACGGGATACAAGCTGAGAAGTGATCATCTGTGTTTCACGACTGCTAATGGGTCCTTGAATAACGTATAATGTACAAGGAAGGGCAGCTAAGTTTCTGGTGCCCCCCATGGGCAAGATGGTGCCCTCCTTGGGAGATGGTACACATAGACTACATACTATGTGTATAGGGAGTGGTGGTACTGATAAGCATAATCACATTAACACAACTGCAGCATTCTGTTTACATGAGCTACAGTTTAATTGCAGTACTGCCTTTATGGCATTATAATCGTATTATGAGGGTGCATGTAAATGTGGCCAATGTCCTGATTATGTAAGGCTCATGGCTATGTCCTGACAAAAGAATGCTCCTACCTCCAATACCGCCTGCCACCAACTCATGGTTCTGTGCGTAATAAAGCCTATTAGCTACTTAAAAAAGGTGACATTCCCTTCTATATTTTCTTCACAAACTTCCTGTTTCAATAGCAAATATGTCAACACAGGCAAGAAAACTGCACTTGTCAAGTGATTTCATGGAGTATATTTATATAACTAAATATAGTATTGAAGTGCATTTACTCAAGTACTTTACACCCCTGCAAGGCAATATCTCCTGACTCTGAAAACTTTGAAATTGATCACTTTCTCCCCTTCAAGTTGATGTGAGTGCAGAGGGGGAAAAGAGGTAACTCCATCTCAGGACGCTCTCTGGAACCCACCCCAGTGGCACAATGCATGATGGGCTCCACTGTATAAATTCCATTTTCATTACCTCCTGTAATAAATGCAGTGTGAATCCTGGGAGGCTGGGGTGGCAAAAATAAATCTGATACATGAATAAAGGATGTCCCCAGGGAGGATGGGCTCCTCCTTTGTGAAGAAGATTGACTTCTCCAAGATGGGAAACATTAAGCAGAAGCGGAAACAGAAATAGAAACAGCGAGTGAAGAAAAGTCAAAACTCTCTGCTGCATACTCCCCTCCTCAGTTTTCCTTTCAATCTGAGACCTGTAAACATTAACAGCATATTGCATTCACTCTGACAACTTTCATTGAAGGTTTGCACTTCATTAAACATTAGAAGAAAGATAAAAAATAGATGTTGAAACAACGACTTTCCTCTATCCACACAAAATAAGAGAATGTGTTGCCAGGTTTACACTTTCATATAACCCACAAAATGTAACAGTAATTTGAATAAAAGATTTTAGATTTTGTCCTTACTGAAAGCAAAATTCTGCATGAAGCTACAAAAGATGTGTGAAGCAGGATTTAGAGGTTGGAACTACCTAGCGTGTGACACAACAAAATTTGAAACCAATGCACTGTTGAATGGTTGAACAGCCACTAGGACAAGGACAAAGCTCATGGATCAGGATAGTGATACTTGGTTGGTTTTGTCTCCCATGATATTGATTGGTCTTATAAGCTTCCTGGTGTGCTGGAAATCCAACATTAACTTGCTTATGTTCAGCTTCAGCTGGTTCTCCACCTCAAGACAAGGTCCTCCACCAGCTCCCTGTTCTTAGTTCAACTCTCTTTTCAATGTATCCTTCAATGCTAGAAGATTTTTAATGGTATTTGCTGTTTTACTGGAAATCTGTTGTAAGAGGCTGAAAAGAAAAGTAGGCAAAACAGTTCTCTATGGTGTCTTTGTATTGCTCTGCACCAGGTGCTATAAGTCAGAGCGGAGCAGGAGAGGCCTAGCTGAAAGTCCAAGGTACTGTTCTAGAGTGAGGGCACCTCCCCCAGACTCAGAAAAAATGAGAGCAGGTGCTAAGAAACCTTGCAGAGGTCTGGTACCTTCAGTACCTTCAGAGTCCATACCTTACTCAAAAAATGTATGAAAACTTATGTTTAACTTTGTTGAGTTGCGAGTCGTCCAACTGCACCTTATTGGGACCTCCTGGCCGAACTAATAAACAAGGAAACGGTGTAAACTGGAGTCTGTCTGGGTTTATGCTGCAGCACAAGGAGCAGTTTATACAAGATTCTCATACTAGATCATAGAGTGGGTAGTTTGTTGCTTAGGGAGGATAATACAGGATCTTTGTCTGAGTCTGAGCCAGTTTATTCAAGACGGGATGCTGAGTTGTAATCTCCCAGTTTGAGTCCAGGTAAGAGGTAACATTCTGGTTCGAGTACGGATCATGAGGTACCTGGGTCAGATCTAGGATTTCTACAACAGTGGGTAATACACTCAAATGTAAAATGTATTTGCCTGTTACTTTGCTTACTCTTAACATTTTATGCAGGGTATAAGCAATTATAGGGACTTTTGTAATTAATACAGTTGATTTTGTAGCCACTATCATATTCATTCAAAGACTTAAATGAATCCTTAAAACTTTTCCAGAATTATGTTTTCGGTGGTACACAGATAAACACCACTTGAGCAACATTTCTCTTATGAGACTGGGCTGCTTTGGGAACTGCAGTCTCCACATTACAGTGAATGTAGTCCGTAAAAAAAGCACTTGTATGACTCACGAAACGTCAGTCTCTTTAGCCTCCTTTGTCCACCTCCTTACAGTTCTGAAGCTCACAGAATGCTGAAAAAAAATTTATCTCTGAGGATGGAATCCTCCAACCTGTGGTCTGCCAGAATTGTATCAGAATTATTTGCCTCTGGACACTGGTATTTAACAGTCCTTTTGTGTTTTGCTGTACTGTGCAAATTTTTGGCTGTATCCGAACCCATAGCTGCTGCCTTGCTGCCTTGCTGCCTCACTGCCCTGTCATTCAATGGCTTAACAGGCAGTGTTTTGCATATTAAGTTGCCGTCTGATGTAATATACAGTTTTGCTCAAAAGTTTGCATACCCTTGGAGAATTGGTAATATATGTACCATTTTTAAAGAAAACATGAGTGAGCAGGCAAAACACATTTCTTTTATTTCTTATGGGATTCATATTCAACTGTACGTTATAACAGAATGGAACAATCATAAAACAAAACATGGCAACAAAGATGACCCCTATTCAAAAGTCTGCATACCCTTAGTCCTTAATACTGTGTATCACCCCCTTTAGCATCAATGACAGTGTGCAGTCTTTTGTAATAGTTGTCTATGAGGCCCAAAATTCTTGCAGGTGGTATAGCTGCCCATTCGTCTTGGCAAAATGCCTCCAGGTCATGCAAAGTCTTTGGTCGTCTTGCATGAACCCCATGTTTGAGATCTCCCCAGAGTGGCTTGATGATATTAAGGTCAGGAGACTGTGATGGCCACTCCAGAACCTTCAACTTTTTCTGCTGTAACCACTGGAGGGTCAACTTAGCCTTGTGCTTAGGGTCATTGTCGTGCTGGAAAGTCCAAGAGCTTCCCATGCGCAGCTTTTGTGCAGAAGAATGCAAATTGTCTGCCAGTATTTTCATTCATCTTGCCATCAATATTCACAAGATTCCCCATGCCTTTAGAACTCACATACCCCCAAAACATCAGTGAGCCGCCACCACCATGCTTCACAGTGGGGATGATATTCTTTTCACTATAGGCCTTGTTGACCCCTCTCCAAACATAGTGCTTATGGTTGTGACCATAAAGCTCTATTTTGGTCTCGTCACTCCAAATTACAGTGTGCCAGAAGCTGTGACGCATGTCAAGGTGTTGTCGGGCATATTGTAACCAGGTTTTTTTGTGGCATTGGTGCAGTAAAGGCTTCTTTCTGGCAACTCGACCATGCAGCTCATTTTTGTTCAAGTATCTTCGTATTGTGCTCCTTGAAACAACCACACCATCTTTTTCCAGAGCAGCCTGTATTTCTCCTGAGGTTACCTGTGGGTTATTCTTTGTATCCCGAACAATTCTTCTGGCAGTTGTGGCTGAAATCTTTCTTGGTCTACCTGACCTTGACTTGGTATCAAGAGATCCCCGAATTTTCCACTTCTTAATAAGTGACTGAACACTACTGACTGGAATTTTCAAGGCTTTTGATATCTTTTTATATCCTTTTCCATCTTTATAAAGTTCCATTACCTTGTTACACAGGTCTTTTGACAGTTCTTTTCTGCTCCCCATGGCTCAGTATCTAGCCGGCTCAGTGCATCCACGTGAGAGCTAACAAACTCATTGACTATTTATACACAGATACTAATTGCAATTTTAAAAGCCACAGGTGTGGGAAGAAGACAGACATACTTTGAGTCGGGGGACAAAGAAGGAAACCTCTTTCCAGATACATTCACCATTCCTTTACAGAAGTCTTCTGGAGGCAATATATTGACTTCTGCCACAGATCTTAATAAGGCCTTTAAAGAATTCTATTTCAGTCTTTATAGCTCCACATCCATGTCTACTGATAAGGATATTAGCAACTTCGTAGAGACATTAGAACTTCCAAATTGACTAGTGACCAAAAAGACATTCTTGATTCAACCTTAAACCTTAAAGCCTTGCCAAAAGGTTACAAAATAATTTTTTAGATCTTATGTCACAGAACTGGCTCCATTTATGTTAGAAGTTTACACAGAGTCATTAAAGAAAGGTGAACTACTGCCAACCATGTTGCAAGCCCTGATCAGTCTCATTCTTAAAAAAGATAAAGACCCAAATGAATGTAAGAGTTATTAGCCAATTAACTTGATCCAGTTAGATGTAAAACAATATTGGCTAAAATTCTGGCTAATCGAATAAGCAGAGTAATAACATCTATTATACATATAGATCAAGTGGGGTTTATTTGTGGTCATAGTTCTTCTGATAATATTAGACGTTTTATAAATATTATGTGGTCAGTAGCGAATGATCAGTCCCCGTTCGCTGCCATCTTACTTGACGCTGAAAAGGCTTTTGATATGGTTGAATGGGATTATTTTATTAATTTTGGAAATGTATGGGTTCGGGAGTACATTTATTGGTTGGATTAAGTTACTTTATAGACACCCTGTAGCAGCAGTACAAACAAATGGATTAATTTCAGATTATTTTACTCTGAATAGGGGCACCCGGCAGGGTTGTCCACTTTCCCCATTATTGTTCTGTCTTGCCCTGGAACCATTAGCAGCCGCGATAAGAAAAGAAGATGATTTTCCAGGGGTGATTGCGGGAGGTGTGGTGCATAAGCTTTTGCTTTATGCAGTTGATATTTTATTATTTGTCTCTGACCCTACTAGATCTATGCCTTGCCTCCACAGAATTATTAATTCCTTCTCCAAGTTCTCAGGATACAAAGTCAATTGGTCTAAATCCAAAGCTTTGGCTCTGACAGCATACTGTCCAGTAGTGGCTTTCCAGCTGGGCACTTTCCAGTGGCCCAAACAGGGCATTAAATATTTAGGTATTTTATTTCCACCAAGTTTGTCTGACTTAGAGTTAATTTTGACCCTCTAATAAAAACATTTTCGAGCAATGTGGACAGGTGAGTTCACTACATTTATTGATGTTTGGGAAGGTCAACGTAATTAAAATGAATTGTATTCCAAAATTCAACTATCTGCTACAGTCACTCCCTATAGATGTCCCCCTCTCTTATTTTAAGCAATTTGAAAGTATAGTAAAGTCCTTCATTTGGAATGGTAAGCATCCCAGATTGCACTTCAACAAATTACATAGGCCGACTGACAAAGGTGAACTAGGCCTACCCAAGATTTTGTGTTATTATTATGCTTTCAGTCTCAGACATTTAGCTCATTGGTCGCTTCCACCTGAGAGAGCACCTCCTTGGTTTTGTATTGAACAAGAAGTTATTGCCCGTATTTCGCCATTGCAGGGCCTGTCTATCAAATTAACTGGTGAAATTAACTTACACCCAGTCATCTCGCATTTGAACTCGGTATGGACAAAAGTGTCCAGAATGTTTAATTCGGACATTTATTTGAATGCTGCTTCGAGCATATGGTTGAACCCAAAATTATGTATTGATAAGTCCCCCTTCTGCTGGTCAGAGTGGATTGTCAGGGGGGTTGCTGCACTCGTGATCTATATGAGAACGGAGTGTTGAGATCCTTTGATAATTTGACTCAACATTTTGGAATTCCCAGATCTCAGTTTTTTAGGTATTTACAGTTGCGCCACCTACTACTATTTGTGGGAGTAGCGTACACCCCTCTAGAGCGGCAGATACTTTTGGAGAGGTGATTGCTGCTTTTTGTAAAGGCATGAGGCATCAGTGTACTACACTTTGATAATTCAGAGTTTGGGGGATGGAGCTTTAACTTCTATTAAGAGATTATGGGAGAAAGATTTTAATTTAGTGTTGGAGGATGGGATGTGGGCTGGGATTCTTAAAAACATCAAGTCTGCATCTAGGGATGCAAGGGTGTGCCTTATGCAATTTAAGATTTTGCATCGATTTTATTGGACCCCCTCTAGAATGTATAGGCTTGGTCTTAAAGACACACCCACCTGCTGGAGATGCCAATCGGAAGATGGGGACACATCCCATGTTTTTTGGGGATGTGTTAGGATACAAGAGTTTTGGATGAAAGTACAGAGGTTCGTATGCAAAGTGGTCAACACACGGTTTTTGTTTTGCCGCAGATTGTGTGTTTTGGGGGATGGAGCAGCCTGCATGTGGGTGATAAATACGTGGAGAGTTGGGTCCTGACAGGCATGATGTTTGGCAGGTGGTTAATTCTCAAGGGATGGAAGTCGTCTGATGCTCCCTCGTTTCATGAGTGGTACGTTGAGCTGGGTAGGGTGGCAGCGTTTGAGGAGATGGTGTACAGAAGTCTGGATAACATGGATATTTTCATTAGGAAGTGGGGCATTATCTGGCCTTTTTGGAGGGTTCTCGGGGAGGGGAAGTGGAGAGGAATTTGAGTTTTTTTATTTTTTTATTTCTATGTCTAAATATTTCCTGTTTAATTGTCTACTGTGTGTCTTTGTCAGTTGACTTCCGATCACTAAAATCAAAATGGGACCAAGCGATGATCCCAATGCCTACCTCAATCTTTTTGAGAAAACTGTCGAGGTGTGTAAGTGGCCTCCCGACCAGTGGGCGGCCAGCCTGTTACCGCTACTCTCCAGAGAAGCACAACTAGTGGCCCAACTACTTCCTGCCACCAGCCTCCTCAAATACAAAGACCTGAAGAAGGCCATCGTGCAACAGGTTGCCCGTAGTCCTGAACAGAACCGACAGCGCTTCAGATTCCTGAAATTTGGAAGGCACGGCTGCCTGTTTGCTTTTGCACAACAGCTCCGGGATCCCTGTCGGAAATGGTTGCTGGCTGGGGGAACCCGTGGTGCTGTGGAGATCATGACCTGATGACACTGGAGCAATTCATCTCCCAGTTCCCTCGGGGGATGTGCCAAGTGCCATCGCCCAGCATCGTTGGAGGAGGCCGTCCAGCTGGCAGAGGACTACATGATGGCATTTCCGGGAGGCAGTGAAATAGAGACCCTTTCTTCTCTCTCACCCCTGCATCTCAACCCCACCCCTCTCGCCCCTCCCCATTCCGTCCTGTTCCGGCTCCCCGGAGGTGGGTAGGAACCCCACCCATACACCTTCCCCGATCTAGGGGGTCCTCCCTTTGTCTGTGTCCCCCAGTCCTGTTGTATCTCTGCGCTCTCCTCCCCAGGTTGACAGAACCGCCCCCATGAGTGTGGTAAGGAAGCCTGGGCCGGTCTGTTGGGGATGCGGTGAAGCTGGGCACTTCCAGGATCAGTGCTCAACGATGGAGGTGGTCCGGATCCCTGACCCTCCACAGGCCGCCCTCGATCAGGCAGGGGTGTATCATACACCGATGAGTCTAAAAGGGGATACATATTAAGCTTTTGTGGATTCAGGTTGTTCTAAAACCTCTATCCACCAATGCTTGGTGCAAAATGGGGCATTGGGCACAGGTAAACGGGTGAGGGTACGGTGTGTGCATGGGGATATTCACATGTATCCGGTGGTTACAATTGAGATACTATTCAGGGGGAAAAAGTATAGAGTAGAGGCCGTGGTTAATTCCCGCGTCACCCATCCACTGATTCTTGAAATGAATTGGCCTGATTTGAAGAATTAATTAAAGGAAATATGTGTGGATGTGTCCTGCAAAATGTTGTCTCGGTGTGTGACTTGCGATGCTATGGCTGGAGAGTCGGTGCCAGGGCCGTGTATGTCTGCTCCACGTCCAGATGATGCAAGAGAGGGAGTTCCCATCCTCAGGGGGTTCCCTGAGAGGGATTTCCCTCTAGAGCAGTCACATGACAAGTCCCTCAAACACACATTTGACCAAGTGAGAGTAATTGATTGTCAACAGCTCCAGCCTAACCCCACACTCACATACCCATATTTTTCAGTTATCAAAGATAGGTTGTATTGAGGACACTCAAACAAAAGAAAATCCAACCCAAATATTAGTACCAAAGAGCTGTCAGGAAACCCTCTTCCAGGCAGCTCACCATAATCCAATGGCTGGCCATCTAGGTTATGAGAAAATGATCAACCGAATAATAGGCCATTTTTTTTGGCAGGGCATTCACTGGGACGTTCGCCAGTTGGTGAATCCAACGGCCACCCCAAAAGTGCCATTGCACCCTCTAATGCTAATCATGGTCCCCTTTGAAAGGATTGGCATGGACCTTGTCGGGCCATTAGAACGAACATGCAGGCATCGCTTTGTATTAGTTCTGGTGGACTATGCAATGTGATATCTGGAAGCAGTGCCCCAGTGCAACATCTCAGTATGTAGTGTTGCGGAGGCACTCTTCAGAATGACCTCCCAAGTGGGGATTCCAAAAGAAATCCTCACTGATCAAGGCACTACATTTATGTCACGAACACTACGCAAACTGTACGAATGATTAGGGATTAAACCGATTCGCACCAGTGTTTACCACTCAAAAATGGATGGGTTGGTGGAACGATTTAATCGCACCCTGAAAAATATGATTCATAAGTTTGTACACGAGGATGCTAGAAATTGTGCCAAATGGCTGGAACCCCTATTATTTGTAGTCAGGGAGGTCCCTCAAGCCTCAATGGGGTTTTCCCCCTTCAAGCTCCTGTATGGATGCCGGCCCCGCGGGGTGCTTAACGTCATACGGGAGAGTGGGAGGAAGGACCTTCCCAGAGCAAAAATGAAATTCAGTACGTCCTTGATCTTCGAGCAAAGCTACACACACTGGGTCAGTTGTCACAACAGAATTTGCTCCAAGCTCAAGAGACACAAAGCCGGCTCTATAATAGGTGTGCCCAGATACGGGAATTTGTCCAGGAGACAAAGTACTTTTATTAATCCCCACCTCAAGCTCGAAATTACTCACCAAGTGGCAAGGACCCTTTGAGATTACACGGTGAGTTGGGGACCTCAATTATGAAGTTAAACGAACGGATAGAGGCGGGGCGCTTCAAATTTACCACCTCAACCTCCTTATATTATAGAGAGAGGCAGTCCCCGTGTCCATGACGACGGTTGTTCCAGAGAGGGCAGAGCTCGGGCCAGAGGTGAATTTCAAAGTCGATCCCTTCACCCCGGTCCCTTGTGGAGACCACCTCTCAACGTCCCAGCTCACAGAGGTGGCCAAGTTGCAAAAAGAGTTTGCGGACATGTTCTCTCCTCTTCCCGGTTGTTCTAACCTCATACAGCACCATATTGAGACCCCACCGGGAGTGGTTGTGCATAGTCGGCCATACCGCATAACCGAGCACAAGGAAAAGGTGATTCGGGACGAATTAGAAGCAATGCTCGAAATGGAGTTAATAGAAGAATCGCACAGCGATTGGGCGAGCCTGGTTGTTCTTGTACCTAAGAGTGACGGGTCAGGCCGGTTCTGTGTTGATTACCAGAAAGTCAATGCGGTGTCTAAATTTGATGCGTACCCAATGCCCTGAATTGACTGCTGAACTGCTTGATCGGTTGGGTGAGGCTCAATTTTATTCGACATTGGATTTAACTAAGGGATATTGGCAGATCCCCTTAACAGACTTTTCCACACCGTTCGGATTACACCAATTTGTCACTCTTCCATTCAGTTTGTTCGGGGCTCCCGCCATGTTCCAGCGCATAATGGATAAGATCCGCCACATGGCGCACATGCCGCTGCCTACCTGGATGACATTATCATATACAGTAATGATTGGCAGAGCATATGCAGCATCTAAGAGCCGTTCGCTGAGGTGGGTGGGACTCACGGCAAACCCGAAAAAGTGCGCAATTGGGCGGGTGGAAGTACGGTATCTGGGCTTCCACTTGGGACATGGGCAGGTACGACCCCAAATTGATAAAACCGCAGCGATAGCGGCCTGCCCACGTCCCAAGTCCAAAAAGGAGGTGAGACAGTTTATGGGGTTGGCTGGCTGTTACAGAAGGTTTGTGCTTAATTTTTCTGATGTCACCAGACCATTGACTGATATCACTAAAAAGAGGGTGCCAGATCCGGTCCAGTGGACGGAGGCGTGCCAGCAGGCTTTCATGAGAATGAAATCTGCACTCTGTGGCGGGCCGCTCCTACATGCTCCTAACTTCTCTCTCCCCTTCATTTTACAGACAGATGCATCAGAGAGGGGGTTGGGGGCCGTGCTCTCGCAGGAGGTGGAGGGGGAGGAGTGACCGGTGCGCTGTCTGACACGAGGTGTCAGAGTGGCAGAGAGAGACCAGAGAAAGACTGTTCCTGTGTGTGCGACAAGAATTATTGACTCGTTTGTGTGTGATTACTTGGCCACTGAGTGCCCTTTTTGTTTGTTTTGTGAACGACGCTGAAGAGTGTGGCAGCGGGGGCGTGGTCAAGCATCTCTCCGGAGAGAAAGAAAGCGGTAAGGGCGCTTACACCTGAGCTAAATTATGTCTAACTCCTGTCTCTAATTTCAGTAAGCACGGGGAGAGCGGATAAATAGAGCCACACTGCAAGTAGAAAGGAGAGAGAGTCTGGGCACCACAGAGCCGAACAGGAAGCAAGAGTTTTGTGATGATGAGAGTTTTATTTTAATGAAGCGGTGTGTGATTTAAGTTCAATATTGCAAAGAGAAAAAATAAATCCTTACCTGAACCAGGAAAGCTGCTTCTCGCCTCCTCCTTTCCACTGAACCCCCTTACAAAGAGTAATAAAAATACTCACATTGACAGTTCGCTGCCTCCTGACTCCTTCATTACCCAGATTGCGAACGTCTTAAACTGTATATACTGGAAGCACTCGTAAAAACATAGTTTGAAGCATAGGCTATAATATTGTGCTTGGTGTCAGATTTTTAAATCACACATCTGATACAGTATAGCAGAATCTCTACCACTACACAGTAGGCCTATGTACAATCATACTGCCCGGCCCTGTTCACCACACAAATTCAACCTGTAGTCTTCCTGAGGATAAATGTGACCTCAGCCAAACAGTGTATGTGTATGTAAGTGTATGCTCATATTTCTTGTTCATTTCTCCTTGTATAGACACTTGCTACCTACTTATTTATTTATTTCAATTTCTCTTTTTTTTCCCATGCCATAATAACCTCCATAATCCACTCTGTTGTTTCTAATTTATTATTCCTCATCGATTTTCATCAAGGCTTTCACAACCCCCCATGAATCACCCCGAGCCCTTCCACTCACACACACATGCCGAGAATGTTACAGTGCTCAATCGATTTACTGCCCTGAGCATTGCAAGGAATTGGCTCTCGCTGTTTTCACCCATACAGTAACACAATCCATCACTAGCTCTTAATTCTACGCACACCATGTGAAAAAAAACAATTTAAAATCTCTTAGATGAATCTGGGGATGGTGATTTCATAAATGCTACACTTGAATCTGTGTTTACATACACCAACTTTATCCGAGAACCCTAACAAAAATTGAGAGTTTACGGCAAACTTGTGGCAAATTGTTCATTGTTGCCAAAGGTTTGCCGGAGGTTCACCACTGCCGTTGAAGATCTGCAAACTTCTGGCAAACATTTGCGGCGAATCACAAGCTCATTTGCATGTGAAAATAATTAGCGGCAAATTTGCAACAAGTTTGCGGCTAGTTTAAATTTTTTGTAAGGGAAAATGCCACGAAGTGGAAACTCTTTGGAAAGTTAAGACTGGATTTTTTTTTTTTTTTTCCAATTTGTTTATTCAAAGTAAGAGTAAAAAGCAAGATGCTGCTGTTCAACAAACATAACTTTGTAACATTTCAGTTTTCATTATTTGCACTGATAATCATACTTCAGCTGCTCCTTGACCTTCAACAGTAAGTTAAACTTGAAAATTGAAAAATGAAAGTGAAATTTTAAATGTATGCAATGTGTTTCCTTTAGCTTTAGCGCATTTAGCACCAATCTCAGTCCAGCACTTATATCTGAAAAAATTTACATAGTCATACATCATGGGCTAATGGTAAAGCATTCAACTCACATTTGTTGGATGCATGCTTTTTGAGGAATAGTTCAAAAAGCATGCTGAATACCTCAACAACCCAAAATGGATGCAGTGTCTTTCTAAAAATGTGCTCAGCTAAGGTCCTCACAAAAGCTAGTGCACAATGCCATTATTGCTGTTATCAGTGGAACAGCAATGACAGATCTCCAGGCAAATAATCAGTCTGCATGTTAATATATTTCTCACAGCCACTCAGCAAGCACACGATGAGCTATCGATATTTACTGCGAGCCGTTAGATGGATACATTCGGAATGGCCGGCGGCGGAGAGACTCGAGCATCTGCGCACGAGTCACGCTCAGTGGATTAGCGACTGCCTTAACTCTGATGGAGTTGACTGTGTCAACAAGGCAAGTGCCTTGTAAGGCGGTGACTAAATCAATGCACTCTCACTTGCAGGGACGCTTTAGAGGTTATGCAAATGAACAAGGCTTCGAATGAACACGGCTGCGATGTGACATTTTGAAAGCCCAGGATGGATAACCCCCATTAGCAGAGGCTTTGTCACATCTTAAAAGGTACTTTCCCTTCCCATGATGGAAGTTTACTTTACAACGTTTTTTCTTCAATGATTTATAGAAGACGAGGTGGGAAAGGTTGTGAATAAAACAAATGGAGTTATCCTTTCTTGGCAGGCATCTCAGGAACAAGGGTGATACTGTATGGCAGTCAGACTTTATGCTTTAAAAGAGCATATTTGCTTTACTGACAAGAACACAGTGGTTGTCTGTGAAAGTGGATCTGAAAGATGACAAATGTAAACATAGGATAGAAATAATATCTCATGTTTAATGCAACTTAAAATAATACACTTTTTTTTTCTCTATGTTAATTACTGTGGAGTAACACCTGATTCCCAAAGCAGCATGTAGATCACTTGTTATTAAGTTGAACTTATGTGCAATGTTATGGGAGCTGTCAAGTCTAAGGTGGTAACACCAAGACCTTTGCCAAAGTCCAACATCTGTTTCAGCCGAGATGGGATATTTGTTAACCAATAAAACTCATGAATTTTTATGTACATTACAGTATATAAAATAGTTAATATGAGCATAACTACTGTACATTCATATTAGTTAAAGAATGTTTAACATTTTATGTATTTGTTTATTTAAGTCTTTTCCATTTTACTAGTAATAAAAAGAACATTTAATTAAACCCTATTAATTCTAATAGAAATATAACATGGTAGCTTGATCATACAGTATAACCTTGAAAAATTCACAGTATGCCGACCTCTGCAGTCTCCACTACACCACTGAGCATAGTGCTAGCAAAGTCAGGTCATGGGTTTGATTCTCAGGGAATGCAGTGTCTGCCAAATTTATGAATGTAATGTAATGTCTATTTAATATAATTTTTATAATTATTTCATATGATTGATTTACCTTTTAATTTGCAGAGACTGCATAGATTCGTTCTACAGGTAACTTTTACCAAAACCTTTTTTTAAGATATAGTGTACATTGGCTTCGCAATAATTAAAATGCATTAATTCTGCTTATCCTGTGTCCTTTAGAAAGTCCTTTAGTTTGTCCTTGAACAAACTGTTAAGGCAAGCAGACAGTCAATTTAAGTTGCATTAAAAGGACTTATGAATGACCTACAGCTTAAATAACGATGGTTTTGGGAAACATGTCGTGGAAATTAGAAATGTTTACGTGCGAATAATATTCCATTAATGCTTCTGGAAACCAGGACCAGTTCCAGAACCATTTAACAAATATTGAACTATTCTTAACAAAAAGAAAAGAGTATTAATTGTTTCAGAGCAAGGGTCTTCAACAGTCGGTACCGCAGGGGTCCGCAAATTATTGTTTGATCTACCATTGGCATTTGTAATAAATCACTCACTCGCACATGAGCAAGCGACAGCGAGAGAGAGGAGTATGAATTTTAGTCTATCGACATTTTGAAATCCTTTGCAGCTGCATGCCAAATCCTAAAGTGTGACTAAACAGCATTAGTCAGCAGAAGCACACAGTCCAGACAAACCCTTCACATGACCACTGCTCATCATGAGCCCCTCAATGCACGACACACATCAGGTTTAGCAGCGCTGCAGTGTAGGGTCGCGTGAGTAAACGCATCTGCATGCCGCTGGCTTTCAGAACAATAGCTTACTTGCCTGGTGTAAATATATAGTTACCGCTGAGATTATCAAGCTGGCATACACGGTCCTTAATTTTCCACACACACAAGACAGTGACTCTCAAATCAACATAAATTCAAGGTGCACTCAGTCATTGTTTTCCTCATTACAAATTTTTACTGAATGAAATGAACAGTAATTTTGAAATATATGTATAAAATCGATCACTCACATGAGATGAAGACTTCATTTTAGTAACCTTATAAAAGTTGTTTTATTCTGCATGGACAGGGTCTGTCTGTTTTTCTGTCTGTCAGTTTGTCTGTAGGCTAATTTATACTTACCGGGCGAACAGGCTTCACTTAGTTCGCCTACAAATCATGACAAAATGCAGTGACGTTTTTGTTCTGTTTTTGTTCGTTTGGTGAGATTTCTCCTGTTCGCACACATCTATGAAATTCTTGACCCAAGACATCTCGGCTGGTCCTAGAGCGTTGATGATTGGTTAAAACATTTCTTGGGTGTGGTTTGGACGTGACGCTTTTTATTTACAATCGCGTGTGCCAGCTGAGGAGTTGTTACCTAGGTTACTGTCGTTAAAATAGATAACTTTGAAGCCCGTCTCTCAGAGATTGTGTGGAAGTATACTTTTTTACATGATTTGCAACACAAACTCTACAAAGACAGCATGGCCACAACAAATGAGTGTAAAGAGATTTGAGTTTTTAAAAGTGAAAGGGGCCGTAACAAGTTTAATAAAGCAAAGAAGTCGGCGCAGCGCAAAAAGCGGCAGTCCATGGAGAGAAAAACCTGCATTATTCGCTTTACTTTTGTGTGGAACAGTACGTTGCGTTTACAACCTAAACAAACTAATTTTAAAACAACGTTGCACATTGTATAAACGGCTGCTTCGTTTGCCTAGGGTGTTTTAATTTGTCCAGGAGAAAAATGTTCGGCTTCTTCCAAAGTATAAACCTGGCTTTTTCTTTCTTTTTGGAGGAAGTTTGGCACAGGAATTAACAGGGGAAATTAAAAATGTCACTTCATGTAAAAAATGTTGCAGACCCCTGCTGTTGTACATCCCTGCTGAAAAGACCAGCTAAAACCAGCCTAAATGGATTGGCTGGTTTTAGCTGGTCGCCCAGCCTAGCCAGGCTGGTCAGTTAGCTGGTTTCAGAGGGGGTTTGAACACTTTTTAGCTGGTCAGGCTGGGATACCATCTAAGACCACCATGACCAGCTAAGACCAGCCTGACCAGCTAAAAAAAAAGTGTTTAAAACCCCTTAAAACCAGCCTGAACAGCTATGACCAGGCTGGGCGACCAGCTAAAACCAGCTTATGCTGGTTTTGGCTGGTCTTTTCAGCAGGACAGCATTTAATGATTATTTCAATGGTTTTGCAATGTAAACATAATTAAGTATGCACATACAATAATATGGTAGCCTACCATACACGTTTTTATAGGCATAAAACGCAACACTCAATTTTAAACAATATGTAACGGGGGTCCCGGCTCTGTCTCTCTACTCACCAAGGGTCCCTTGGCCTGAAAATGGTTGAAGACCCCTGTTTTAGAGTATTAAGCAGTAAAAGCAACAGAGTTGAAAGGTACATTTGTAACAGCCCTTGTGTTGCAGACTGTTATTTAATTCTCTTTACTAACTAATCTTATTCATAATTATGACTGACAACTCAGAAAAAAACAATCACAAAATGTGCTGTATGGTAATTATTTTTTGTCATATCTCATAAGTGCTTTGACGGCAATGATAATTAGATTAGATTCATATGCATTTATGCATGTTCATTTGCATACTTCCTTAATTACTTGATGGATGATCTGGTTTCTTACAAAGCTAAAATGACATGATTGGTTATGATAGATGGTAAATTCTCAAAATGATCTCTGCTTGTCATGTTTATTCTTTGATTTGGCAGTTTTTTGTGGCGCTTATTTAAGGGTGTGTTCACACTTGTAGTTCGGTTCTCTTGGTCTTCTTGGTCCGGATCAAAAAAGAAAATGATACATTTAGTCCTGGTTCGCTTGGCGTTCACACTAGCATTTTTAACTCCGAACCTAAAGATACGAAACAAAAAGCATCAGGAAAAAGTCACAACCTGATTGGCCAGCTTTTATGACATATATTTTGTGACGGAACATGCCAAACATCCAAAACAATGCTGGCTGCTGGGCGAAATGCGCTCGTTAGATGTATATATGGTGGTATTTTTACCAGCTGAGAACAAACGGAGAGCTAATAAAATGTGTAAAAGAGTCAAAACAGCGCCAGGAATTCCTCCGTTGCACACACAAATGAAGATATGCTGCAAGGACAGCTGACGGTGGTTCCGACGCCTGTACCGAACTGTAATGGGCAACATAGCTCCTATGATGAGAAGAACCAGGTATGCTTGAGATCAGTATTAGGCAAATTACTTCCTGTTTTTGGTCCGTTTAGACGTCTTTGGTCCATGTTGTGTTCATATATCAATCGAACCGCACTACAGTTAGTTTGGAAGGGGACCGAGACCCACTATTCAGGGGGTCTCGGTCCGCTTGTTTGGTGCGCACCAAGGTTCGGATGGCAGCGTTCACACTTGTTCAAATGAACAGCACTAACACAGCAATCGCACCAGAGTTCGTTTTAATTGAATCAAACCTGTCAAGTGTGAACACCCTAAATGAAATTGCTTATCGTGTGCAGTTTTCTGTCCATTGTTGACATATTTCCAATTAAAACAAAGTGTGGGCAGGACATTTCAAAGGGCTATTATTATTTTTTAACAACCAATAGGCTTTTTAGGTACATATTCTAACAATTACACTATCTGAACACACTGTGTCAGCAAGTCAAACCATGACATCTCTAGAGCAGATGAGGGTTAAAGACTCACAAGCACAACACGGATTTGCACCAGGAATATACAGTAGAGCTTTGAAGATGCAGGGAAAATGCTTGATTTTGGCCCAAAGGAAAGATAATATTATATAAAAAAAATACAGGTTAAAGAAGTTTGAATATTATCAAACGTTTATTATTCATCCAAGCACACACACCCAGTCTTTTATTTTTGAAGGGATAGAAGCTCATCACAGGCCACCCAAAGACAAAGACCAAAAGCACAACACCAGAACAGAGGTGACATTAAATGCCCATCTGCAGTTGGCAGCGATTACATGAAATGGGGGATGATTTGGCTAATCCTGCCAGGCCTTTTTTGATAAGAATAATAATGCTTATGGGTCACCATGAGTTCTGACTGAGCAGTAGGTTTTTGGGAACATAAAAAATTTGTGATGTTCCTACAGATCTTAATCACAATTTTTTTAGACTTTGAAGGATCAGACTGCATTTAAGATGGTGTTTGCAGTTCTGTTGAGACATTTGGGTTGGTTGTTCCTATAAGTTGATGTTGTTGGTGAATATAAAAACAAGAATGTAAGCCTAAGATTTTAAAAATAAATTAGACCCCATTTCTTAATACACATTCTTGGTTAGGGGCCTGGGTAGCTCAGCAAGTAAATACGCTGACTACCACACCTGGAGTCGCAAGTTCAAATCCAGGGCGTGCTGAGTGACTCCAGTCAGGCTTCCCAAGCAACCAATTGGCCCGGTTGATAGGGTGGGTAGAGCCACACTGGGTTAACCTCCTCGTGGTCGCTATAATGTAGTTCTCGCTCTCGGTGGGGCGCGTATTGAGTTGTGCATGGATGCCACGGAAAACAGTGTGAGCCTCCACACACGCTAGGTCTCCGTGGTAACACGCTCAATAAGCCACGTGATAAGATGCATGAATTTGACGGTCTCAGACGCTGAGGCAACTGAGATTCATCCTTCGCCACCCGGATTGAGTCACTATGCCACCACAAGGACCTAGAGCGCATTGGGAAATGGGCATGCCATATTGGGGAAAAAAGGGGAGAAAAAAAAGAAAATACACATTCTTGGTTTTATTTGAAAGGAGTCATCAGTGTTATTCCAAACAAAACAAATGTGTCTTTATAATCTTTCATCAAAATGTAAAGACTTGCTCCATCTCTCATAAAACGTTCAATTTCATCTGATATCACCTAAGACAAAACACAGGTAACCAATTAGCTATTTAGGCATTGTAGAGTAGTAAAAAAAGGAGCGA
This sequence comes from Myxocyprinus asiaticus, assembly GCF_019703515.2. Taxonomy (NCBI): domain Eukaryota; kingdom Metazoa; phylum Chordata; class Actinopteri; order Cypriniformes; family Catostomidae; genus Myxocyprinus; species Myxocyprinus asiaticus. Next base: position 43,789,932 of record NC_059358.1, read on the forward strand.
AGCTACTAGTAACTTTGTAACTTTTACAGTAATTTTGCCTAAGCAAAACATTTAGTTCTGCAATCTGAACTGATATCAGAATTAAATAATATAATCCTATTGTTAAATATCTAAAACTATTTTAGATAAAGTAGTTGGCTGCTTTTTTGTTAGTAGCTTATAATGCAGCTAACTACTGTTTTAAAAGTGTAACTTGACTGTAGTTTAACTACTTTATGTAATGAGTAGCTTGTAGATTAGTGCACTGGTAATGTAGACACTTGTTGATACATCTCCAACAAGAGTGTAAAGCAAGGGCATAGATTTGGTTTGAGCATTGGGGTGGGGGTGGGGGGTTGCAGCTTGTAGCATTTACCTATGTTTCCACAAACAATTGTAGAAGACTCCAAATAGCACCAAAATATCTCAAGATTCATCTGAACACCTACTGAATAATAATAATACTGAATTAATTATTCTGCACCAGTGCATTAGCTTTGATGGTGGTGTTGTCTTGTTGTTTGTTTGTGTTTGTCTGCTTCTTCTACCTATGTTCCAGCGATTGTCAATGCCCACATTTTGACCATTTGCACTTGAAAGGGGGGATATGTAGGATCTCATAGGCCGAAGAATCGTTAATTTCCACACTCAGAGGCCACTGGAAATTCCTCAAAAGCCATATACTTAGGGGCCGTTTACACGACAATGTTTTCAACTGAAAACGGAAAACTTTTTATGCATTTTGGCTGTTCGTTTACACGACAACGGCGTTTTGGGGCCTGAAAATGCAAACTTTTGAAAACGGGTTTCAAAGTGCAAGTTTTTGAAAACGATGCCATTATCGTCTCCGTGTAAACATACAAAAACGCAAATTTGTGAAAACGATGACATCATGCGCACGCGTATTACGTGTTAAGTCTATAGGCATGTGCGCGAGTACTTCAAAACAACACGCGAGACATTCAAAACTACAATGGCGGACTACAGGACTGTGTTATAAAGAATCTTCATCATCCATCCAGACAAAATTGCTCGATGCTTTCGCCATCTTCATTGTTTGTATTCACCGCTCTGTGGAAGAATGCTTATGTACGCAAGTGCGTAGTGTTTCTTTACAAAGTGACATTGCCAACTACTGGTCTGGCATGCTTAATACAGCGTGTTTAGTCATTTTTGCACATCCGTGTGAACGTGAAACTTTTCAAAAACGCAAAGGAAAAACTTTTCCGTTTTTTAGTACATCGTTGCCGTGTAAACGTACCCTAAGAGACTGCCAAAATTGCTCCTTAAAGTCTGGCATGACCCAGCTAAATGAGATAAGGATGACCATCAGTGTAACTTAATCATCTTGAGAAACAAGGGCAGATCTGTCCGAACACACACTTGGAAAACCCCCACCACTGGAAAAAACATTCCAAGAGAGAGATAAAGAACCGTCGCCCTGGAAACCCTTGAAAAGTTAAGATACTTTTTATTCTGGACAATAACCAATTTGACACACTTAAAATGAGACATTTCCTGGGGAACACCTGACCATCATATGCTAAAACTCATCCAAGACATAAAGAGCTTGATGACTTGAAGCAGGCTTTCTTTGAAAGGATTGCTTTGTATTATCTTTAGCAGAATAAACTAATGCTCATAACTTCAAATGTACAAATTAATTTTTCAAGTGTATACAAGGGTATCTCAGGACATTTCATCTTAATCTAGGAAATTTGACACAAACGCAGAATGTACTGTAATGTAATTTTATCCTGCACCTAATCTGCCAAAGTGCCTAGAATGCTCATTCAAGGTTTAACCCTCTGGGGTCAACGGACGCGCTGGCGCATCCTGCTGGACTTTTTCCTCACAACAGCGGAAACAACTTAAAATACTCCGTCAATTTTGGGCATACAGATAAGTGTAAGACATCATTAGAAACTATAAAGGGTCTACTTTTATTTGTGTACACTCACAATAACAACAAAACCTTGTGCTTTTGTAAAATAAAGAAAATAAACAGGGTGCGCTTTCAGCTGTCTCTGTCTCCGCGAGCATCTAGAGACAAGGAGTGGTGTAACATGCGCTCTCTTTGGTTCATTAAAGACCAGATGTGCTGCTGCATTCTGGATCATTTGCAGGAGTCTAACTGCACATGCAGGGAGGCCTGCAATGAGAGCATTACAGTAGTTTAGTCTAGTTATGACAAGTGCCTGGACAAGCAGTTGTGTGGCATGTTCAGAGAGGAAGGGTCTTATCTTCCTGATATTGTAGAGTGTAAATCTACATGATCTTTGAGATGTGGTCTGTGAAATTTAGACTGTTGTCGATGGTTACCCCTAGATTTCTGACCGTTTTGTAAGGCATTACTGTAGTTGCACCCTGCTGCACGGTGATGTTGTGTTCAACAGCAGGGTTGGCTGGAAAGACAAGGAGTTTGGTCTTGGCTGGGTTGAGTTGCAGGTGGTGTTCCTTCATCCAGGCCGAGATGTCTGCCAGGCAGGCAGAAATTGGAGCAGTCACTGTGGTGTCATTGGGCTGGAAAGACAAGTAGAGATGCATGTCATCAGCGTAGCAGTGGTAAGAGAAACCATGTGCCTGAATGATGGGTCCCAGTGCTGTTGTGTATATAGAGAAGAGAGGTGGCCCAAGCACTGATCCCTGAGGTACCCCAGTAAGTAGCTGATTTGGCTTGGATACCTCACCTCTCCAGGCTACCTTGAAGGACCTACCTGAGAGATAGGAATTAAGCCAGTCAAGCACAGTTCCTGTGATGCCCAGCAAGGAGAGGGTAGAGAGTAAGATCTGATGGTTGACTGTGTCAAAGGCTGCAGAAAGGTCCAGTAGAATCAGGACAGATGATCTGGATTCAGCTTTCGCCTGTCTCAGCGACTCAGTGACAGACAGCAGGGCAGTCTCGGTGGAGTGTCCACTTTTGAAGCCTGACTGATTGTCATTCAGCAGCTTGTTCTATGAGAGATAGGCAGAGATTTTATTGAAAACTGCCCTTTCAAGTGTTTTTGCCATGAATGGGATGAGAGAGAGTGTTATATTTGTGTGGGGTTAAGTGCGGGTTTCTTCAGCAGCGGGGTTACTCAAGCCTGCTTAAATGTAGTGGGAAAAGTGCCTGTAAGTAGAAATGTGTTAATTTTATGTGTGAGTGCAGGTAGGATGGACAGAGAGATGGCCTGGAGAAGGTGAAAAGGCATGGGGTCAAGGGAACAGGTGGTGGGTTGGTTGGAGAGGAGGAGTTTAGAGACCTCAGTGTCAGTCAGAGGAGAGAGCATAGAGACAGAAGGTTTTGCTGTATCCTCTGGACGTATCCATGTTTCTGTCAGTGCCAGTATGCTGAGGGTGGACTGTGTGGCAAAGGCTGGAATGAAGTCAGCTTTGTTCACAGCTGACTGGCAGTTCCAGAGTCCCACTGAGAAAGAGAACGGAGCAGGTGCTGAAGTGCAAAGTGGCCGTAGGTTGTGTGGGTTGCATTTGGTCATGTAACGGTCTGTAACAGATAACAGGGATGTGCTTGAAAGCATGTGTTATTCGTGAAGTAGACATGTTAGTATGTAGAAGGAAAATAAGAAAAGAGATAAAAGTAAAAGATACTTAAGTGCTATGGTGAGTGGCGCCTTGTCGGTGTCCTTGCTCGGTGGACTCGCACAGGTAAACTCGCTGGTCTTTACACGAGTAGGTCTTCACACGAGCAGGGCTTTACACGAGGGCTACCACTTCCGCTGCCGCTTCCGCGTCAGCATTCAAGTCAAATATATACACAATGTTAACGAGCCTTTCAGTGAAAAAGCAGGATATGCCTTAATGCTACTTAGCACAACAAAGCTAGTCACATAGTCAACCAAAACTAAGGGTTGCACGAGGTGACAAGCGTGGAAACAAACGCGACTTCCGTACACCGCAAATAAATTATGTTGCACTTTAGCAATAAATAATACTCTAAAACAAGAGAAGCACTGTTTATAGACACTAAAAACAATGATAGTTTTACACACACTGGACAACCAACTCTAAATCTAGCAGTGAATACCCCGGGACAAGTCAAAACAAGATAGCACACACACCAACACACGTTTAAGCAACGCGAGTTCAAGACAGTAAACAAACAGCGCAAGTCTAGCAATGAATACCACTCAACAACAAAGTAAAACAATGAAATAAACACACTTACACGCAACTGCAGACTCCTGTAGATAGTATATTACACATAACGAAAAACGATCTATGTGTTTAAAACTAACAAACTAATTAGTAGGAAGTTTTATCATCCATTATAACTGAATTATAACTGTAATTTAATAAGAATGTACAAGTGTTTGGTATGTAATTGATTGTCTCTTAAATTCCAGAATGATGATGTGAAGTATTTTCGGGTTATTTGCAGTTATAGTTGTCTTATGAAATTCATGATTAAAATGTACAGTTTTTGAGCAGCAAACTAACAAACCTTGGTACAAAGGTCATAAATTAATTATCTTGATGGGAGGACTCTCTTGACCATGTGCCTCTGAAAAGCCACTGCTGATTGGCTTAGAGCATCTTTGGGGTGTGAACAAACCGAATGGGTTAAAAAGGCAAGCTTGGACAACCCCCAGTTGAATCCTGGGAGTCCTGGGAGTTCTGAGATCTTTGGCTTCTCTGTGCTCCACTTCCTCTTCAGCTCCGTGTTCTTGCCCTCATGGCTTGCAGCCTCGACCCGGCATCCCTCAAGTTCTGTACCATGTACAAGTCCAAGAAGGCTCGGAGTAAAGCTCAGAGGAAGCCTCTCACTCTCTGCTCTACGGTCCTCCTTGCGGAAGGCCTCGCTTCTAAGACCTCATCATTCATTGATGCAACAGACAACAACTATACACGATCTTAACAGATGTCCAGAGCATTTACGGAACCACCCGAACTTTCTACAAACGCAAGGAAACGCAACGATATTTAAGTACATCTCCAGACTTTTGCTGAAAGTGCTGGTGTATTATTTAAATACTTTAGGTACTTCGATTGCACATCCATTTAGACTCAAAGAAATATTGATGGCTCTTAAGGCATTGTCTACAGACTCCATAAACTTCCTTTTCTCTGTATAGATCATTTCCATCCAAGTCACTCTTTCACTTTACTCACCAACCTATTTCATGTTGTATGTGTTAGATTAGTTTTTATGTTTAGAATAGCAATAAAGTCTTGTTTGTATTCAAAGATAATTTAACTGTGGTATATTTTGATAAATAATCTCGTCACTTGATTTTTTTCAAAGATCTGGCCCTAAAGCTATACCTAAAATATTTGTGATATTATTTTCAATAAGCCATGAGAATAATATTACTGCAAAAAGTGAATTAATTATAATTCCCTTATTAAAGCTAATTCCTTACTATAGAAATTGTGAGTGGATACAACGAGACATTGTATTATGATTTTAATGGTGGAGAATTTTATTCAGACAAATAATCTAATTATTTATCCTTTATCATTCTCATAATGGTTGTCGAACGCGGCTAATTCCATTATAAATAGACATACTGTTCCCTACATTATAATGATGGAGGTACGCGGCATTTTAATCTGTACCGTGTACATTTACATTAACCAAATTGCTTACAGAGATGCGTATTACCAGGTGTAAATTGCGACGGCACCTGTTAATACGCATCTTAATACCAGGGAATAAACAGGGCACACACAGCGGGAGTGTGTGTATGAGAGAGAGTGAAGTCAGAACTGATGCACATGGTTAAAATTATTTCTTTTTTATCTGTCAAAATGATGGACAGCATTTTGAATTATCCATCGAATTCAAAAATCGGTAAATGACGGAGAATGTTCGGTTAACACAACCCCTGAATTCATGTTGGGTTAAGTGATTATTTTTGGTGGGGCACAAACAATGAGCCTGAGACACCACTGCTATGAATCTATATAACTGTTTCAGAGAGTAATCACTAAAACCATGATTTGATCCATGAATGAATCTTAAATTGATGTTATTACTGAAAATGTTTAGTCCAGTCAGTCTTCTGAGTACTTCTGTTGGATTTGCCACCTTATTTTAGGATTTTAGAGAGACTTTTTTAATCTCAGCAGAATAAATCTACCATGCATTACAAAAATATTTGAAAGCTTTTATCATTTAAGTTTTATCTCCTTGAAATAAACTCTGTGTTCAAATACTGAAATTGCTGGACTCTTCAAAAGAAGAGAAATTCTTGAAACCGTTGCCAAGATCTGACAGTCTAAAAGCAAGCTCTGAAAGCCTAATTTTGATTAAATGTATCGCCCTTACTTATTAAGCCATTTTTTACTAGCAGCCATTCTTTTACTCTTCTCAAATGGCTGATTTGGTGGCAACAGCTGTCTGTGACCTACCTTCATAGCTGAGTGCGTGCCCCCTCGGTGAACGACTTAAGATTGAATAACAAGCTATTTAAATCATTTGGCCACATGATGTTCAATTAGGTTTTCATGAGCTATGGAATGAGAACAAGCTCGAAAGCAGGCATAATTCATATAAATCTATCACACATCTTTGCTTAAATGATTAAAACTGAGAGGTATTTTAATGAAAGTAATTCAGGGTAAGTTTCATGCTTCAGGGCACTAGAGATGAGATATCCTTCAGTGGCACTAAAATACCTGATGGTTCCATATCCAATACTTTGATGTAAAATCTGTCCCATATTCCTCTTATTGTTCAGCTTCACACAAAGGCTACATTCAGTGGGCAAATTTCAAATGCCATCTTTGACATTTGAAGGGCAGTGTGGGAAGGGAACGCTTCTCGAAGTTCCAAATGAAAGTGAGCAACTGAATGTCTTCATGAAGGGCACTTACACAAGCCTGTTAATGATTCCTTTCAGAAAGTAATTTAGCTGTTTATGGTGACATGAATCTGAGTGGCGTGTCCTTTTGATTAGTTTTGAACCCTAAGGTGATTTATAGAAATGGGACGATTATCGAATTTCAAAATATCACGAACTAAAACCATATCAAGTAAAAATTTTATATTTCAAAATTTGCAACTTTATTTTCTGTCCATGTGATCAAATTAAATAACACATAAATCATTAATAGCTCTCTATTGCTTTATTATACACTTTTTAGACCATACAAAAGTGGGCGCAATCTACATCTTGTGTGCAATAGTGTCCGTACTTCACCAAACGTGTTTCCATTATTTGAAAATGGCTGCAGAAGGCATCAACATGCTCGAAACAGAGATTGAGAAACCGCCATCTCCACTGAAATCACCAGTGTGGCAGCACTTTGGCTTTCCTGTGAAGTACGAAAACAACACACTGGTAGTTGACAAGACGCAGACTATCTGTAACTTATGAAAAACCATACACAGCTATCCCTTGCATATTATAGAGTTTTGATTGCAATGCGCCATATTTTTCAGGGATATTTATTTATCTAAGAAACTCTTATTATTTGAACTTTGAGAATTTATATTGTGTAGAACAGAAGTTTATTTTGATGAGAAATTAGAATTTGCATTTTGCTCAGACATTTCTCTAAAAAAAAAAAAAAAAAAAGAAATCTGTCTTTGTCATTTAAGTGCTGTTATATTTAATCTAGATTACAATCAGTCGTGAACCTCATCATATTTTGAACGAATTGTGAGATAACCATATACCTTGTAATTACCTTACCTGAGAATTTAAATCTATCTGCAAGTTTTGAATTGGCCTGTTCATTCCATTGCATCTATAATACCTAATAATCATAGTTACATTGACTACAGTAAATATCACAGATGGCCATATACCACCATAATTCTTATTACAAATGATGGTGTTATTTGATGCGTTCATCTGTCAAATCTTTATTCACTAACAGCAATTTTTTTTAATTTTAAAGCACAGAATTTGAGTCACTTTGACAACAAAACTGATGGGGGCAGCTCCTGTAGACAATAGCAAATGGATCTAACACTTTCAGATGACACACAGATCTTTGTGAGTTACCAGAACCCCAAATGAAACACAACATGAATGGGCTGTCAATAGATTCCATTTTTTAAACAAATTAATTACATGATTGTCAGGGTTGTAAAGGGAATGGGCGAGAGAGTGAGGATCCAAACACAGAACTTTAACTGTAAACAAAATAAGGCGTGAAGGAATCATATGAAGAAGGTAACACAAACACAACAGCAGTATGCTGGCTACTAACACACTACATACAAACAAGAACCAACACCAGAACAAGAGGATATATATACACACTAGGGCTAATGAGGAGACAGTGAATACTAGTGATGGGTCGTTTGCGAAGGAGTCGGCTCTAAGAGCCGGCTTGCATATCAGAAGCTGAATCTATTTATAAAAATATAAAAAAAATTAAGATATGAACAATCTAAAGATTTAAATGAATATAATAAATGAATTCAAAGAACGAAAAAAGAAATAAAATAATATAGGCCTAAATGCTCAAGCGCACACACATTTGTTCTGACTGTCTGCTCAGACTAACAGCCTCAACTGTTGTTCCTGTCAATCAGACACACAGTTTCAACCAATGAACCAAAGATGCATGAGGGAGGGCGGAGCCAACTTATTATGTTGTTCAGATTGTATTAGTTTTGAATGGATAGATTTATATGCACTTTGTTTATATACATTAAAAAGTTATACTTTAAATGCAAATGCAAACCAATGCATTTTTAAATACATTGTGGTTAAGGTAGAATATGATTTCATTTAATAATTTAATTAGAATTGTTTTAAAACCAATCGTAGTCAAACTATCGCAAACTGTTTGACTTGAAAAAATAAAAATTTTTTTTTTTTAAAGAGTCGTTTGGGAGCTAAAAGAGCCGGTTCTTTTTGGTGAGCTGAGCCAAATGAGCCGGCTCACTGAAAAGAGCTGGAATGCCCATCACTAATGAACACCTGGAATACAATTACGGCAATGGATAGGAAGACAGACATAACAGAAGAAGACACAAAACTTCAAAGTAAGAGTCTCTTATAAATTTCAAAATAAGAGTCCTTGGTGAGAAAACACAAGAATGATGTGACAATGATATGCATGTTAATTAATTAAATGTAATCAAATTGGGGGGTCACGTGATGCCATGCGAGTAGCAGACGTGTGAGCGACTGGCTCTGCGCACTTTGCTAGTTTTTAATTATTTTTATGTTTAATCCGGTGAGATTTGATACACCCAGTTACATATTTGCTCTTTGAGGTAAACATGGCAAAGAAGTCAAAATCCTCAGACGTTGTAGACATTAAAAGACACTTACGTGCTCAAGATGAGGCCTCTGGCAGGCCTGCGGACGGGGGACTCGATTTGGAAGGCTCGCCGGGAGATGAAATCCAGTGTCAACTGTCCAACATCTCAGTGGTGCTGACGAAAGTTGTTGCTGACTTGGAGGATCTTGCTGTAATATGTCGATCGATTACGCTGATGGAAACAAAATTATCTGAGTTGGTCTCAAGAGTCACAGACATTGAGAAATGAATCGAATATCTGGAGTCGTCAGAAAGGGAATTATCCGCTAATCCACCCGCATCCAAAACAGACTTGGAAAAATTGTGTTTTGGAAAAACTGGAAGATCTCAAAAATAGAAATCGAAGGAACAATATTCGAATTGTTGGAATTCCTGAGCATGAAGAGGGCAGAGATATGGTGAAATTCCTGGACAAGCTTTTCCCGAGTCTGCTCGACATAACAGGCCATAAACTGGAAATTGAGCGAGCTCACAGAGTCCTGGCTTGCAGATCTGCTGAGGGAGACAGGCCCTGATCAATTCTGGACAAATTTCTGAGATCATCCGATAAAGATCTCGTGTTGCACCAGGCGAGGAGCAAAGGAAAGCTTTCTTGGAAGAATCACAATATTTTCTTGTTCCCGGACTTTGCAAATGCGACAAGAGAGAAACGTGATCGGTTCAAGGAATGTAAGAAACTCTTACATCAACGGAAGATCGCTTTTGCAATGATGTTTCCAGCCAAACTGAGAATAGAAATGAAGGATGGTCACAAGGTATTTACGTGTCCAAAGCAAGCAATGTCTTTTATAAAAACAATGGGTGAGTAAGCCATTTGGGGTTTTTCATGTAGCTGCAGAGTGGATTAACTTGCTATACATACTCTGGCTGTCTAAGGAAGCTGGGCGCCATTTTTGTTTCTGTTTGTGTTGGTTCCGCCTAGCGGCTGGAGTTTGTTTTGTGGAATATCACTCCAAGAAACTTTTGCATGCACGGAAGATCGCTTTACACTGAACTTCCCGGCCAGACTGAGAATAGATATTTAGAAGGACTGCAAAATATCTACATGCCTACACAAAGGATGTCTTTTATAAAGTTGACGGACTGAGTAAGTCATGGTGTATTTTGTTTATGTGACCTCCGAGTGTTTAATAAACCCTTGACCATTCAAGAAACCGGTACACCTGTTTTGTTCTTTTTGTGCTGGTTCCGCCTAGTGTCTGGAGCTTGTTTTGTGGAATAACACTCCTTCAGTACAGTTATGGATGAATCTGTTCGTTCTTTGTGCTTATGCCTCCTGTTTGCTGGAGTTTATTTTTGTGGAGTATTTTTAAAGGACATTAGAATGAATATGTCATCTGCTGCACTCATAACAGCCGGCTCACTTAACAATTGTTTATCTGTCCGAGGAAACTGAATGGCTTTATATCAGCTGGAGTTTATTTTGTGGAGGAATACACCTTCAAGAAAATTTTGTGAATGAATCTACACATTCTTTGTGTATATTCTGCCTGTTGGCTGGGGTTTGTTTTACAAAGTATTTCTGTTATGTAATTTTGCCTCACAAAATTTGTGCAGAAGCACCAGACTTGAGCAATCCGATGGCAAAGTTGTCGTGGGGGTTCTCATATGCGTACATGGACCTTTTGAGTTTAGAGGGATTGACGCCGGTTGGTGCTGTCGTGCGCAGGGTTAATGCGCATGTTTTTCTTTTCTCTGTTTGTTTTGTTCGGGGGGAAGTTTGGGGTTTGATTGTTGCACTTATGGGGAACGTGGTCTGTGTAATTTTGTTTTTGACACACAATTTCTTTTTTATTATATCAATATGTCAAATGTTAATATGAGTGGATTGTCTCTCTCCACGTGGAATGTGAATGGGTTGGGGCACCCCATAAAAAGAAGAAAGGTTATTTATTTTCTAAAGCATAAGAAATATGATATAGTGTTTCTTCAAGAAATGCATCTTTCCCTGCAGGAAGCTGAAAATTTGGGAAGATATGAGGTGGACATGTTTTCTTTAGTGCTGGCTCAAGTAAGAGCAGGGGGGTCATTACATTGATAAGTAAAATTCTACAATTTAAAAGTCTCAAACAGATTAAAGATAAATTAGGGAGAATCATTAAGGTTTTAGGAGAAATTCAGGGGCAAAGGTTTTTTTATAGATCTCGAAGGGATGTTGCAAGCCGTTGGCACCCCTCATAATATAATAGTGGGAGGAGACTTTAATCTTTTGATGGACTCAGTCCTTGATCATAGTGAAGCAAAAGTGTGCAAGCCCACTAGAGCAACATTGACACTTTATAGGATGTGTAAAAATCTTGGTCTTGCTATTATCTGGCGACTTTTGAACCCATCTGGTAGGGACTATAATTTTTTTTCATCAGTTCATAAGATTTATTCTAGAATAGATTTTTCTTTTTATATCTAAGTCTCTCATTTCATCTGTTGTTGATTGTTCAATTGGAAACATTTTAGTCTCAGATCACACCCTGGTGAGTTTAGAGATATTGCCACATACGGAGAAAAAGAAATCATACAGCTGGTGCTTTAATGTATCCCTTTTGCAACATCCTGATTTCCAACAGATAATAAAGACTGAAATCAATATTTATATGGAGACCAACTGGTCCTCAGTTTCCTCCGTGGGCGTAGCCTGGGAGGCACTTAAGGCAGTTCTTAGGAGTTGGAAGAGAATATTAAAAGTGCAGAGGCAGAGCTGAAGCGCCGAATGTTGGCTAATGGCCTCAGAGAATTGACTCGATTGAAATACAGATATAATGCTATTTTGTCGTGGAAAGTGGAGTTTTGGTTATTCAGGGCAAGACAGACATATTTTGAGTTGGGGGACAAAGCAAGGAAGCTTTTGGCTAGATATATAAAACAGAGGGAGTCTTTTTCTACCATATACTCAGTGAAATCTGCTGGTGGTGAAATATTTACCTCAGCCATCGATATTAATAATGATTTTAAAGAATTCTATCTTGATCTCTATAGTTCCACGTCTTTGTCTTCTGATGAAGATATTAGAGACTTTGTGGAACCATTAAAACTCCCTAAATTGACGACGGAGCAAAAAAAATTATCTTGATTCTGAGATAACCTTGGAGGAGCTTGGCGAGGTAATTAAGGCCTTGTCTACAGGCAAAGCTCCGGGGCAAGATGGTTTTGCCGTTGAATTTTTTAGATCTTATGCTACAGAACTGGCTCCACATTTGTTAGAAGTTTATACAGAATCATTAAAGAATGGAAAGCTTCCTCCAACCATGACGCAAGCCCCGGATCAGTCTGATTCTTAAAAAGGACAAAGATCCAAGCGAGTGTAAGAGTTACCATCCAATTTCCCTGATCCAGCTAGATGTAAAAATTTTGTCAAAAATGTTGGCTAACCGATTAAATAAAGTTATGACATCTCTTAAACATATAGATCAGGTAGGGTTTATTCGGGGCCGCAGCTCTTCTGACAACATTAGGCGTTTCATCAATATCATGTGGTCAGTAACGAATGATCAGACTCCGGTCACTGCCATCTCACTTGATGCCGAAAAGGTGTTTGATATGGTAGAATGGGATTATCTTTTTAAGATTTTGGAAATGTACGGGTTCAGGAATACTTTTATTGGATGGATTAAGTTACTTTATAGACACCTGGTAGCGGCGGTACAAACAAATGGACTAATTTCAGATTATTTTACTCTGAATAGGGGCACTCGGCAGGGTTGCCCTCTTTCCCCATTATTGTTCTGTCTTGCCCTGGAACCATTAGCAGCCGCGATAAGAAGGGAAGATGATTTTCCAGGGGTGGTGGCGGGAGGCACATAAACTTTTGCTTTATGCAGATGACATTTTATTATTCATCTCTGACCCCACTAGATCTATGCCTGGCATCCACAGAATTATTAATTCCTTTTCTAAGTTTTCAGGTTATAGAGTCAATTGGTCTAAATCCGAAGCTTTGGCTCTGACAGCGTACTGCCCAGTAACGGCTTTCCAGCCGGGCACTTTCCAGTGGCCAAATTGTCTGATTTATTTAGAGTTAATTTTGACCCCTTAATAAAACGGTTTTCGAGCGATGTGGACAGGTGGGCTTCATTACTTTTATCTATGATTGGGAAAGTTAATGTTATTAAAATGAATTGTATTCCAAAATTCAATTACTTGTTGGAGTCTCTCCCTGTAGATGTCCCCTCTCTTATTTCAAGCAATTTGATAGCATAGAGAAGTCCTTCATTTGGAATGGTAAGCGTCCCAAATTACATTTTAATAAGTTACACAGGCCGATTGACAAAGGTGGGCTAGGCCTACCCAAGATTTTATTTTATTATTATGCTTTCGGTCTCAGACATTTCGCTCATTGGTCACTTCCAGCTGAGAGAGCCCCTCCCTCGTTTTGTATAGAACAGGAAGTTCTTGCCCCTATTTCGCCATTGCAGAGCCTCTCTAACAAATTAATTAATTAAAGTTAAGTTACATCCCGTTATCTCGCACCTGAACTCGGTATGGATAAAAGTGTCCAGACTGTTTAATTCAGACACTTTTTTAAATGTTGCCTTGAGCATATGGCTGAACCCCAAATTATGCATCAACAAGTCCCCTTTTTGCTGGTCAGAGTGGATTGGGAGGGGGGTTACTACACTTGGTGACCTATATGAGAATGGAGTGTTGAGATCCTTTCAAAATTTGGTTCAACTTTTTGGGATTTCAGTTCTATAAGTATTTACAGCTGCGCCACCTGCTCTGTACTGTTTTTGGGAGTGGTTTACACCCCCTAAAATGGCAAATACTCTGGGAGTGGTGATTACTGCTTTTGGAAAAGGTCATGAGGCATCAGTGTATTACTAATTCAGAGTCTGGGGGATGGAACTTCAACTTCTCTTAGGAGATTATGGGAGAAAGATCTAAACTTGGCATTGGAGGAGGGAGTGTGGGCTTGGATTCTAAAAAACATCAAATCTGCATCTAGAGATGCAAGGGTTCGCCTTATGCAATTTAAGATTTTACATAGAGTCTACTGGACCCCCTCTAGATTGCATAGACTTGGTCTTAAAGACACACCCACCTGCTGGCGATGTCAATCAGAAGATGGAGACACATTCCATGTCTTTTGGGGATGTGTTAAAATTCAAGAATTTTGATTGAGGGCCAGAGTTTTATGGGTGATGTATTAGGTACTCAAATTTCATTTTGCCCCAGACTCTGTATTTTAAGTGATGGGGCGGTCATTGATGTAGGGGATAAGTACATGAAGAATTGAATCCTGGCTGGTGTTATGATAGGCAGACAGGTTATCCTTAGAAGATGGAAGTCAGCTGGAGCCCCCTCATTTCGTGAGTGGTACGAGGAGATGGGCAGGGTAGCAGCTTTGGAGGAGTTGTCATATAGAAGGCTAGGCAACATGGATATGTTCATCAGGAGGTGGGGTGGCTATTTGGCCTTTTTGGAGGGCTCTCGGGGAGGGGCAGTGGAGGGAGATGTCTTGTTTTAAATGTGTGCATTGTAGCCTTTTTGTTTTTGAATGTATACTTTCCATTATGTATTTCTAAATATTTTCTACTGTTTTATTGTCTTTTTGTGTGTCTTTGTCAATTATGTTTGTCCACTGGGGGATCTGTTTGTGTTGGGTGTGGGTGTTAATGTTCGGGAGGAAGGGTTGTAAATAATATAATGCGATTCTATATATTTTGTTATTTGTTATTATTATTATATTTATATATGTTATATGGAATCAATAAAACTGTTAATAATTAAAAAAAAAAAAAAATGTAATCAAATTCATTGAGAAAGCCCACAAATGTATATAATTCAAAGACATTGTTTTGTGGCAGACAATTTCATTGAATTTACATTTACAAAAAGTGTCTTTAGAAGTACATATAATGTTTGTTGTATTCCCACAACATTGAGCATAGAACTATCACTGGCCTAAAGTCCACTGCGATCCATTTTACAACTAATTTCAATCTGTCTGATGCCATTCTTGCATTCTGCCTACGCTATTTTGTAATTGTTGGTCTGTGACACATGCAAATTAATTTCTTTGGTTGTTGTGTCATGTGTTGCTGTTATTTCAGCGTATTGCGTGATGAGCTTTAAGACATTGTTTCTTAAGTTAAAAGTAGTTCAGCTTATATAGCCACAAGCAGCAATAATCAGTGTCAAAGCAGTTTGGAAAAGTAGAGAAAATGACCAATATTGCCACATTTGTAAGAACAGATCTATCAGGGACAAGTACTTTTTCAAACTCCTCCAGGACGGTTGGTCTGATTTGTATGGAATTTTGCTTGTATCATCTAGAGGTCCTCATAATAAAACGTTATCAAAAGTATTTTGATTCGTCAAATTGTTTAGAAGATATAATCTAATAAACTGGCCATGGCCCAATTCACTTTTCAATTTATATATAAAATTTCATGCGAATCAGACCAAGAGTCTAAGAGAAGTTTTGTCAGAGAACTCTAAATAGTGGAAAACAAATTACAGTTTAGTTTGCAGGGTCCTAAATGAACTAGCCATCATATATTTAACACATTATTTTTACATGAAGCGGTCTTTTCATCTGACACTCCAGGAATGCCTCAATGAAGTCTTTGACCATGTGAACTGGCCATTTGAACTTTTAGTTAAATATTTATTTATTTATTTTAAATAAGAGAGCGTTTGCATCACTACCCCTAGAATGTACATGTGGGTTGAAATGAACCATATGTGATTATGATAATATTCAATGCACTTAATTACACTTGTAATACATTGATTGTTTTCTTTCACTTTTAATTCAATTACTATTACAGTTAAGTTTCCTTTAAAAAATAGTTTTATTAAGAATAATAAAATTTTCTACAGGGTCTTTCTCGACCCACATATGCTTGTTATGGTGGTTAAATCACATATGCATTCTAGGGTTAAACTGAAAGCCCTATTCACATTGTAATGTTCTTGCTTGACCAAAAAAAAAGCAATACTCAAATTGTTACATCTGATACAGAGAGGAATTCCTAACTTCCAAACAGAACTAATATTTTGCCATCTCTGCTCTGCAGCTGTGTATTTAAATGCTGCTTTTAAGCATATAAAGTTTTAGCATATGAGCATGTCATTGGAGCATAAATGATAGAAGGCGGGTTAAGAAAACAATAACTCTTTTTTTTTCTCTACAGAACTAACAGAAACAAGTGTGTCAGCTCCCACAGTAATTCTAGAGGTTTCTTTTGTTCTTGCCTTTGTTTTGAGTGCAGGCATGAAAATAAAAGAATAAATAAACCCTCCTGCCCTCCCTCCATCCCCAGCCCCCGCCCCCTTGACAAACTCTCTCTCTGCAAAGCAATAGATCATTACCTGTCGTCTATTTTCAGTGTCTTGCACCTTGGAGTCCCGCTGTAATTTGAATTGCAAGTGACAAAGTTGCGCTCCAGGCTGTCAGGAGATCCCCTCCAGTGTTTATTAACTTTGTGAATTGAATAATTACCCGGGGTCAGAACATAATTGAGTCGACCTCATAAAATCACAGGAGGGACGGTTGTGATGTGCCAATCATATGTGTTCTCTTCCTGTGGCCGCATGCGACCTCGAACTCCCCATCTGCTGGACAGAAACTGCATTATGTCAAACTCATTATAAAACTTGAAATAATGAGACCTGGCAACTAGAATTATTATTATTATTTTTTTTTTTACTGTTTGGGCAGGGTTACATAACTACACCATTATGTGGCCAAAAAAAACCCATCTTTCTCCATTGACCAACATTCAAAATTAGCAGTGTATTCTGTAGAGGTTGATCAATAATTCGGGACCAATAGCTGCTTTTAGAACTATCGTTATCGGCAAAATGAGTCCCAATAGTTTGCAGACAGTTTCCCCTTATCTGTTTGTGTGAGCAGCTGGGAGTGCAGAAAATTCAAAACAAGAGTCCCCAGTGTATAAAAGTCCCACATTATGCACCAGATCTTCATTTTAATCTGGTTATTATTGGGATTTTGGTAGCACACTAAACTGCATCTGGGATTTTATTCATTTTGGACTCTTGTTGCCTCTATGTCTGTAGGCCTGACAAAGATGATTCTGATCAAAATGTTGCTGTTGTTTTTAAGTTAATAAAAGGGAATAGTAAAACAGTGTGTGGATCTAATTCATTTTGGTTTTATTTCATTGCCTCTATGTCTGTGCCTATCACACTAAGGTAAAAATAAGATTTTGTTTACATTCTATAAATTTCAAAAAAGTTGGCCAGTTAATCATTTCACAGACTTTTTCACATCCTTAGTTATCGTATTGACAAAATACAACATCGGTCAACCTCTAGTACCCTTACAAAAATCGAGTGTTCTGGGAAACTAATTATTTTCACATGCAAATGAGCTTTGCGTCAAACTCTTAATTGTCACTAAAGGTTTGCTGCAGCAGGTTCACCACTACCAGTGAAGAGCTGCAAACTTCGGGCAAACATTTACGGCAAATAACAACATTTTTTGCATGTGAAAATAATGAATGGAAAATTTGTTGCAAGTTTGCAGCAAATCTGCTGCAAGTTTGTCAGAATTTAGATATTTTGTAAGGGTATTCTGATGAACAACATTTTTGCAAGCAACATATAAATCACAAATATGTCATACTATTATAGTAGATTTTTCACCAGTGTCAACTGTATAATAGAATTATATTTGTCTGCTGCCTTTGACATCACAGCACAGTATAATCGCTTGTAAAGGGTTTAGGACAGTGGCATAGCCACAGGTGTGCAACTGCCACCCAAAACGTAAGCTTGCACATCTAAATGAAATGGCCTTTTTTTTTACGCTTTATAGAATGTAGGGGTATAAAAATGCATCAATGTTATGCTTAAACTTCAATGCATTGATTACAAAATATAATAATCAATTACATATATAATGACTATAATAATACCCAAATTGTTACAGAGGCCGTCTCAGATTACATGCGCACTCTCGCAACAGACGCCGGGCAAGTGACTAAGGAAACAAGCACACACTTTAAATTAAGAAATTTTATGCTACTGAGTTTGGATTTATGCCTCATTATTCATAATGTCATGTGTCCTTATACAAAATAAGTTAACTGTTGTTCTTTTCTTCCCCAATTATTATATATTTGACATATTGTGGAATATTTGGAGGATACGCTTGAAAAGGTAGGCTATAATGTACTGTGTTTTTACTGCGTTTTATTGGTTCAGTAAATGTTCTTCTGATGATATGCAAATCTATTATGCATAATCAGCAGTATACTCACCATCTGTTTGCATCATGTCAGACATAGTATTATCCTTTAATACTGTTATTGTTTTATTTATTAAGCCAATATAAATAGTTTTCTTTTTTTATTATTATGAACCAAACCTCCCTGTAAATACAAAGAATGTTCAAAAAAGGTTTTGAATCTTTTTACGGTTTTGCAGTCTTCTGTTCAACACAATGCATAACTGATTTATTTCTTAGCCACAATTAAGTTTTTAAACCAATTAATGTAACTAAAACCTGGTGTATTTTTATACATTTTTCTGTATTGTGCAAATTGTACCACCATTTATATTTGTGTATTTAGCATATTTTGGAAAATGATGAATCATTCCAATTATTTCCTCTTCTTTGTTTTTTACGAATGATTAAGCCTCATATTTTTACATATTAACAGGTCTACTTACTCCATTGATTTTTTTTCAGTCACTTAAACTAAATAAGACTTTTAAAAAAATGATCACCAAAATGTAATTGATGCAATGCTTGTAAATGGTCATTTTATTTTATTTCACTTAATTGTGCTTTAGTTCTTGCACACCCAGTTTTCTCTTGGCACACCCAAAGTCTTGTTTCTGGCTATGCCTCTGGTTTTAGACTGTGCGCATTCTTGTGGTTTCATTAGCCAATCAAGATGTAATTTTCCTGTGGCTCCATAGTGATCAGTCACATGCCATTTATGGCTGAGGTCATTGGCTCAAATAAATATTTCCAGAACAAAGTGCCCATGAGCAAAGATGTAGCATGCAGGTCTTGATGTGCCAGCCGAGCAACTGCCATTGACACATATGGTGCATATGACGGTTAATAACTGGGCCCTGTAGAGTACCATCACACATATGTGTTTCTGCAACATCCAGGTAAGTTACAAGCTGCCAGATTCAAATCAGCTTTCGCACTGACACAGGCTGCACTAGTCAAGCGTCCGTAATTTATATTAGCTCAAACAGCTAATAAGTACATTTTATATACATACATCCAACTCATCACCAGAGTACCACGATAAAAAGCTTACAGCTCTTATACGCACAGTCAGTACATCAAACGTGATCTTCTTCCGATGCGTGCTGCCATTTGTTTACATTAGTAGCGGTTGTCATTCGTCAAAAAAACAGCTACTCAAAGAGTCTTTTCAAGCACATAATATGTTTATTTTATGTATCAAACAGACTAATTGTCACCAAAGTACCACAATGACAGTTCACATCTTTTATATGCACAGCCATCATATCTAAACACAATCTTCCCATGCATGCAGCCACGTCTACTTAATAGGTGCAGATGCGGTTTTCATTCACACAAACAGCAACTCAAACAGTCTTTTCAGGTATATAATAAGTTTGTTTTCTGAAACAGACAGCCAAACTATCACAAAAGCACCACAACAACAGTTTAAAAGTCATATACTTACAGTGAAAACATGCTGATCGAGTGCGATGCATGCAGACATGTCTATTTCATTAGCGCTTATCACACACACACACACACACACACACACACCTCTGAGAAGTCAAACAGTGTATATAGGCAAACTGGACTGCTAAAATTATTTGTTCATTTGTTTTTGTTTTTTACAGCTATAAAACATAATTTGTTCACATGTTCACTATATTATATACAGTATTTTTTATGACAAGAAATCCAAAATTAAAATAATAATTAAAAAAATACTTGTCTAAACTCTGCCCCCTCTACTGGCTGTGCACTGTCACGTGCAAAAAAAAAAAAAAAAAAAAAGGGGGCAGGGGAACCTTTAGACCCAACTCATGAAATTGTTAATGGGAATGCTAACACCTCTCTACAGGTATTATAGACTCCCTTGGTTCTTTATAAGAATATCTGGAATAAAATAAAACTAAAATAAACTGATTTGTTAAATTGTCATCAGAGAAGAAAATCTAGAAATCTGCTGCCATGTTTTGATTAATTACTTTGTTCAGTTTTTCTATTACAAAACTAAAATATAGACTTGTTGCCAAAATGTGTTCAACAGATGAAGTTAATGTTTCTTATATTGTGTGTAATGTATTGGAACCTTGTGGGATGAAAAATGTAAAAACATTTTATAAGTTTAGACATTTTATAAGTTTGGTTTCAGACAGTCTAAGATCTACCTGAAGAGTTTGATGAGATAAACCAGTGACAGATTGTCAGACTTTTTATTTATTTAATTTTTATTTATGTATTAGTTGATCCTTGACATTTTAAGCACAAAATATTGCACCGGTAGTTGGTAAATATTTGACATGTCACATTAAATGCAACAGTCATGCTAGGCAGGCAGAAAGATGAACAGCTGAAGTGTTTGTTCTTTCTAAGAGTGAAAAAAAACTTCTGGCACAAGATATATCAGCACAAACCTAATTACATCCTAATCTAAATCTGGGGCAAATTCACTACACAATTACACCACTTTTGTATGCTTCATTTCAGTGCAAAAAAGTGTCTTATTTACTAATCATTTGAAATCCTGTTTAACCAGGCCCAAACTGCACTGATTTAACATTTAAATTAAGTCATTGTTCTACTTTCAGTGCAAAAACACCTCATTCTCATCGCCACGATATCAGTGTCTGGATGGCAGTGCTGGAGTGATACTGTACAGTCCCAGTAAAGTATACCAGATCACATGAGTCGGCTGCACAACCTAGGACTCAGAACCAGCCTACAAAAATGGGAATTGTGCTGGACAGATTGCGTTCTGCACGTTTTTTTTTTTTTTTTTTTTTTGGCTATGTTAGCACACCTGATTTGCTTTATTCTTTTATTGAATCCGGTGGTAAAACAATGCTTGCAAAGAATTAGAATCAGCGGGCACAATTCATTCTTGGTGAATTCACCCCACAGAGTTCACTAAGATACTGCTTTTGATGTGTCTGCCACATACTATCAATCAAATAAAGTAGTGGCAGGCGTCACAATTGGTCAAAACACACTTGACAATCAATGCTGTTCGTCGATGTAAAACCTAGTGCAACATCTGAAAGTTATAAAATTATGAATATGTGGATGAGCAATAATATTTGAGAGCTACAGATAATTCAACAACAATTTCAGTTTCTTTCAAAGCTATTGTATGACTTCAGCACTATTGGAATATAGAGCACGAGTCTTATGGACTAATTTTAAGGTGCTGTTTGTCCTTTTTGGAGCTTGACAGCCCCTGGTCACTGTATGTGTTTGTTTTAATGGAAAAGAGCAGCTTGGACATTCGGCCTAACATCTCCATTGATGTTCCACAGAAGAAAGTCATATGGGATTGGAACAACATGAGGGCAAGTAAATGAAAACATAATTTTCATTTTTGGGTGAACTATTCCTATAAGTCACATTATTAGGCAGGATGGAAACAAAACCTGGTTGTTTGCCTCGACAGCATTGACAAGAAAGGCAGAACTGTGGATCTTGCAGGCTTTGTTGCCATCTTTGTTTGTTTAGCTCAGGGCTCTTTGAATGTCAGAAGGCACACAGACAAAAACAAAACAAAAAACGTGTTTGAGTATTTCTGTAACTGCTGATCTCCTGGGATTTTCATGCACAACAGTCTCTAGAATGTACTCAGAATGATGCCAAAACCAAAAAACATCCAGTGACCGGGATGGCTTTTTTCAATCGCTTTACTTAATTTGCAAAGTACATAGAGATTCCCTACTTTCATTGGATAGATGAAAAGCGCCCATCCCCAGTTTGAAAACGCCCACTTTTGTTCAGCATAGACCTATGCGATTTGTACTGTATGGCTCTAAAGTTGTTCATACAAAAAAGGGTTAACGTTTTAGACCCTGTGTATACGTTGATATTATATATACCAGCGTCTATCCAAATGTACATGTACACTTTACAGTATATACAAATAATTACTAAGACTAATGAGATTATGTAGGAATATGACAGATTTATATACAATTAGTAAATATCCACTCATATTTACAGAATGTTTCTTTTCTAAGTGGCATAGCAAGTATAACTGGATTTATAAAAGGAGAAATAGGGAAACTCTTGACTTCAATATGCATCAAGAAAAGTGTCCATAAATGCAGCCGTGTGTTGACCCATTCCATTTGTCAACACACCTCGAAACCATCCGCAATTCATCAGTGTAATGTTTGAGCAAACTCGTCATATTCCCTGTGCAATCACTCAGTGCTGCGGCCCTAAGACCTCAGCGGGAAAACCAGAAGATTCTTTCTATGGCTTTATATAAATTATTAAGCATTTCCTGATGGATATGAATGCAGTGTCAGTTCTCAATGGCCATGTTTGCACTGTCAGCCAATTCCGATTTTCTCACAGATGAGTATATGATACCAGTGTTGGGTGTAATCTAATTACAAAGTAATTGTATACTGTAATCTAATCACTTTTTACATCAAAAAGTGTTTCAGTGTATTGCATTAAATTTTAAATTCTTGTTATCAGACTACAATTACTGACTTTGAATTAAATTCATTACTTTAATTACTGTACTTGGCTTACAGACATTTCTAAAATATTATTATATACATTATGTAGAATACATTTAAAACATGAATTACGTTAATAGTTACATCTGTGTTTTGTGACAGCTAAAGGGCATTAGTCCCCTAACAATTAATTAACAACGAGCAGAGAACATTATTTTGAATTTGTTTAGCAAAATAAATTAATAATATGAAGCTTTTTTGTTGTTTATGTTTTAGAAAGTAACTTAAAAGTAATACAAAATGTAGTTACTATTTCTTTGAGTTATTATTAAATTCAGTAACCTGGTTACAGTTTTTGAGTCGTAATTAGTCAAAAGTTGTGTATTTCTTTTTTTTTTTGTCTCCCCAATTTGGAATGCCAATTCCCAATGCGCTCTAAGTCCTCGTGGTGGCGTAGTGACTCGCCACAATCCAGGTGGCGGAGGACGAATCTCAGTTGCCTCCACATCTGAGACGTCAATCCGCGCATCTTATCACGTGGTTTGTTAAGCACGTTACCGCGGAGACGTAGCGCTTGTGGAAACCCACGCTATTCTCCGTGGCATCCACGCACAACTCACCACGTGCCCCACCGAGAGCGAGAACCACATTATAGCGACCATGAGGAGGTTACCCCATGTGACTCTACCCTCCCTAGCAACCGGGCCAATTTGGCTGCTTAGGAGACCTGGCTGGAGTCACTCAGCACACCCTGGATTTGAACTCTCGCGACTCCAGGGGTGGTAGTCAGCGTCTTTTAGTTGTTGTTTTTAATCTGACATATATCCAATATCCAGGGCCGTATTAAGGCATCGGGAGTCCCTGGTGCTCAACATTCCATTATACCTTAAATGTCCCCTGTAACCAAATAAAACATAATTTGCTTTTATATTATTTGTGGACATGCAATTTTTTTAAGACAACCAAAGATTAACCAAATGAGTAAAAATTTTACAATTTAAATGTTAAAATATATAAACAGACAGGCTCATGACAAAAGTTTCAATTAGTCAATACATCTAACATTCTGGTTTTACCCACAAACTTTAAGCCATGTTGCCATGCTGTTCTTTAGAGTGACTAATGCAGTGAAATTCTTGGGTAAAATGAATGATAAGCTACATCATAGGATTTTACGTTAGAATTTAATCAGCAGGCTATAATCAACATGTACAGGTCTTGAAAGAGGTCACCATTTCCTTTAAGATTCTTTTAAGAATTTTAAGCACATTTTTAAATTCACTAGTTCATTTTAAATGGTCCAGTGAAACAAGTGCATTTTTAAATGTATCTATCTCAGTTACTATAAGTTTTAAAAAGTTGCATGCATTGTAATTATAAGTGACCAATAAGATGGCTTTAATGAGTTTTTTAATGTCTATTCCATGCTTTACACCTCTGCCACAATAATATTTTGAGTTACTTCATTTGAGGGCTTTTCTCAGCCAATATTGATTTATATGCAATGCATTAATCATGTAATTAAAGGAAAAGTTCACCCAAAAATGAAATTTTGCTGATAATTTACTCACCCTCAGGCCATCCAAGATGTATCTGAGTTTCTTTCTTCTTCAAAACAGAATTTAAGATTTTTAGGATTTCATTTCAGGCCTCCTCCTCTAAACAATACAAGTGAATGTCCTCCATTTTCTGATGGTCCAAAATGCATATTTAGGGTGCATCAAAATAATCCACACGACTCCAGTCGACAAATAAAGTTCTTCTGAATGCAAACGATTGATTATTTTGAGAAACAAAACAATACTTATATACTTTTTAACTACAAATGTTCACTTCCGTACATCTCTGTGATGTGCGCTCATGAGAGGGATGAGGTAAGCTCGTTGGTAAGGTCACGCGTCATGTGGAGAAGGAGACTGTTTTTTTTTTTTATTATTATTATTTGGAAAAAAAATTTTTTAATTTTTTTTTATATTGTTTTGAAATTGTTTTGGACTGTTTCGGTTTGTAAACGGTGCTTGGTCTGTGCTCTGTGCAAGTTTCTCTTGTAAACAATGACGCGCTTCCTGCCTCCTCCTCCACGTGACACGTGACACGTGACCTTACCAACGAGCTCACGTCATCCCTCTCATGAGTGCACGTCACAGAGATGTACAGAAGCGAACATTTGTAGTTAAAAAGTATATAAGTATTGTTTTGTTTCTCAAAATAATCAGTCGTTTGCATTCAGTTAATTCACTTAATTTGTCGGCTGGAGTCATGTAGATTATTTTGATGCACCCTAAATATGCATTTTGGACCATCAAAAAATGGAGGACATTCA